>NC_142710.1:64891015-65202682 GCF_055471065.1 Atractosteus spatula
CACTATGGTGCTATTTTCATAACCAGACACCATATAAACTGTTCTCGGCAACAGACCGAGGAAGGTCTTGCAGCTGACCAACAGATGTACTGTATGAGTGCTAAAGCACAGACACCAGCATCAGCTCTCTAACCACAGGGGGATAGCATTAAACCATCATTAGAGTTATGAACCTTCACTACGTGGGGTCTGTCGTATGGATTGTAGGGGACATAGGAAGTCCGCACAGTTCCAAGAAGGTTTGAAACGAGTTTTAATTTAATACAAAAAAGACCATTTTCAGGAGTGCAACAGCGTGTACAGTACTCTTTTGTACAGCTCTGAATTCAGTTGTTCTCAGGAAGGGTTTTTACTGTGAGCACAGGCCCTGCCCCTCTCTGTACGTTAGAACCTATAAAAGGATTGTTCCACACATGACACTATGGCTCTTTGTACAAAGCTACCCCCCGCCTTTCAGTTATTCTCGAAATATCACATACAGCAGATGTCCGTCTCTCTGCGCAGAGTAAATTTTGAGGGACAGACACAGCCGATCAGATCAAATCAGACACAGCAGATCGGAACAAATCCTGCAGAATGAAAGCGAATATACAAGAGCTCTCTCGTCGAGGCGGCATAATCTGTTCTGCATCACCCTTGTCATGCTGCAGTAAGGACTAGTCCTCCGCTTTCAGCGGCGAACACGAAGGGTCTGGAATAGAGGCTAGGTCTCCTGCATCTCAAAGCAGCACGCTCCCACCTGGCACCTGGACCGAACTCCACGGGAACAGCTGCTGCCTCTTCAGCATGTGTAGCAGTCTTTTCATCTTCAGGTTCTTGAAGAGACAGTCCAGGATTTTCTCATCTGCCCTCTGTTCAGCGTCCGAGCGCCTCAGCCCTCCCCCAGACCCGAAACCCAACGGCTCACAGCCCGACCGTCCGGCCCCAGAGACAATCTGCAAAGGTTATGAGAGAATGTTACTGTGAGAAAATGTAGGAACGCTTTGTCCACTTCAGAAAACACTAATGTGCCACCTCTGTTCCTATCCAGCTCTCCCCATGAGTTACAAAGCGGTAGCCTCTCCAAATCGCACTCCGGATTAGTGATAGGTATGTAGTTAAGTAAGTTAAGGACACATTCAGGTGATTGTGAAATCATTTTTGGATATTGATACTGGAAATCCTAGTTTCAGTTTCCAGACTGGGACACTTACAGTGTGGAGGTTGCATGTTCTTCCCAAATCTGGGTGGGATTTCACTGGGTGCTCCCGTTTCCTTCCACATCCCGGAGGAATGCTGACAAGGGAGAACTGGTGTCTACAGTGTTTGTCCCAGTGTGTGTATCTGTGAAAAAAAAAAGAACCGCTGCCCGTTCTGTCTCACACATAGGCGCACATCATTTATAACTGTTTCTTAAGGCAAAAAGATCTGAGATCAGCCGCTGTAGCTAAGTTACTAGAGACTGGCAGTGTCGGTTCCTGTAATACGTCATATCTGGGCTAAAGAAAAAAGTCCTCCCTTCCTTCGGTTGGCTGGGTGGGGCGGAGAATGCAAATAGGAGAAGAATGCTTTTGTCTTCTGCCCTTAATTTAGAGCCGTGTGCCTGACTAAGTAAAGGTAATTACAGCTTTTTGAAGATGCTTCCTGTCTCTCCTTGGCTGTAATCAGTGTCCAAACTGCCTGGAGTCAATACCCCCTGTCTGACACTTCAGCTTCCAGCAAGCGTGTTTGTGCAGCCTTTCCTCCTCGGATTCGCTGCCAGCCTGGGTTCGGAAAGATCTCAGGACTCTTGTCAGAGTGACAACTGGAGCAGGAGGGGCTGAGGGAAGCTCGCACTGTAATTAAGGATTGTTTGCCTTTCGTTATTGACAGAGCACTAATCTACAAGGCCTATTTAATGTGTTCCCTGATAGCCATCTTTCAGCGCTAATTGATTTCCGAGGGTTTAATACCTGCTGCTTCTCTGGTTAAAAGAAAATGCAAAAAAGGCAGTTAAACAGGGACAGGGTTTTTTTTTTTTTTTTTTAGACGGAGACATGCTGTGAATCTTTTAGGACTGCAATGCTGTTTTAAACGTCCAGAAATAATGCCGAAAAAGCCAGTGCTGCTCCGTGAAGATCATCCGGACCAGAGTGCAGGGAGTGGGCCCTGTGATCATTGTGCTCATGTGCCCATCGTAGGGATGAAGTGTTCCTGGGACCCGTGGGTTTTAGGAGATTAGAGGGGTGAAGCCAGGTTAGGCATCATCGTCCTGCTGTCCCAGTTTTAGGTCTGAAGCAGGTTTTCCTTTGTTGCAATATGATGATTCTATTTCTGCAATAAAGTGTGAAAACCGTGCAAGGGTCTGAGTACTTCTGCGTATATAAAGTTTTTGTATAAGCCTCATTAAGTGTCAGTGTACAAGATCCTCTCTTTGCCTGCACACACACACACAGCCTGTTTTAAACAGGAAGGCAGCAAAGATCTGAGTCGGTCCCTCTTATCTCCCAGCACAAACTCCAGACAGTCTCATTCCGTCGTGAGAGAAGGTCAGAGCCAATCTGCACTCTTCCTGCGGAACAACAGAGACATGGAATTGCTGTGACTTGCTGGGTCTGTGACTTGAGCCCTCTGACATCCTGCTCTCTCCCTCTCTCAGTATCTTTCTCCCAAAAGAAATCCTCATGACCTCCGTGACACACCCTGGAGCTGCCACAGGTGAGCTCATCACTAGGGCCAAGATTCAGGGTCAGAAACGTTCAGCTCTTTGTAGGCTGCCAGTGTAGGACATTGCTTCCATTGCTGTGTGTTCAGAGCATACCTGTGGCCACATTTCCCTGGGCTAATTCCACATGTGCAGCTCCAAGTAACATTGGCATTAATTATTTTTTCGCTTGCCTGTGATCATTCTCGGTTGGGCTAGCAGCTGTCCTGTTTCCTCGGCAGGGCGCACAGATTGGAGCATCAGTGCTGGATTGCTTCTGTCTGGCCCTGCACTTTTAGACAAAGGCTGAAGATTTCTGTTGGAAGCTCCCTGCAGCGCCAGTGCCACAGGCAGCAGTTGGGGTTGTTACGAAACCGACTTACTGGTGTGAAAGACTGTCATATCGCCATTTATATTTGACTGGAAGATGACAGTTAATAGCCGCAGAGCGGAGTCTGTGATGCTTTGTTCTTTCAGCTGTAAAGATTTCTTCATTCTTAAGGTTTGCTTGCCCTGTGTTCACACATTGATGCTGGTACTGACGAGCAAATTAATTTGGAGCGAAATCACTGGGGGATTGTGCTCTGCTTGACAAGTATTGTCTGATTTTTTTTGAGGTGTGCATCTGCGTTTTGGGGTAGGGGGTGGGTGGGGGGGGTGTTTGTCTCTTTGGAAGCCTATTAATGCGATGTTTGGAAAGAAAATGCCTGTCCTCCTCAATTCAATATATAATTGGGCGAGTTGCAATGCATAATTTACCCATAATGCAGCATGTTCCCATAATGCAATGTGGTGTAGACTCATTCCTGTTTCAGACAGGAGAAGTGTAAGAAAGGAAAACAGCTCTTGTTGTGTCCAGGATGAGGGCTTTTGCTGCACTCAGTGGTGGACCTCACTGCTTTTAGTCAACATGTTCGATTTCGAGATGAATTCCCACGCAGACCCGTGCAGGTCCGAACTGTGGCTTGGCGCCTCTGTAGTTTCAGAAATGGCCGCCGTGGCCCACTTGCAGGGCAGCGTGCGGTGCTCTCTTTGTGCAGGCCTCCTCCTCTGAGGAAAGAACTAACAGCCGGGAAACTGTGTGTGCTTCTTTCGCAGTCCGAGGACTCGGAAGGGGAGGAGAACTTGCTGGGGAACCCGTACTCCCTGAAGCTGGAGTTCGTGGACGACCCGAACTTCAAGAACCGGGTCAACTACTCCTACACCGCCGTGCAGATCCCCACTGACATCTACAAGGGCTGTAAGTAGCACCGCCAGCAGAGTTTCTTTATTCACACAAGCCCCCGTGACCCCGGAGCTCGCATCACTGTGGCCCTTTCCGCAGCGCTCGTGGCCAGTCCCTCGCGGAAAAAACAGCCGGGGCAGTTCGGGAAGACAGACTTCCCAAACCCCTCTCTCGGTTTCACTTTCTCTGACAGAATGGCTAGGGTGTGCCAGAATTCGTTTTAACGCGGCTGTCGCGTGATTCGGAGACGAACCTCTTTATCCATTGGTGCCCAGTACATACCCCCCACTCTGAGTCTGATCTTATTTTTCAGAGTGATCATAGCGAACCTGGTGGAAGGATTTAGACCAGGGGAGTGCAGATCCGATTCCTGAAGGGCCGCTGGCCTGCGGAGTTTTTAGATCCCTCTAATTCTCCAGCTTCTCAAGAACAAGGAAAGGCTTCAACATGGCCAATTAAGTAAATACTGAGTTCAATTCGGCAATTAAGGGCTGCAGCCTTCCGACTCTCCAGCACTGGAGCTGTGAAGCGCTGATTTAGACCTGCACAGAGTTAGCTGGATAGTAGATATATCTACAGTACCATCCAGTTTTCTTTATCGACTTTTTTTTTTTGCACAGCAGATGTTCCAATCTCAAATGTCACCATTTGTTAGTGTCACGTTTGTGTCTGGCTCCTGGAGCCCCGGCAGCTTGGCTCATTTCCCTGTTAGTTGCCGTTTCACGGCGGGAATCTCCTGCCAGTCAGTCCGTGTAATGAACACGGATGTGAGAGCCCTGCTGGTGTAACGGTAACCGCGACGACGCGCTGCGCTCAATTGCCAATCAAGTAGTTGAAGGTGCGGGCAACATCTGGAGCAGGACACATCAGGAGGCCTCCAGCTGCTGGCTGCTGGGGCTAGGCTCGTGGGGCGGGACCGCGCGCCGCGCGAACGAGGCTCTCTCTCCTCGATGAAACTCCGTCCCTTACTCGAGACGCGTCTGCAGAGCCCTAGAGAGAGGGGAAACAAAGGGGAGAGAAAGGAAGCCGAGCGACAGTGAGGATTTATTAATAGAAACCGTTTATGTGCAGAGCGTTTTTTTCCCCCCTCTCCTTTTGAAAGGCTGAATGAGACGGTCGCAGTGTCCTGGTTTGATTTGTCTGGGACCCTGGCCGGTATTCAGATCGAAGCTATTCCCTCAGCGCCGTAATGAACCTTTTTACGAATCATTATTTCAGCAGTGACTATAGCTGGCAAGACTCAAAACTTTCTAATTAGCTCGGGTCAAACATCCACACGTCTTTTTTTTCTAATTATCAATGCTTATTACAAAATGGATACAGGAAAAAAAAAAAGAAAATTACAGTGAAAAATAGATTGTGGCCTCTTGTGGTTGAGAATGAATGGAGGCGCTGTGCTCCCCAGAGGGAGACACGGGGGACCAGCAGCATGGACTGTGGAAATGTGCACTGGAGAGAAGGGGACAGAATGTGAAATATTGCATGGCTTTTGTCAAGTAAGCAAGACAAAGTTTACTTTTTTGCTTGTAGGAATCGCGCGTGAATGTGCTCTGCAAAGCATGACACAAATGCTGGCACAGATGAACACCTGCAAACTCTCCGCACACAGCACAGTGAGGGCCGAATGGGCGAAATAATGCACATTGAAAACGCAAGCACTACAGTTATCTGTTACACGTTTCACATTTTATGCTCTCGTTTGCATATGTGTATACGAGTTGAATACATATTTTAATGCTGTTTAGTACAATGTTTGTAAACATCTATAAATTTAACAGCATATTAGCGTGGTAGATTGGATTTTGTCAAACTAAAAAATATAATTCATTTTCGTTCCCCCTTCCCTAATCTGAAATCATAAAATCGGCTCAATTCAACCCCATAATAAGTCATAAGAAGAATCAGGGACTATTACAGTGCTTTCCTCCAGATTGCACACCACCAGTCCAGTGTCATGTGCTGTTTTTCATGCTGAGAGCCCCACAGCTCCTTCAGCCGGGTTAGCTATGATCGGAGGAGCGATGCAGCTCTCTCCTGACAGCGCCGCAAGGTCCTGGCTGAGGCCAGGCAGGTCGCGGGGTCACTGCCCTCACCCCTGTGCGAGCTCTGGCTGACCCTAGCCTGACCCCCAGAGGCGGTCAGCTGAGGGTGCGCTGCCTTGGCCATGATCGGCTACTGACGCAACCCAAACGTCTCATCAGCAGCGTCCTGACTTCGCCAGTAAGGTGGAAACACTCTGGAGCCCCACTCCTTTATGACTGTAGCTGAAATGTCTGCGTAATGCCACACACGGCTCAAGGAGGTACACAGTGTATATTTCCAAAGCATAATGAGCGTCTGCCTGTAGCGTTCATGAGCAAGCGTCTAGGCTAACAGGGTTTCCATTGTGTGAAGGCCGTGCACACTGTATGGATGCAGCTGCAAACGAAGCTTTTCTGCCGAATTTCTAATACAACCCCACTGCCTGCTTTAATAATACGGAAGCTGGAAAACTACTGAGGGGGACAGATACTGAAAAGGCAAAAATACAAAAAGGCATGCATCACAAACTGGAGCCTGTTATCAAAGTACGACAAAATAAGCAATCGTTCATTCTCACTTGGCGTTTGAAAGGGAGCAGTAGCGCTGTATAGCTGAGCCAAGCAGTTCGAAAGCTCCCCTTTCATTATTTAAAATAAGTAATAGTTCACCTTCCATTCAGTATTCAAAATAAATGTAGAACTAAGTGGTGGGAATATAGTAATTAAAATAGGACTAATTGTGCTTTCAGATGAAGAATAAATTCAAACAGGCGTGAATGTGAGAAAATCCTGTCACCTTTGCACCACTCAGCTACTTTATTTTGCTCGGCCTAAAAGATCTAAATTAATGTCGGCTTCAGCGAGGGAGCCCGGGGATTTTTTTGAATGCCGGCTCTTCTCTGGCTCCGAGCTCTTGCGGCTGCGTCTGCCTCAGGATTGTTTCTGGCTCACGCTGGGCTTTCGGTGTTTGTTTTAAATGATTTTTCAACCACACGGAGCTGCCGTTCTCCCACTAGAACTGGGGAAAGTCAGGATGAAGGGCCCACGTTGGCTGGCACCGGGATTGTCACGAAGGAAAAGCGATTGAAAAGCAGGACCTGCAGACGGAGCTCTGCTCAGCCTGATCAGTGTAAATGTGTTCATGTAGTGAGGCCTCCGAGTGGCTCACATGCAGCATGCTGGAGAGCAGGACCTGAAAGGACAGCAGCACTGTGTTTCTGTCCTTAAACTTTCTGTTATTTTCGTAAGGCAGGCAGACGTGTCAAGCAGACAGTTTTCGGCCTGAGTCCAGTGTCCATCCATCCACTTTCTAACCTCTTTATTCGATACAATGAGCATGGCGGACGAAGGGACTGTCTGGCTGGGAAGGAGGGACTTTCTCCATCTGATAAAAGGGCTGCAGAAAGGAAGAGAGACTCAGGGCAAACATGGATCCTTTTAACCAAACATGAGATAGTCTTATCCTCCAGAGAAGACGTAAGGAGTGAGAGGGAGAGAGTAGGATGCTGGAAAACCAGAGGGTTCAACACTAAAAGAGAAAGGAGCTTTGAATCTGTCCACGAGATTTAAGAGGATGAAAGTGCCATTGAAGATCTTCAATCACGGCACTCAAGAGGATACAGAGGAAACGTTCGCTCAATGGATGCGATTTTAATTAAACAGATGGATGAAATAGTACCAGACAAAAGAGCCCGTCTCTCAATAAAGACTAGCTTTCTCTTTAATAAAGTGGAAATCAAGCCAAAAAAAAAAAAAAGGCGAAATGAAAGCAAAGCATGTCTCCGAGGCCGGTTTGGGAATTGTGGCGCAGCGCGGACATGCTGGCAACGTCCCCGATTGGCTCTCCTGTTCACACCCCCCCCGACACACGGACGGTGATAATAGGGTTACATCCTGCCTCCCCGGGCCTGGCACATTTTCTGAACGGCAGGCAAGGCGCAGTCTAACCGGAGGGTATTTAAATACCATTTAGCGGCTGACGTGGCGCTGCTGCTGCAGGCGGAGCTCGATGACTGCGGTGCCGCCTGCGCTGTGGCTAACCGGGCATGTCTTCAGAAACGGCGGAGCATGTCGCGCGTTTTCCCCCTGTGAGCCGAAGTCCGGCCCTGTCACACGAGGAACCCTGTTTAGCTGATGAGATTCTTGGTGATGGGATTCAAGGGCACGCGCTCACCTGGGTGTGATGGGTGAGGCTTGAGGATATACTGTAGGGAGCCTTGTGGTGCTCGGCAGTGGCCTTTAGGTGTAATCCTGCTCAGTCTCTGGGGTAAAGCCTCCTGCGCTGGAGAGCTGATGTCGCCGTGATCCCTAGAGACGCCTCACGGAGGGTGTGGTCCGTGGCAGAGCGTGATGATGCGCTCCACTCGAGGAGAGCCTTCTGTTTTTAAAATAACGTGCCTTGTGCTTCGTCTCTCTCTAGAGCGCTGGCTGCTCTGAAATCACTGAGCTCTTTCCTCTGTGGCAGGCTGATTGTCCCTGACAGAGAAGGCGAGGTTCAGCCGGCCTCCGGTCCCCCCCCCCCCCAAAAAAGAACGGCGGAGGGCGAAGTAAGAAGTTAGACCTCCGCGGGGTTTTTTTTTTGTTTTTGAAGGAGAGAAAAAAAAAATCCAGTAATGTAAAAAAAAGAGCAGGAGAAAAAAGCGGCCTTCCAAGAGAAATCATTTTCTTTCGGCCGGGCAAGCAGGGAGTCGTTCTGAAGAGAGAATGAAAATGGTGTCATTACGGCAGCTCTGAAGGTCGGCCGCGGAGAGCGTGCGGCGCTCCGGGAGACGTGACTGGGGAGGACCTCTTTAAATTGGAGTCAGACACACTGAAGGAGACGGTTTCCCTTCTGATCAGCGCCAAGGCGCCCGAGGCCCTGGGCCCTGCAGCACTGCTGTCTCTTGTCCTCCCCCTGTCCGCGCACTCTGGCAAGTCGGTCAGGATCACTGAACAGACACTGGACTGCAAGGAGCCCGACTTTCTCTCGCCTGGCTGGCGGGACTCAAGCAGGCAGCTTCGTCAGCAGGCGCAGGCTGCAAAGGAGCAGGTGAAGGTTTATTCCTGTTGGAAAGAGAAGAGAAGAAACACAACGTTTCGGGTGTTGACGCCGTGTGTGCGTTTCTTTTCTTCTCCTTTCCTCATGGCATGCACCCCGTTTGAAGGTGCAGGGAAGTGTGCCGGGGTAGCGCGGGGACCCCATCAGCGTGCTCTCTGTGAGGGCGGGGCAGGGCGGCTGGACCCCAGATGTGTGCAGACGTGACAGTGGCACACAAACGCGCAGGCCTGCCGCACGAATCGGGAGCCTGTCGCCTCGTACCGCTCGTGACCATTCGAAGGGTGTTGTGACGAGTTGAAATTATGCGAAGACGAAGAGGTGCCGGGGGCTGTGCGGCCGTTTTAGGAGACGGGGGCTGTACTCCGGCGACGCACGGGCCGTTCGAGCTCGGCCCCTGTAGGGTGCCATAAGGCTTTGTGTTTCGTTGGAAGTTGTTGGAATGTAGAAGACGGTAATTTGTTTGAAGAAGGGAGCTTCCTCACGGCTGATTGACGTGCTGTGTTTTCTGACTTCCAGCGCCATTTTACTGGGGACGTGTGCTCAGGGTGGGAAGGGCTTCCCAAGGCGCGGAGAACTCGTGGCTGGGGGGGGCGAGAAAGGATTAGAGAAAAGCCCGCGCAGCAGGAAGCAGAGCGCTGCAGTGCGGGAGGGGGGGTTCAGTAAAGAGGGACGAGTGGACGTGGGGTGCGTGCACTGGGCCTCTGGAGCTGATCGGAACAGGTTACACAAAGAGCTGCGGGTGCGTGGAGCAAGTCACCTAACCGATCCGCTGAGGCTGCGACCTTGAGGTCATTCAAGACACGTCGGGGTGAGAATCGTGGCTCAATTCGGTTCTGGCAGCGCGGTGAACAGAACGGGCCAATCCTCTTTTGACCTACATGTATTGTGTATATACAGTATATATATTTTTTTTAATTTGGTGGATGTGGCCAGCGGGTAACTCTTTGAAAGCACGCGCTGTGAAGCCCACAGTAAAAACAGTGCGTTGGGTTGTCAGTCTGTCTGCCATGAAAAGACTGCTGTGATCTCCCCCTCGTCTGTCACCTCTGGTGCTCTCATGCCCTCGTCACGTCGGGCCTCTCTCGCAGGAGAGATCGTGGGCTGCCGGTGGGGGCTCCTGTTCAGCTCCGTCATAGTTATCCGCTTGGCCTGTCATGCTGCCCGCCCTGCCCAAGGGAGCACAGAAACCAGGCCCGGTCTCGGGCCGCTGAAGGAGCGCTATCATTCGGCCGCACGCTAATTAAAACATGGAGCACAACACCCACCACTTCACCCACCACTGAGCGCACAAATTACATTTCATTTGTTTATTATTTACTGTGTCGCCTTTAATTAAAAACGCAATCAGTTCTGCGAAGGAAGCCGGTTCTCTCTCTCTCTCTCTCTCTCCTCCCCCACCCCTCTTGTTTGACAAGGATAGGGGGGTCTCGTTTTCACAGCTGCGCCCTCCGATCCCGATTTTTCCCCGGAGGCGCCGCCAGGCAGACGCGCGTGCAGCCTAGGTGGCCGCTGTCCGTCGGGGGTCCCGTCCACCGCTGCTTGTCCATCAGTCAGAGGCTGGGGGGCCCTTACCGCCGGAGCACAGAGCAGCAGCCGCCACAGTTCAGCTGTAAAAGAGCCAGGCGCAGGCGTGTTGCTGTTCCGTGTTCCGATCGCGACGCGGCGGCGGCGGCAGCAGGGGGTCCGTGCACTCACCCCAAAATTCGAATCTAATAAAATAATTGCATACACTTACTGTATATAGCGCCCTTCTGGACACTCCACTCAGAGCGCTTTACAGGTAATGAGGATCCCCTCCACCACCAGTGTGCAGCCCCACCTGGATGATGCTCCAGTCCGCTCCCCACACACCAGCTCTCAGTGGGGAGGAGAGCAGAGTGATGAAGCCAGTTCAGAGATGGGGGTTATTAGGAGACCATGACTGGTAACGGCCAGGGGGGAAATTTCATCCCAGACTGCTACCAGGGCCCAGGCGCAGATTACTCCAGGCCCCGGGGGCTTGCAAGAACGGCGTCTTCAGCTCCGGCGTCCCCAGTGGCCAGGGGCTTTCTGGGAGTAGGCGAGCATGTGCCAGCCGGTGTGCTGCCAGGTGAAGCACTCAGGGCCTGATTTTGGTGCTCGTAGGCCCTGGGCACTTTCACTCCCAAGTGTGCAGAAAGAGGGGGGAGACGCCAATTGAATGACGTCGATGGACACGATGCACTTGAAGCTACTCTCACGCTAAACCCCGTGACTGATGGAGCGGGTTTCTAGAACAGCCGCTGGATAGTGTAGGATTATTGATCTGGAGCACCTGGAGTCGATCGCAAGCCTGTTATTCCAGCTGGTTTTTCGTGGGTCACTAGTGTTTCCCTCCTTCGTGGGCCCCAAGAATGTCGTAAGACCCTAGTGCCTCATGGGAAACCCGGCACTGACTGCACTGCGATCCTGTGATTGGGCCTCCCGTGAGCGGGAGTAATCGGGGCTCAGCGCACAGAGCCAGTTACAGAAGCGACGTCACCCCCTGGCCTCTGAACTCTTGACGGAGTCAAGCTCTGCCAGGTGAGCTGGCACACGCCAGGCAAAGGAATATGAAAAGGTTGCAGAAAGGGGAAAAAAAAAACAGCCAGCAATATTTAATCCACCTCCGTCGGCGTTTGGGGGTGGGAAACCTTGAAGGGTAAAGGAAGAAAATGAGATCTGAGAAACATGCCTTTCCATTCGGTGCGACGAGGCTGCTTTCTGGGCTTGTGGGAGGGGTTCAGAGATGCAGGCATGAGTAATCAAGGGGTGAGTTCAGGGCAGTCATCTCATTCGACTTATCTGGCCTGAGCTGGCCACCGCCCAGGTCCTCGCTGAGAAGGCGCTGGTGCATGTCTGTGCCCAGTAATGAATTTAACGCGACCAGACAGTTTTGGGGCTCATTAAAAGCTTGGGTCAGGAATGGGAAAAACATTCTCATTCCCCCAACCTTTTTGTTTTTTATCCGGAAGGCAGAACGCGTCTGTTTTGACGAGATGGTTTTATAACTCGAGCGGCGTGACAGAGGGATTAAGGGTGATGAAACATTTTGCTGACAGAATTTATGACGTGGATAGGTGACGTCACAGACACGGCAACTTCTGCACCGCAGGTCACGGAGAAAGTCGGTTTTCTCCAGACGAGACGGGTGCGGTATGCAGCGAATAGATTAAGGTAACCTGTTGCCACAAGGGATGAGTACAAAGAAAGCAGAATCCTATAAGAATAAATAAAAGTCATCACTATGAAGAAAAAAAGTTTATTTCGGCAAATGCTCATAAAGTCAGAGAAAAGAAAAGTTGTTATGCTCTACTCCCACTTTTTCCATATAGGCTCTCCAGAAACATGCAGTATCAGATCTCTCAGGGCATTTGAACTGAGGGATAGCTTTTTAAAAGATATCATTGGAGAGGAATTTAGAAAATGAAAAATGCGTCGCGCCGTGACGCTGTTTCGGAGCTGCGTTGGCGATAGGGGGTTTGTGATTTTCTCCGGCGTTTTTTTTTCTCTTCCACTCTGTATCAACCGTCAAGGGGGAGAGTGAGAAGAAGAAAAAACCCGGAATACATCAAATTAAACGAGTCGGCTTGTATTTCCTTATCTTGGAAAGCTCGTATTTCTTGTTAGATAGCTTATCGCGATGAATAAATCCCAAGAACATGGCATTGTCAGCGCGCCTCCTCTTTCTGCGGCGGAGGTAGGAGACTGGCGGTTTCCTGACGCGGCGCAAACACTGCGTCCTACAAGCGCTTAGAGAGCCACTTCAGCTGAAGGACATCGGGTTTCACATGGGAAGTCACACGGGGGGAAATTCAGCGCCAAGTCCCTGTGATGGCTGCGAGATCGGCCGGGGTATCAACAGACCGGCTTGATACAGAGACAACGAAAGAGTGCGCTCTTCGTGTTTGGTGATCTCCGTCTTTCGCCATTTCTCATATCGATTTTGCTTGATGATCCAATTAATAATAATAGAAAGAGTACACGGGAGAGGGAGGGCATCCTGCCTACCAGACCCCCCCGACCAACGCTTTGCGTAAAGAAACGACTCCTGTCCTCAGTTTTAAACGCCTGCTTCCGCGCAGTTGCCTGGGGTGTCCTGTTTCCCCATGGGCTCTGAAGTAAGATGGGTTGGGTTTGTCTTCGAGGACTTCAGGTAATGGGATCCACTTTTGGTCGTCTGTTTTTAGGACTTGAGAGCAGGGCCGGATTGTGGTGTCCGTAGGCCCTGGGCACTTTCACTCTGAAACGTGCAGAAAGAGGGGGAGACGCCAGTTGAATTGCGTAGATGGACATGATGCACTTGAAGCTATTTTCATGCTTAACCCCGTGACCGATGGAGCGAGTCGACCGACCATCACTTCGATACCTCTAGTTTTTAGAACAGCCGCTGGATAGTGCAGGATTATTGATCTGGAGCACCTAGAGTCGGTCGCAAGCCTGTCGTTCCAGCTGGTTTTTCGTGGGTCACTAGTGTTTCCCTCCTTTGTGGGCTCCAAGCATGTCGTAAGGCCCTAGTGCCTCATGGGAAAACACGGCACTGCTTAAGAGACCAAGTTCTTTCTCCTCCGCAGAACAAGATGCTCTTTCATGCCTGGAATTTAGCCGATTAGTGTTTTTTCTATCTGATTTATGAGCAGCTGTATGTTCTCTGTAATGTCTCCATCATCGTGCAAGCTGAAAACTATTTAAACATTGTGTCTCCCCCAGGAAAGCCAGAGGAGGGGGAGGTACTGTCTTTACACAAAGGCTTGTGGGAGTCTGGAACAAGCTTCCCAGTCATGCTCCCAGCCAGTATTCTGGGATCTCCTCAGGAAAGGGCCGGATCTTTGGATCAATTAGTGGTAGCAGGCAGGGGAGCAAGATGGACAGACTGGTTTCTTCTCATTTGTAGCTGTTTTTATGGTCTGTAGGGTGGGCAGTACTGTGGGGTTGTGCCTTTTTGGAGTTTTTTTTGTGCTGCCCTGGGCAGTTCAGGTTCTGTTTCCTCAGCTGCGCCATGAGGCTGTAAAGAAAGTGCATGAAGTGAGGACGAGTTTATTCAGGTCATTTCAAACCCACGTGTAGAGTTCGCAGCGGAAAAGCAGAGGAGTGAATTTTACTGGGATGGACGTGCAGCATTGCTTGGCTGACTTCAGACGCTTTTGTTTCCCACAGCTCTTGGACTCGCGACATGTGGGCCAAATGATCAGACGGAGATGCTGATTGTGTTACGCGGTGCTTTCGCTGCACGACATCTTGTAACAACCTGTGAAACTCCCCGGGGAACTCTCCAGCTCTTGCAAGTTGCAAGACTGATTGTAGCCTGAATAAGTCCTGAATAATTAAATACCACCCCCATCCCCGACTTGACAAACCTATAAATTACAGGGCCCATATGCAGAATGTTGAGGAAACAATCAGACCCAGGAGCGCTCCTCTCTTTTTTTTTTAATGGAGAACAGCGCTCCGAGCGCCCGGATTCAGATGTTCCCTTCGCTGACAGGAGCAATTTACTTTGCATCTGCTCACTGCCCCCAGCTGGTCTGCCAGCTATGAGCAGAGGGGGCGTCTGTCCCGTGTGTGTGGGAGGAACGCGTGCACCATCCCCATCCGCCCCTCGAGACAGGCAGCAGCAACACCCGCGGGCCAGAGACAGCGCGCGGGAACTCGCTCTGCAGCTGAACGGCTCTCACGGGACCGGGTCCTGGCAGATCCAGCCGTATCCTTTGTTTATTTTTTTAAAAAGTCGGTTGTGATATTTTTAAACGGAAGCAACTCTCATCGGGATGTGCCGGTGGGAAATTGAGCACTTCGTAGGAAACAGAGCAGTGACCACTGATGCGTTCCGAGCTGCAGGTACAGAGCTGCTTTTCGTAATTGTTGCTGGTGTTTCCCTGCAGGAGAAGGCTAGTGTCTATGTGTAGGACTGAACTGTAGGACCGAATCCTTCCTGGCTTTGAGCTCCACAGGCTTGCCTGTGAGTGGAACTCTGGAAAGAGAACAGAAGACCGACCACGAGCAAGAGGGGCTCGTGCAGCCCGTCCAGCTCACCTGGCTATTAGTTAACTTGTCTGAGGCTCCCGCCCAGAGTATTCTCTAAAGAAAACACGGTATCAGCGCGCACAGTGTGGCTGAGTGGTTTGTTCCGGCCCCCCGCGACCCTTTGTGCAAAGCAGTGCCTCTTGCCCTGAGTGGAGGACTATTATCAAAGAGCAGGGGGAGAGAGTGGGAGGTTTTCCTGTACACAGAGGCTGGTGGGGGTGTGGAACAAGCTGCCCAGCTATGTGGTTGAAGCCTATACCCTGGTTTCCTCCCAAGAAACGGCAGGACGAGATTCTCGGTGTTACCGGTTCAGTGGCTATGGCCGGGCAGGTACTTCAGGGCTCAGTCTGCCGACAGCTGAAGACGGATCTGGTGCAGGTTCGGGCCGGCGGAGGCCGTTTGGATCGGAACCGTCCGCACTCGCTCGGCCCTGGCTCGGGGGGGGGGGGGGCTCTGCGCGTGCGCCAGGGAGGCCACCGGCCCGTCGGAATGAAAGAGGATCTGTAATTGAAAATCCAAGCAGAGAGGATAATGATCATTTATTTGTCTGAACTTTTAAAACGAGCAAAAAGAAAAACCTCTGCTCGCGAATTCAGCAGCTTATCTGGCAAGCGCCCCGGTTAATTAAATCTAAAGGCATGCAAACACAGATTTGTGCTTCCCCAGCTCGGCAGCTCACATCCCTCTTCATTTAATCAAGCCGGCATTATAGTTTTGATTGCACTACACATCTTTTTAACTTCTGCATAGCTATTAAATAATAATTGAAATTAATACCCGGAGTAAAGTGATGCAAATGGAGGCAGTGTGTGGGTGTGCGTGTGTGCATGTGTGTGTGTGTGTGTGTGTGTGTGTGTGTGGGTGTGCGCGCGTGCGTGTGTGTGTGTGTGTGTGTGTGTGTGTGTGTGTGCGCGTGTGCGTGTGCGTGGCGGTGGGGGCTGGGGGCTGGGGGAGGGAAGTGCCGTCTCAGTGGCTCACATGACAGGTCATTGGCTGTGGCAGTGAGACTCCCGCACTGCAGCCGCGCGGCTGGCCCCGTGCCTCGCAGGGCCGTTTCACGCGCTCGCCGCCTGGTGTGGACCGCAGTGAGAGAGAGGTTTGGATCTGCGCGGGACATTCATCACCGGCCCGCGTTTCCGCTGGCAGCAGGGGATCGGGGGCTGGCGAACGGGTCCGACTCCCTGCCCTTCGTGTCTTGACCCGGCACGCCGCCTTGTTCCCGGTCTGTCCTGCTGAGGGTGTGGAGGGGCTGGGAGACCGTTTCTGCACGGCTGTTGCGCAGGCGTGATATGTCGTGTTTTATTAGGGTGCGGGTGCCCTACGTGCCCCACAGCACTGGGGTCCGGGGTTCAGTTTTGCATTGGAGCTCCTTCTGCGTGGAATTTGCAGGCTCTGCCCAACTCTTCATGGATTCCTCTGGGCTCCGGGCCTGACCGTCTCGACGATTCAGTGTAAAAATACTTAGTATACACAGTATTTTAATATTTCAAATAATCTTTACTAATATTTTTTGTTTGTTTTGGAGCTATCGTTGCACTTTGTGAAAGACCTCCAAAGCCCTCCAGCCTCTTTCTGTCCCCACTTTTATCTTTTGGCGTGTGCATTTTCACTCAGGAGGAAGAGGGGGTGGGGCTCACTTTTTATAGCTTTTCAGGATGTGATGTCATGGACGATTATGACATCATAAGGAGAAGGAGGCCCCGGACTCCCAGCGCACTTTCAAGTGGATTGGGCAGTGTTACACGGGGTGGGGGGGTTACGAAACTGGTGAAAATCAGGATTGGACCGAGCGGTTCTGTCAACTTGTCAACACTCGACAGACAGACAGGGTGTGAGTGCTGTCAATCTAGCTGGGGTAACTACGGAAACAGGCGGACCCCCCCCCGTTACCAAGGTCTCAGCGGCTTGTCCTCCCCTTTCTAGCCACGGTGATCCTGAACGAGCTGAACTGGACCCAGGCCCTGGAGAAGGTGTTCATCGAGAACCGCAACGAGGACCCCTCCTTGCTCTGGCAGGTGTTTGGCAGTGCCACCGGAGTCACCAGGTACTACCCAGGTAAAAGAAGCCGCTCGAGAGGAATGGGGGACCCCTGGCCTGGCACGTGCCAGAAGCCCTCCCCCGGTTCTGCCTTCGCACGTTGCTGTGCACGCGAAAGAATTAAAGCTGATTAAATTAAAATTACACCTACATTAATTGCAACTATTAGACTGACAATATCATACAGTTTGAGAAACGTATGTGGTGACATAGCCCCGTTCAAATCTGTGCTGCAGGACAGCAGAGACACCCCACTGTCACCCCACAGTGGCTTAAAGCACAGCTAAATGTCCATTAAAGGAAGAGAAAGGGGGAAAATACTCTCGTGCCACACTGCTAAATTTATTTCCTTTACAAATCTTTACTCTGTAATGTTCAATTTTGTAATTCTGTAACTCTGTAATTTTCTTCATCCGGTCTAACTTAATAACTGCGGATCTGAAGCATTTTCCAGAACGCCTCATTCCTGGCATCGATCAGGGCTTCGGTTTGTCTTCTCCCAGGATCGGAATGCTTCAACAGTGTAGACGCAGGAGATAGGAACGTCTCTCCTTGTGAGCGATCAGACATGGGGTGTGGCACGGAGTATCAGCAGGGTACTTTCAGAGTCTGGTGGTCAGTATGCAAAGCATTGCCTAACGAACAGTTGATCAAGGTGGAATCAGCTAGAAGCTGGCTGATGAAGTGTGTCACTTCCTGGCTTGAGAGAGCTGAGAAGCAGCATTGTTTCAGAACCAGCCTTGTTTTCAAGTCATTTTACATTTCAAGATGGTAGCACCCATATTTACAGAAAGTATCAGTTGTCAAGTTTGAGCATTTTCAAATTATTACTCCCTTACTGTGTGTTAAACCAAAAGCAACAACATAGAATTGGCAGGTATCTTTTATTTCTGAGACATCTTAAAGGAGCCTTCCCTTTTTCTCCCTTTAGATATCAGACACAGAAGCAGGCCACATGCAGAATTCACTCTGATGAAATTGTGGCTTTTTGTTCTTAATTTGAACAACGCTAATATCGGAGGGAAAACCCACATTCTCAGAGCACTGATTAGTAACAACAACACAGCTTTTTTTTCAAAATCGTTTTAAACAGTTAAACTTGGCAGTCTTAAATGTTTTATGAATTTCTTCCTGGCATCAGCTTAGATCTCTTCAGCTCACAGAGGCTCAAACAGAGGCTTTGTCATCTCTGATCGCTCACCTGTGGGCACTGCTCCGGCTGTCCCGATTGCTCTGTGACCGTGTTTCCTGTTTGTCTGTGCCCTGTGTCCAGCAACGCCATGGAGGGCTCCCAATAAGATCGACCTGTACGACGTCCGAAGGCGACCCTGGTAAGCACAGCATGGTTTTGATCTCCAGCTGTGAAGTAACGGTGAATACAGTCCTCCTAGTGTTGGCTGAGCTGACAGATAGTCTATAAGAATAAATGAGAACATTAGAAAGGTTACAGAGAAGGGGAGGTCATCTGGCCTATTAAGCTCATTTGGGAGATAGCAGCTAATCGATCCAACAGGTGTGTCCAGTGGTTATCTGAAGGAAGCCAGGGTGGCGGCTTCAGCAACATGGCTGGGTAGCTTGATCCACACCCCCGCAACCCTTTTTGTAAAGAAGTCATCTTTATCACCTCGTTCTCGGCAGCCCTGTTTCAGAACTGAAGCAGAAAGCGTCTTTCCTGCCCAGAGCAACAGCTCTTAAGAGCACCGTGACCGTTATCGTCCGGGGCTGGGTGAAAACAGAGGTAGTACACCTTGTCTGCCTTTGAAGGAGCTGCTCTCTCGCTGTCGGCGTTCCTCCATCTCCGTCCTCTCGGCCTCCCGTTCCTTTCCTTATTTCCGTCTCCTCCATCCATCCTGCGTGCCTCTGCCAGGGCTGGCCCACACGGCCAGACGGAAGGAGCCATTTGACCCATTCTGCCCGTCCGGTAGCCAACAGCGAGCTGATCCAAGGATCTCATCCAGCTGCTTCTAGAAAACAGCTGGAATAACCCTTCTAACATCCAGCCCACGGCTCTTCAGGACGCTGAAGGCAGGATTGAAGCATCTGAAAGATTCGGTTTGCCGCAGAAAATCGATTAGCGGCAGGTTTATTTTTTGCAGACGGATTCTAGAAGGGGTGTTGAGAAGCAGCTGGTGGGGGAGACAGGTTTGCATGTGTCATCTCAGGGATCCTAGTGGTGGCTCTGAGGTCGAGGCAGGGCTGGGCGGGGCTGGGCTGGCTCTGCTGTTCTGCAGTTCTGCTGGCAGGTGGGGCCCGTCACCGTTGCCTTCTGACGGGGTCATTCTGATGACGTTTTGCCCCTCTGGGGGGCAGCCCTGCTCGTCCAGCAGCTCCGTAGTGCTCGGATGAAAACGATGCAGTCGGGGCCGGTTGATTAATTACACTCTCAAGTTCCCTCGCAAGCAACTGCAGCCCCCGAGCTCCCAGTCTGCGCTCCCATGACGGCTAATGCGTTTTTTTTTTGGTGAGTAAATAACTTCCATCTGCTTTGCTTTTCTTTGTCACTACGTGGCTGGAAAAATAAAATGGTTCTGGGATGAGCCCCTACTACCCACAATGCATGGGAGACGCCGACGCTTTCCTGGCTGTGGCGGCACCTTCCCAAGGTTTTCCCAAAGTGGAGTCCGTGGGTGGCTTGCAGTGTGACAGCGGGGGACGTCTGGGGACCGACAGCATGCCTGTGAACTAGCGATATGTTTGGTGCAAAATGTGGAGTCAGACAGCGCGTGTAGTGGTCGCGTAGATCATGGTTCATGAGCTAAAAGCAGAAGGAGAATCTGCCCCAGGAAAGTCAGCAGAAGGCAGTTGGAACCTGAAGGCTCTTGATGCAAAGTGATGCTGAGGCCGGCAGTGTGATTGATATACAAACTGAGAGCAGGGGGGACATGTCTTTACACAAAGGGATGTGGGGGTGTGGAACAAGCGGCCCAGCCATGTTGTTGAAGCCAGTGCCCTGGCTTCGTTCGAGAAAAATCTGGACGAGATCCGGGGGTCAATTAATTACTAACTAGCAAACACGCCAGATGGGCCAAATGCTCTCCGCTCGCTTTTAACCTTTATGTTCTCTGTTCTAAAACCAAGATTGAGACGGCGATGCACAGTAATTTGTCTAGATGTTAATTAGCGTCTGTGCAAGTTGTGACCCGTCTGATGTTCTTAAATGGCAGATACTGTAGGTCTGAGTCCAGGGGGCTGGGCCACAGTTCCTGCGTTACTGTGCTCTGGGGCATCATCAGGGCTTCGGTCATTTCATCGCCACATTTCAGACAAACCTCTTTGTAATGACGCAAGCTCTTTGCCTAACAAATTGCTCCTGCCTTTCCCGCTTCACGAAGAGCCCTGTGTTTAAAGATGAGGAGACTGGCTTGTCTGGCCCTGTGTTAAAACTATTAAATCATCATCATAAACAGAACCTGCTTCCTTCTGTGCCATGCAATAATAAGACTCAACTATGTAAAGAGATGTTAACAGGGTCTGAACTGACAGACTAATTAGATTTCCACTGTCAGAAATGTCCCTGGTGATTCTCCCTGACAGAACCTGATTTAGCAGAAAACCTGTAAAATAGAGTATAAATCTTAGAATGAGGAGCTCTGGTAATTGGAGTGTTGCTGAGGCATTTAGTCACTAACGTGAGAGGCAGAAGCTGGCTGCTGTGTTCTTTCAACAGATGTGCAAATCCAGTTTCTTTTTCAGAAACACAGTTTGCTGGTTAGAATTCATGTCATTTCTGTAGGCCTTGGATTGGCACAAAAACACAAGGTAGCACAACCGTTTAGCTAAGTGTAATATAGTGACCAGTCATTTATGAATTATTATGTAACTAACAATTTTAGGGATTACTGAAATTCCCATTAAAATAATTGCCTTCCAGACCAGCTTCCAGAATTTCTGCTGGGCAGCTCTGGAGGAAGAGTTCAGGTGTCGTCATTCCCAGCATTACTTGTCTGATTCCAGCAGACCCTCCTGTGTGTTAAGTCCTTCCAGATCGGGTCGGTACCCATCCTGTGTGCAGTGTCGTCCCTCTAACTCCTTGCCGTGTTCACCTGGGCATTAGGGCAGCTCACCTGCTGCGGCCTGGCTGTGCCGTCTCTGGCTGGACAGCCCGTCTGCTGGCGCGGGTTCGAGGGGTGTCAGGCGCTCACCAGCAGGTGGCACTGCAGTGAACGGGGCTCGTGCTATAGCGCAGTGGTGCCCAGTCCTGGTCCTGGTGACCCACACGCCAGCTGCTCCCCATTCCATCCCGCCTTCATTAGAATCCATACACGGCCAAAGAGGGATCTTCATCTGAAGATTTGCGTTTTGTTTTCTAGTCCAAAGTTTGGGATTGGATGTCCCCCAAATTTATTTCACTTTCAAAATACAATGGTTAAAGCTCCGACACGTTCAAGAGCCGAAACAAGCAGCCATTGTTGATCTTACTATTTATGATGTCAGTGCACATGGTGTGACTGTGAGACTGATGGCTTGGCTGGAACGAAACCCAGCAGGTGTGTGTGTGTGTGTGTGGGGGGGGGAACACTGGGCCCAGGATTGGGAGCCCCTACATTAGCAGCTGGCACAGCTGCGCCCTCTGTGAGTTCAGGGGTCAGGTAGTGCCAGTGTTGCCCCTGTGCCAGCACACGGCTCTCTGGGTCCGGTCAGCGTGTGCGTGTAGAACAGGAACACGGCACCTGTTTCCCTGTTGCTACACAAGATGCCGCTTCCTGCTCGGCACTGAAAGCTGGAGGAGTCGCTCCGGGTTCCAAGACAGAATGGCTTGGATGTTTGCGGAAAAGTTTGGGTGTGGGGGGAGGGGGGAGGGGGGAGTAAGGTCTCAGGCGCCTCTGGGACGGCTGAGCGATCTCTTTAATTAAGTGATGTTCCGATTCCTGGTGGCTGAGCTCGTGATTTTCTGCTTGTGCTCTGCGATGACCTTTGCACAGACTCGGGGAGTATGTAATTGACTCCCCACTAATTGCCAAAATATCTTTTGCCGGCTGCTCCGCAGGCCTGCGTGCATTCCGGAACGGAGCTGAAACAGGAGGAAACAAATGATGCTTTGGGAACGGCAGCGTTTAAACTTGTTAACTGGGAGCCTAGCAGCTATGCAACAATGCATTGGGAAGTAAATGGTGTTTATTGCATGTGTATGTATACTGTAGGCACTAATGTAAACCGTGCCAGGCTTGTGGCTGTCTGGATGCAAAAGTGAGCAGAGGACCAGCTGTGCTCCAGTGTTTCTCTCTGTCAGCCAAGTGATTAAGCAGAAATCGTAGGACATTTTGGGGTGTCAAGTGGTGGGGTAGCCTTTGGACGTCTTTAAAAAAAAAAAAGCATTTTTCTTCCAAGTTGCAGCCCCAGAGAGCAGGGAAATGAAGGCAATTACCCTGAGTCTGCCGATCTGTTCCCCCTGGCTGCCTTCCCACCCCCAGACCCCCCGGAAAATTAATGGCCCAACCAGCACAGTTAATTGTCTCCAATTGCTCCGACATTAATTATTAACATTTCTCAATTGTAACGTCTGTGAGGGTTATTAAAGGGAGGAGGGGGGGACAGAGAGATGGAGCCAGGCAGCACACAGAGCAGAGGACACAGACTCGAGCCACCGAAGCATCGCGAAGATCCCATTACCGCCGCGGCGCATTCCAGCGTGCAGCCGGCAGAGAGAGATCGATTTTCAGAAAAGCCCATCTCGCGGCGGTAAATATTTTGGGCCGGCGGGCTGGCGGTCAGGCCCACAGGGAGCCGTTTAATAACGCGCCCGCTTGACGTGAGCGGGGTGGGTGGCCTCTTGTCTTCCCTGTCACAGGCCCGCCGCGGTGCCGCCCGCTGTCTGAGACGCGCGGCAGACCCGGGGGAAGGCCCTCCGCAACGCAGAGCAGTCCGCTTCCAAAACCCGCCCCAGCAGCGCAATCCGGACGCCGTTCCCGTATTTCTCCCTGAACGGCCTTGGGAAAACGATCTGACAAAATCTGGAGACCTTAATTATTCGCTGTCGCTACTGATAGAACCACAGGAGTGCCTGGAAAGCATACCTGAAAAATGCCTACGGTAGTGTCTCCGGATTTCTGTAGATGATGGACTCTCCTCTGCACTGCAACTCCGTGGAAAGCCGGACCCCAGTCCCAGATCCCAACAGAACTTCCTTATCGTGCTGAATTAGGGAGTGGGGATTGTGATGAGAATCGACAGGGTGAACACAACGCGTGCCGCACTTCAATTTCAGTGACGGCAGCTCACAAAAGCTGCAGACTGATTAGATCTTCGGCGTTCATGTTGTTTTTTTCTTCAATAGAGTTCCATTGCCGTGAAAAGTTGATCACTTGTGTTTTTTTTAATACGTTTTTTTTTATTTTTACGCTTCAGAAACAAACCATAATACAAGAATGGCCCCCCTCTCCCCCCCCCCCCTCCCCGCCCCTGTTCTCCCTCCCCACGGAGCGGCCGAGATGCTGGAAGAAAGAGCCGAGCTTCTGGAGGCTCAGGCGGAATAAACAAGTCAAGATTACATCATCTTTCTGAGGGCAGCTGTGGATTTGCGTCTCCTGGAGTTTATTTTATCTTAATTTAATCTTTATTCAGTCCGCACGTCTCCCGGGAGAGCCGGGCTCGGGAGGCGTCAGTCCGTCAAATAACAAAACCTGTCGCTCCGACACGCACGCGTCGGGGGCTCTGGCGACGCGCGACACTCGCCGCTGCCGAAAACACAGATAAGGCCTACTGATCTGGCACCTGGAAATGCTGGAAATTCAAGTGTAGAGCCGGTAACGGAGCCTGTCTAATCCGCCCCTCCTTTACCGCTGCTGAATTTCCGTCTTTTCGTATCGACTCCCCGGTCCTGACCCGGGAGAGGAGCGCACGGACAGGACTGGAGGCCCCCAGGTACCGGCGCTGGCGCCTGCTGAGCTCCCCCGCGCAGTGTCTTTGCGTTGCTGTTTGGCTGTTTGGAAGCCGCTGTGCTACAGAGGGCGGGTTTGGGTTTGGGTTCTGGTCCAGGTGGTTGAAACGCCCTTCGGCTGACAGAGAACTGAGTCCCGCTGGGTTTTCCCTTGATCCGGGCCTCCCACGGCGATCGCCTCGCCTGTCTCTGATTTATTGATTTATAGCGACTCAACCCCCCCAGAAGCCTGCAAGGTAGCCCTCACAGATGTCCATAACTGCCGAATGCTGTATGCTGAACATGCAGTGTGCATCTCAGGGACACTCAAGATGACTTCTTTGATTGTAAGGTCAGGTGCTGCTTTTGAACTTTCTAGAGCAGACCTTAATGTCTTCTTGAGTGTGCTGTCGTGCTTTCACTTGAAAGTTACAGAGAGCCCTTTTTAAAGAGTGCACGTGGTCGAGACAGAGGCACATGCAGCGAAGTGGGAGCTTTTGTTAGATACTGTAGGTTCGATAGCTGCATAAGTGCGAGTGGGGTCCCAGGACTGGATGAGTGCTCGATCCTCGTTATTCTTAGACCACGCTGCGCAGCGCACTACAGCAGGAGACCCTCAGCCTGTTCAAAGGTTTCGAGTTTAACTGTAATACCCAGCGGTTTTCTGACAGCTGCTACACAGACCTCATGAACAGGAGGCAGTGCAGAAGTGACAAGAAGGAAGTTAAAGGCTGTATTAACCCTATAAGAGCAGATCGGCAGGTTTGTCAGATTTGAAGTGAGTTTGTATCCGGGTGATGAGGAGTATTACACATCGCCTTTTGCAGCAGGTGTGTTGACATTTGATTGAACCGACATGACGTGGGCAAATTCATTATGCTGATGAACATTTGTAATTGGCAGTGCTGATCGACGGGAGGTCTGTTGTCAAAGTCACAGGCTAGTAGACAGTCTGCACCTCTGTGTCACACTGGCTTTCCAGTAGGTTGCAGATACTGTCTGATGGGATTCTGTGTCTTCCCTCTGTTAGAGCCTGGACAGGCCTGTGCCTGTTCGCCGGTCTCTGAGCCCTAGGTGCCACGTGTCATCCCAGCTCATCCCAGGAGTGTTCACTGGGGCTCATGTCTGGTGCGCCCCAGCGATCCACAGCAGAACGAGGACATGTTGTCACTTCGGGATGAGCCCACAGGAGGGGCCGCGAGTGGGCTCCCAGGACTGGATCAATGTAGCGCCGTGCAGTCAGGCTGCCATCAATCAATCAGTAGGGACTAGACACTCCTGCCCATGCGCCCATCGCAACACGGACCTCTGCAACGATGGGCCTGCTGTACACACAGCCATTAGCTGATTGTATTGCACTCGCCAGCATCTGTCAAGGCAGTGTATATAGAGGAATGGACTCCACTGCTGGCGATAGCCCTCAGCTTTCACTTACCGCTCAGCAGACCAGTTGCCTGTGCAGAGCTCAGCGCAGCCGTGATACTGGGAGAATGCATCAGAGGCCAGGAGCCGGCAGAAACACTGTAGCGTGCGGTCGTTTGTCCTGGTGCGTACGGTCGTGCTAAAAGGAAGGCGTTTTCCCAGTGTTTGGGATAAACCTGGACAATTCCAGTTCTGAATTTTTGTAAGTGCTTATTTGAGCACAGAACATCAGTTCCTGATTTTCCATTTTAAAGCATATGAAAGTTAAATAACAATAATGTTATATTTTATAGTGTCCTTACAATGGCCTTTGTGACTCTTGACAGGGTGTTCCTGAAATATGGGGGGGGGGGTGCAGTGTACTGTACATTGTTTCCGTTGTGATAGTGATTTTTATTTTATTTTTGGCAGTGTTTTAATGGTCTCCACCGTTTAAGATTGTGCCCAGTGTCAGAAAGGACTCTGGGCACAACAAGCTGTACCTTTCAGCCATCGCGTGTCTGATCAGTTGTGACCCTCCCCTGCACGCTGTTGTTCAGTCTATTAGACCCTTCTGTTTTTCTGTGAAGACTCCCATCAACCAATTGAGTCTCAAAGCTCCACATATAAACCTCTCCTGGCAGCAGTGCTGCTCTTTATTAAATTGTTTTGAGTCCTTTCCTCTCACTGGCACCTAATCACAAGAAGTAAAGACCATTTCAGTTTCAGACAACTAGAACATACTACTTATCCCTTTTATTTAAAAATGCTCTCCCCATATTAGCATAAACCAATTTCTTGCTGCGTGTTTGTTTTCAGTAAAAGCTTGTGTCTCTGCAGTGAGAGTCCTAGACATGCTCTCTTGAAGAGGCAGCCACAGCACACGTTTCCTCACCCAGGGATGGGACTGCCTTGATATGTATTTAGCAGCACCATATGAAAGAGGAGCTTTCTCTCTCTCTCCCTCTTTTTCTCTCTCTTTTTAAATTAAGATTTTAGTAATTAAATTGATAAAAGTCACGCCAATACGCCTCATGGTTCCAGTCCTGATTCTGAATGCCGCTCGTCGTGGAGCGCGGTGGAAATTCTACCTTTGATGTCTCGCTGTCTATTATTAAAAATAATTGGATTTTTTTTTCTTTTTCTTTCCACCCCGGACATGCTCAGTTAATCCCACACTACAGGCTGCAGTGTCTCAGGGTTCCAGCTCTGCCTGACGAGATGGAGGCCCTCAGCACTGCGCTGTTTATCGGTTTAACAGTTTAACTCAGGACTCAAGGTTGGAGTGCCGACCTTTAACAGTAGGAGGTCAGGGAATCGCAATACAGCCCTAGCCGAACCAGGAACATTCTCCAGTGGATTTTAATGCTCCTGTGTTCCCCCTCGATGATGTGCAGTTTTGTAAGAGTGCAGGAAAAACTATAAAGGGCCTAGGAACCTGGCTGAATCCATGCAAAATCCGATCTCTTAGTGCACCGTTGCTATTTGACTAAACAGTTGATTTCTGTCGTTCGCAGGTACATCCAAGGGGCGTCGTCTCCAAAGGACATGGTGATCATTGTAGACGTGTAAGTTCTGGCGACTCGTTAGCGTTCCACCTGCTTCCTGTCTTTATGTTCCAGGAAAGCAGCAAAGCGACGCGTGATGGTGGATGCCATTTGTGAAAAATAATTGCATTAAAACAGCTGCGCAGTTTCTGAAGGTGTGAAACAAGGTGGTGCAGGTAGGGTAGGGAGGGAGTGAAACCTAGCGCAGGGGTCCACAGCCCTGGTCCTGGAGGCACACCGTCTCTTCTTGGGTTTGCTCCCATACTGCCACCGCAGTATGGGCGTGTCTCACATGGTGTTGCACTCCGATGTGGGCGTGTCTCACATGGTGTCATACCCAATATAGGCGTGTCTCACATACTATCACTCCCAGTGTGGGCGTGTCTCACACTTTTTCACTGTGGGCGTGTCTCACATGGTGTCACTCCCAGTGTGGGCGTGTCTCACATGGTGTTGCACTCTGATGTGGGCGTGTCTCACATGGTGTCATACCCAATATAGGCGTGTCTCACATAGTATCACTCCCAGTGTGGGGGCATGTCTCACATGGTGTTGCACCCCGATATGGGCGTGCCTCACATGGTGTCACTCCCAGTGTGGGCGTGTCTCACATGGTGTCACTCCCAGTGTGGGGGCATGTCTCACATGGTGTTGCACCCCGATATGGGCGTGTCTCACACAGTTTCACTCGCAGTGTGGGCGTGCCTCACATGGTGTCACTCCCAGTGTGGGCGTGCCTCACATGGTGTCACTTCCAGTGTGGGCGTGCCTCACATGATGTTGCGCCCTGATATGGGCGTCTCACGGTTTCACTCGCAGTGTGGGCGTGCCTCACATTGTGTCATTCCGGCTGTGGGTGTGTCTCACATGGTGTCATTCCGGCTGTGGGTGTGTCTTATGCTACCACTCCCACTATGGGAATGTTTCATACTGTGTCACTCCTAGCTGTGTGTTCATCATTAATTGATCCCAGAGTAAGACCCGTTTAGTCAGAAATCACAGCAAGCTGAGGGGATGGGGGATGCCCTGTGTACGGACGTCAGTGGAAAGGACCCTTGAAATAGGACGTTTTGGACACTCGGGACTAACAGAAGAAACGAGTAAAAGAAAAGCCAAAATGGTGCAAAGCAGATAATTTGTAATTAAGTCGTCAAACAGCACCGGAGAAACGCAGCCAATCTGGACTGAGCCAGCATTCTTCCAGGACCAGAGTGGGAAACCATGGTGTGAGAACTGCAAGCTGAGGGTTAATAAAATGCAGAACTAACAGCTCTGTGCAGAATGGCAGCCCTAACTGCACAGCTGCAACAAGACAAGAGGCCGGATATCAGCCAGTATCCATCATTGCTCTTCAGCGATTTCTGCACCCCTCCATTAACCACAGGTTTGGCCTGTCTCAGTGGAAGGCAGCATGCTGCAGTTTCCAAAATCGGTGCTCATCAGGTCTGTGATACCAGATGTTAGGTTAGGCTGTTTGTGCTGTGCCTGCTCTCCTGCGGCCCTGATCCAGCCATGTCCGTGTGGCGGCGCAGTGGGAGGGGTGGGGCTGGGGTCGGATAGTCTTATTTACAGCTGCAGCACCATCCGTACCTGATGTTCCCATTGCAGTCATGTGCTGATCACTTCCAATTAGAGACACAGTTACACTTCGGGTCATTGCTGTTATCACATTTGTTCCAACGATTAATCTGCACTGTCATTTGCCCAGTTCTGCAGTGGGGTAACATTTAGTTTATCAAACTAAAATTGTTGGAAGGATTAGCATTGTAAAGGGGCTTGCTATTGAGTGATACGGCTTGTTATTATTATTCCATTAATAAAGGGGCAGTTATTGCTGACATTCTGATTGTGGGAAACTGGAGCCTGTCCCAGGAGTGCCGGGCGCAAGGCAGGACTGCACCCTGGATGGGCCATAGCCCGTCCCAGGACCGGCACTCACAGGCAGGGACAATACAGAGATGCCAATAGAACTTGACAGCATGTCTGTAGAAGGTCAGAAGAGACATGAGACAAAAACTCACAAAAACTCCACACCGAAGGTGATCCAGTCTGCTGCTTCTGCTACTACTACAGCTGTTGTTGTTGTCATCCACGTGCTAAGGTCACACATTTCTTCGGGTCCCCATATGTAGGTTTCACAGATACAGGTGACTTCTGTTGGCACAAATGTTATTTGACTGACGACTGACGAAAGCAACTTGTACCCATTCACTCAGCTGGGTATTTCACTGAATATGTGAAGTAGTGTGATGTACCTTCCTCAAGGTTACAACAGCAGTTTGTCACCTGCGATTCAACTATGAGTCTCGAACCCTGGTGGCGGTTCCGCCTCGCAGCGCCCGTGAATGTGTAGGCTCGCGACTGGACTTCCCTTTTCTGCCGGTGGTGGAAGGGCACCTGTAAGGCTGCAGGCCCTCTGTCGCAGAAGCTGGGGGTTCAGCCCCTCACCCTGTGTTTCCCTTGTCCTCACCAGGAGCGGCAGTGTCAGTGGGCTGACCCTGAAGCTGATGAAGACCTCCGTCACGGAGATGCTGGACACCCTCTCGGATGACGACTACGTCAATGTGGCATCCGTAAGTCTTGTCCGTAAGGACTTCCCAGTATGGCCTGGTGGGGCATGGAGAAGAGCGTTTTAAATGTTTGTAACAGAGTTCTGAAAAAAAAAAAGGAAATGCCTGTGCCCCCGAGGAATAAGTGCAGTATATCATTTCACAGTGGTACTGCGAATGCAAATGGGACACATTCATGCAAACTGCAGTCCGGATCTAGTATGAGTGTTTGATCGTATAGCAGACACAGACGCTGTGCTTGTGTTAAACCATGTGTCAATACCAGACAGGCCTTCTGTTGCTCCTTTCAGGCTCAGAATGTCAGTCTAACCCAGTGGTTGTCAATTTGTGGACCGGGACCCAGCAGCGTATTATAAAGTGGAACTTTGGCATTTCCATATTTATTGTAACATATGTTAGAATTTTTTGTGAAATCCTGTTTTGTGAGCTCGTAATCAAAGTCCGTGATTTTAATCTGAAAGGGAATGTAATAACATTCTAAATAAGGTGGCTAAGTAATGCTCAAAGGTTTGCGATTCTAAAACCCAATTACTATTAATACCATGATATCCTTTATATACCAAAAATTGCTTTAATTACACCCAGTTGAAAGTCTGTCTTCTAGCCCTTAACCAATTATCTAATTGATTATTTAGTCATCACCCAGTGTGTCTATTTACAATGACCAGAGTCTTATGACTGCCTTTAAGAGGCAGGCTGACTGTAATTTGTCCTCCCTGACCTGGCCTGACACTAAATGGACATTCTAGGACTCTGACCACTGTAAATAGACACACTGGGTGATGATTAAATAAGCTTCTGAAGAGATTCTCGAAGATGCTGATGGCAAGACACCCGGGGTAAAGGTTCGAAAGAAAGAGGAACTCGGCTCTCCTCTCAGGCGAGCTTTAGCACCCAACATTTAGCACAGGAGACATTGTGTGGCCTTGAACAGTTTTTGTCAACACTCCAGTGTAAAATGGCCTTGGCCTGTGAGTGTGTACGCCAGGCATCCCCACTGGGTGCAGCAGGCTCTGCGTTTTTCATCCCAGGACTGTATTTCTTTCTCTCAGACATCATAGAGTCAAAGCTGGACAGAGCCGTGGCTTTATTGCATACCAAGGTGGGCTGTCAGGCTGAAAAGGGGCGCAGACCACTGAGACACAGAGAGCTGGGTTGAACCCCGTATGGCCCAGGGCGATAAGAGGGAGCTCACTGGCACCAGCAGATCTCGCTGCAGGGTCGGGTGACGACGCCCAGTGGCGTGAGCTGTGTGCTGAAGGGGAGACAGATCCTGCTGCTTTCGCGGCCGCAGACAAGGCAGCTCGTCAGCGGAATACGAGGCAGGGTGAAATTGTCTGGAGATGAGTGGAACGAGAGTGGCTCAAGCAGCTGTCAAATCACAGGGCGATACAATTTTGCTGTCTTATTAGTACGCAGAGAGGGGACAGGACATTACTTCTGTCTTGTTGATATTCATCCTTTCTTCCACTTTAAAAGGTAATAACAGCTTTTTAAACAAAACAACGGGGAATAATCTGTCCCTTTTAATTCTGCTGAATACAAATGGGAGATGAGCTGCCGCCACAGCGAGAACAAAATTGATTTTTTTCCCATTTTTTTTGCATTGTTAGAAAAATTCTTTGCTATTATCCACTTTCAGTTGCTATGCTTTTGGCAGCCTGGAATGTGGGGACTGGAGAGTGGGTGCATCGTTGCTCTTCATGTACAGTACAGTGTTAGCATCTGCAAGGAAGTGTGTTTAAAATCAAAAACAGAGGTCACTGTCTGCAGAGGGTGGGGGGTGGGTTTGGAACGAGCTGTCCAGCCATGTCGCTGAAGCCCATAGGATGGCTTCTTTCAGGAAATGGCTGGATGAGGTCCTTTAGCTGCTAGCTACTGGATGGTCCAGATGTGCTGAATGGCTCCTCTCGTTTCCCTCTTTTTTAGTTTTCTGAAATAGGGTTTTGTGTATCTATGGGGAATAATTGCAGTAAACAAGTCAAAGCAGTAAACCAGAAACAAGTTATGTAAATAAGAGCCGTCCCGAGCTGTTGGTTTATTCAATTAGAGGGGCATGTTTAAAGCAGAATTTCACAAATCTTCTTGTTTTATTTCTAGAGATTGCAACTGAGCAGGAAGTGCTTGCCCGTGTAAGAGAAAAACAATCTCAGCTCAGGGAAGGCTGGAATAAGGGGATGTGTTAGGACCACAGGAAGTCATAAAGCAGTTCCTTGAAGATGGTCCCCTTTGCACAGGGAGAGGTCTAGCTTTGCCACTCACCCAGAGCCCTGAAGGGTTCTAAAGCAGACAGGGATCGTGCAGCGGCGTTCTCTCAGACAGGGAGAGACACCAGCCTTTGTGCTTGTTTTCTCCGCCGGAGTTTGTGGAGCTGGACTGGCAAGCCCTGGGAGCTGGAGAGCTGGAGAGCTGGTGCTGTTGAGGAATTAGTCGGCTGTGGCTGACAGACGGGGTGCAGTCGGGGTGGGGTGGTTCACAGGCTTTAAAAACTCTTTAAAACCAGGTGTGATGCCATCTTGCAGGAGGGAACGGGACTGAGATCAGAGACATCACTCTCTCCAGATTCTTCTGTCTCTTTGTCTTTCACATCCCTGCAGACAGAAGGTCAAGTCCATTCTTGCCTCTACGGCTCCGGCCTCAGTTCTGTTTCTCCTGGGTAATTTCCTGTGCGTTCAATCCTTACTCGCTGAAAGGGCTGAAAACCGCTCTCAGCGTTGCAGTGACGCAGATGGCTGTTTTTGTTTATCAAAGTGAAGTCAGAGATATTGGGTGCAAGGCACAGGCGAGCGAGATGAAATCTGAAACCTCACTCATCTTTTTGCAATCCTCTTTTCCTCCGAAAAAAAAAAGGTGCTCTATTTTGACCGCAGAGAGAGCTGTTCCTCTAAGGCCGACATAAGCACCGGAAAAGTCTGACGTTGTGCCGTGCAGCAGTTTGTGTTCTCTTCGGTGCACAGATTTCAATCCTCCCCTCTCAGACACACCCCTAGCACGGAAGTCCATTGGAAACCGGAGGATTTCCAGGCACCCTGGCAGTTCTGCAGTTTACGTGCACGCACAATAACAAAAGCCGGGAAGCGAATCAAGCCGTTGGTGCAGAAGCTCGGACACGCAGCAGTGGGTGGTTGGGGGTCTTGGGGTGTGCTCAGTTCAGATGTACACAGTAATCTCTGTTAATCCCTATCAACCGGTCAGGGTATTTCTCAATCCTACAGTAGGAGCTGCAAGCAGGGCAGAAGGGGAGCTAATTAATTATGCAAAGGATTATGTGTTGTCCCCCCCCCCCCCCCCCCAATTTGTTTTGCTATTTGTAAGAAACGCTTTGCGAATCCTCCGCTGAAATTTAAAAAGAATAAAGAGATCCGCATACCCTGCCTTCCGCTGCGTTTCTGTAACGTCCTCAAGACTGGGGGGGCAGGTGGGTTTGAGATGCGTTCGCCAGCTTCGCTTCACTCCCCGCGGGGGCACCTGGGAAGGCGGGCGGCCCTTCCTCTTCGCTTTGCCGACGGCCCTGTTTCGAGGGCACCCTGCTGAGAGCCCCGCCAGTCGCTCGTTACAGCTCAGACCCGGCCTGGGGCGAGACCCCCATCGAGCCAGCTAAACACGTGCAGCTGCACGCCGGAGCCCCGAAGGAATCGGCTTGGAATATCTAACTAGGTCGTCCTGCAGAGCTGGAGCAGACGGAGACTGAGGGAAGAACGAGGGAAAAGGGGAGGGAAAGGGGTTTCTGTTTCAGGCACTGCGGTGCTACAGCAGCTCCGGAGTTCGAATTCACCTGTTGCACTGACGTTCGCTCAGACTGCGCCGTGCCCTCTCCTGTCCCACGCCACCATTCCCAAAGCTGAGCCTCCGGGCGGCGTGTTTGCTTGAAGAGGTTCACAAGGCTTGGAAAAGCTCCCGTGCTTGACAAGGCAGGACAGCAGACGGGAAGACTCATCAGTTGCACCAGCCAGACGAGCGGGAATAGTGCTCAGATGGGGCTTGTGCGCTGGAATTGGCTGACTCTTTCTGGTGGCCTTGCCTCTCCCCCGGTCAGCGAGCCAGCAGTGATGCTCTGTTGGGCTGCAGCTACAGCCGAGGTAGAAACAAGACCGGAATTTCAGCGTACGATGAGTTTTACGGGAGCACATTGTGATTTCATGCTGTCTGGTGAGGGCGTGTCATTTTAGACCCATGTGATAATTAAGGCAATTATCAGATAACATTCCCAATTAACACTGTCTAAACCGCTCATAACAGTTCCATTAATTAAAATACCCAAACTTCTGCCTACATGCACAAATACAGACGTCAAATGCTGAATAAATCTCTCCCTTATCAGCAGCAGAGGAGAAAGGCTCGCGCTTCTGAGCTGCCCGGTGTTCGTGGTTTTGGAGGAATAGTTTGTAATTGAACATCTATTCCAAGATGTGTGAGAGAACATGTTGACTGTTCATAAAGAAAAAGGATTTTGCAGGCTGCAGCGGGAGCTGGAAGGATCAGATAGCTACGGCTCGTCTGCCCTCGGGAGTTTGGGTGGAAAAGTGCTGATTAGGAAGCAGTGCCTTGATGAAGTATTTGACAGGTTCCCAGAAGGGCTCGACTGGCTGTTGTCTCTGTTGGCGGACAGATATCTAGCGCTACCTTTGCGATCCTCCTACTTAGACAGCAGTTACCCCGCTGTGCAACACTGAAGGTCACGAGTCCAGACCGTTCGTTGCTTTGCCCGTTTTTAATGCGGCGTTAACTTTGCTTGTCTGCTTTGGAAGGCAAAAATCCACTTCACAGCTGCAGCCTGCATGCTGATAGAGGAGTCTGCTGAGGAGCCGTTGAGTGTGAACCCGCTACAGCTGCAGTCAGCTGAGTCTAGCCCTCCCTCATGTCCTGCCCATTTACACTGGTTCTTGCACCTAGAGCCGGGGTTTGTTCTTTCTTCTGCAGTTTGCTGGTTTGAATCCAGGTTATGCCCTTTGCAGAATTTCTGATTCAGAGGGAGATGTACTTCCTGTTGGCTTCCACAGGTTTCCTTACAGGTCTCCGGTGCAAGGAACCGCTCAGCTCCTGACGTTTGGTGCCATCAGGTCTTGTTGCATTGCTGCCTGTATGATAGGGCCCCCGCAGGAGGTCTGTCCAGTGCAGGTCCAGCTCTGCTTTAGCTGTTAGCACTCGAGACCAAATCTAAAGAGACTGGCTGAGAGGGGCAGGCTTACTGGAAACTTGGGATAAGAAAGGACAGGGAGAAACAAAGGGAAAAAATGAGGAATGGAAAGGAAGAGGAAGTGAAATGAAAGAAAGAAAAAAAGAATTGAGCCTGTTGGAGACACCTGCTGGCCAAAAGAGACCTGGGGCCCCAGTGGTCATACACAGGCAGCCCCTGAAGCAGTGAGGGCTCTTCATTGTCAGTGCCTATTTGTAACCACCTTTCAACTGCTCATAAATCAGTTCTGTTTCCCGGTTGAAGGCACTTATTCTGCAATGCCAAGTCTGAAACGGGGCCTGAGCTTCACAGCTTGGCCTGGAGAGGCGGATTGTTACGTGTGCAGATTTACTTTTGCTGGCATTTTAAGCGAGAGACATTGGCAGAATGGCAGTGTCTGAAGAGAGTGGCATTTAATCCCATCCTGAACCCAGAGGACGTTCGGAACAGATTTTTGTTGGTTTTAATTGTGTGATAGATAAGATATCTCACCCCAAAGTGAAGCAGAATCTCCTGCCCTCAGCAGACACTCAGAAACACCAGCGCCCCCTTCACCAGTGGTGCCCTCCTCAGGGTTTCTCTGCCCCCCAGTCAACAGCGGCACCCCATCCTGCCCGTGCCACGCCCCCTGGCGCCATGCTCCTGATCTAGACGGCTCCATACAGTACAGGTGGTCCTAACTGGTCAAGAGCGAGATCTCGTCAGGTCGACAGCCGGGGTAGAAGCACGCCAGAGACGCAGGCCCTTAAAAACAATCCGTGAGAAAAAATGTGTTTTCTTGTGTTCCTTTGCGCTGGCGGATGGGCCGTGTCTGTTAGGGAGGACTTTTGAGAACACGACGCGCAGACACACAGACGCGCACACGCACGCACGCAAGCACGCACGCACGTCTTTCACGGGCGAAGCTTGATGGAAGCGGAGAGGCACGGGGCTCTGCAGTGCGAGAGGATCGGCGGAGCCAAGGTGTTTGGGGAGCTGGGGGGGGGGCCGACATGACAGCTCGGGAAAGCGAAGTGGACGGGCGAGATTAAGGAGGCGGTGCGGCGTGTAAGTGATATTTACTCCCTTCATTTGTCTGCATAAATACAGAGCTCCCGGTGCCCTTGTGGGGAAGCAGGCAAATGGAATGTGACGGGGTCCTGGCTCCGTGGCTCCACAGCTCCCTGATGCTCTCCGCTCTCTCTCTCTCTCTCCCTCCCCGTCTCGGCAAGCTTGTTCCGAGGGGACATCACCTTCGCTCTCGCACTGGTGCAGAGCCAGAACAGAACAGAGAGGGAAGTCTGAAAAATAATAATAATAATTCCTTACGCTTATATAGCGCTTTTCTAGACAGGCCACTCAAAGTGATTTACAAGTAATAGGGAATCCCACTAACGCCCCTACCAGTGTGCAGCCCCACCTGGATGATGCACCAGTCCGCTCCCCACACCCCAGCTCTCAGTGGGGAGGAGAGCAGAGGGATGGAGCCAGTTCAGAGAGGGGGGTTATTAGGAGGCCATGACTGGTAAAGGCCGGGGGGGGACATCTGGCCGAACTCTGGGGCGAACGCATCCAGGAGTCCAGGACCTGCTGGAAACAGAGCGACGGGAGCACCAGCTCTGTGCGCAGTGAAGGGAAAGCGCTTCCTTCTCTTACCGCTGGGGCGTATTGTCGTCCTCGACGGTTTCAGAACAAGTCATCGCCCGCATCCCCACGCCAAAGAAATTTCCCCTTCCCAGGAGCTGTGAGAAGGCTGGGTGGGAAAATATGAACAGAGGGCCTGCAGGTGGCAGGCGGAAGGAGGATTGCGTGAATGTCTTTTTCTGTTCCGGCGTAGTATTTATTACAAATGAACAGGGCTCGCCATCACCCCGGCTCCGCCGGCCCGGTCTTCCTCCGCTGTCAAGAGCACTCTGAGACAGCCACCGGGAGCGCGAGTGCGCCTGAGCTATTAGGAGGCAGAAGGAGTGTTATTCTGCCTCTGTCACATTAAAGCAGAAGTGTCATTAATTGGCTACCCCGGAGGAAGCGGCCAGCTGCTCACACATCTTCCCAGCCTCCCGTGGGCGCCGTGAAGGCGGCAGAAGCGGGCCCCGCGGTCCCGGCTGTCCTCCGGCGCTGTCCGCGGCCAGCCTTCCGCTACACTGAGGCGCTTCAGCCGCCCACCACGACCTCGGTCTGCTGAACAGGCGGGGCGCGAGAGGCAGGGGGGGCCTTCCTTATTTCCCACCCGCGTTTTCTCGACAGAAAGGCACGGACCCGGCCGGCTCCTCGCGAGCTGGGGCTGCAAAGATCCCGAAGCCAGCTGGGAAAGGGCCGGCCGCTGCCCTGAGCCTGTGGCAGCACTTGCTGGAGGTGTAAATCGTGCCTTACCCATGTCATGTCAAACCGCTACGCTGCTTTAAAAGAAATAGATACGTTTGAGTCTGACAGCTCATTTCTAAATTGGGATGTAGAGGTTCAGCCAATCGGTGGTGTTAAACTGCAGACTAAAACCACTTTGTTGCATTGTAGGGCGTCTCCAGTGCACCTGTGATTTGGGAGGGCATGCTTTTCATGCGTGCAGATTAGTGTCAGGGCAGTTGCTAGCAGCTGCCTGCCGGGACAGCAGCGGCAGTAGTGTGCCGCCTGTGGCTGCCAGCCCTGCCCTTGGGGTTGGAGGTACCTGGCTGTATGAGGGAAAGCTCAAAGCTCGCAGGCAGCGGTCGCTCTGCCAAGCAGCGCAGCGCATCTGTCCTGGTGAGCGCAGAGCTTAACGCAAAGCAGTGGTGTTCATGAGATAAGGCTTCTTATGCAGCGAGAGGCTGACTGGAGACTGTGCACTCCGCTGTCCATGGTGCTGAAACAGCCCTGTGAAACCAGAAGGGGCTTTATTTTTCTGGACAGATCATTGGGGCTTTGGAGGCTTCAAGGATGCAGCAGGCAGAAATCTATTACTTGCGTGGCACTGAGAAGATTTAGTGTTTTGGGTGACTTAAGAGTCTTAAATCTTAACCTGCCGTCCTAAAAAATAAAGGAAAGCGAAACACTCGAGATTGCAGGAGAGTGTGGAGTAATTCTTTCTGGCTAACTGTGGTGTCAAGTTCCAACAGAACAGGTCGTCACGACTGGGCAGCTCATTCATCACGACTGAGCAAGCCAGAGTGGGCAGGGTCAGAATAGCAAAGTCATTTCAGTAAAGACTCGCATGTGGAAACGGGTCACATTGCCGACTGTTTAAATGTATGGATTTTTTTTTTTTCTGAAAGCAATATTTCTTTAAGCAAACTCTGAGATTTCTTACGTTAGACAGGGGTGTTGCTCCACCTTAAGGTGATTGATTTAAGTTGCTTACTCTCTTTCTGTGACTTGTTTTCCCAGTCACCATTCTCTGGAATCTCCTCTCTTTCTCTGTCTCTGGTCCCTGGAATAGACTCTTTCTCTTTGTCTGTCTGTCCAGAGTCTGGAATCTCCTCTGTGTGTCTGTCCAGTCTGCGGAATATACTCTATCTCTCTCTGTCTGTCCAGTCTCTGGCATCTCCTCTGTCTCTGTCTGTCCAGTCTGTGGAATCCCCTCTGTCTCTCTGTCTGTCCAGTCTCTGGAATCCCCTCTGTCACTGTCTGTCCAGAGTCTGGAATCTGCTCTCTGTCTCTGTCCAGTCTGTGGAATCCCCTCTGTCTCTCTGTCTGTCCAGTCTGTGAAACGTCCTCTCTCTCTGTCTGTCCAGTTCAGTGAGAAGGCCAAGGGCGTGGTGCCTTGCTTCGGACACCTGGTGCAGGCCAACGTGCGCAACAAGAAGGTCTTCAAGGAGTACGTGCAGAACATGACAGCCAAGGGCACGACGGACTACAAGTCAGGCTTCCACTTCGCTTTCGACCAGCTCCTCAACGTAAGTGTGTGGCTCGGGCTTGTGGGTTCTCAGCCTGCCATTCCCCTGCACCGGAGAAGAAATGTTTCTGCGTCCATTTTTCAGACGTTTCACGAAGGGGTGAGGTGTTTCGTGCTCCAGTAACAATTCGACGTGGTGCGAGTCTTAAGAGCGCCGCGCGGATGATTTACAGGAGCAGTCAAAAATAGAAATTGAACATAACAAGATTAAGTATTAGAATAAGCCTGAGATTAAAAATAGGATTTGAGTCACAATTTAAAAAAAAAAAACACGCCAGTAATGTGGGAGTCTCACAGGGTTGTTGCAGCACACACATACAGCGCAAAGCCAGCGTCTGTGGACCTTGAGTGTGGAGGAACAGAAACGTGGTTTTGAAAGGCCAGGACTTGATTTTCCCCACAGCCAATCCAGTTGAGTGGGGAAGCCACTCGGACAAGCGTGTGCGACCCCTGACCCCTCCAGAGTCTGTTCCTGCTCCTGGTCGCAGTGGCTTCTGTTGGCCAGCGCTGGGAGCAGATCTCCAGCTCCACAGCCCCCTCGCTGACTTCGCTTAGTACGGCTCGGCCGGTTCCTCTCCCCCCTTCTGCATCTCAGGATTCCTGCAGCCGCGGCTTCTTTTTCGGGATGCCCGTTTGTTCCAGGCTCTTATCGGACTAAATTACAGGTTTGGTTTTCTTTTTGTCCTGGTCCTGGTTTGTACTCGAGACCCTGTGGAACTGATTAGCATTCAAATAGAACCACCCCCCGTCTCTGCGATTCTCCCTCCCTCTTGCCTCTACCAAGCACATGCCTGTTTCCGAGCTCACGTGGATTTTTCCTCTTCTGTTGAAAAGCGTTAATTGGCCCAGTGTGACTGGCTTCTGTCATACATGGGGCCACGCGTTTCCTTCTTTTAATATCCTACTGTGCTGGAGAATAATGCTCTCCAGCTGCTATTTTCATGATGCGTTTTTCTTTCCCGTTCCGCTGTAAAAAAACCGTTATTTACAGAAAGTTTCTGACCTCCTGCCGGCAGACACTGCAGCCCGCGGAAAAGTTTCTAGTGCAGACGGGAGTGGTGCCGGAGATCTCTGTGTGATCCTGGCCGAGTGCCCGAGCCCAGAGTCATGCGACAAAGACAGGAGCGTGCCTGCTCTTCTGCGTTTTTTCATCGCACAACCTGCTTTCGGACCACCACTAGCTCAGAGTGCAGTGCCTGGGGCTCGTTACCGTACCACCATAGAAACGGCACCCGTACTTGCTCTGTGCTCCTGGGACTCCTGGGGCTGCTTGCAGTCAATCTCTCCCACTGTTTTAACCAGCTGTTTCTAGGTAGTTAGCTCATGTAAAACAGCTGGGAGGTTTGTTCCAGGCATCTGCCACTCTGCTACTACACAGTTGCAGGCTTGTTTGAAGTTCCTGCTTATCCTAGAGCCTTTTTACTCCCCCCTGTGCCCTAGTCCTCAGCTCTTTCTGTTTATAACTTTTTTCAGCTTGTTTTTTGTCGTTAATGGGATTGCGAGTCGAGAGGAATGGCCCGTCACGTGAAGGAAAAGTACCTGGTTCAGTTTCACGGGCCTCGTCGGGGACAGAACCATCTCCCTGGGCTGTCAGACCTGCTCGGCGACGATGGGACCCAATGAGTTAATGTGCCGAGCCGCTGTCGCGAACTGCGGGAGTTAAAAAGAAAAGGCATTTCACTGCGTGCGCAGCAGTTGAATTAAATAATTGGTTGCAGGATAAAAAAAAAAAAGCTGTTATTGTAATGATATTATTTATCTTTATTAGAATCTTGTCAGAGTGACACCGTCCTGCCCTGCATATCAATGATCCTGTCACACAGGCGGACTCGGGCTGAAAGTTAAAGAGACTGCTGCATTGTAGCTGGCAGAGCGCCTGTGCAAAGTGGGCACGAGGGAGAAGCTGCTGGCACCTGAACAGACAAAGGGAGCTGAGCTGTGCCAGCGCGCCGTGCCACCCGGGCCCCTCACAGCACCACCTCTTATCCCCCAGGGGAGATGGTTCTGACACCTGCAAAGGCCCTGCCTGGCCTGCGCTTCTTTCTGAAAGATGGTGGTCCGATCCAGAGAGGGCGAGAGCGGCCGCCTCCTGACCGTTTTGCCGGCTGGCCCTTGGACCACGATTCTCAAGCAGCCGTTCCCCGGCAGTGCGATGCACACGCCTCCCAGGATGGGGCAGTTGATTCAGGAGGTTGTAAACTAGAGGTGCTTTGCGGTTGTCAGCTAGTTTCGAGGTGTGAGGAGTGGGCGAGACACCTCCAGTGATCCTTCAGGGGGCGAAGCTAATGCAGAGAAATAGCCCCGCCAAATGGAACAGGGAGCAGGCTGCCTGCGTTGTATTGTCACAGTGGAAACGTGCGATGCAAATACAAGAAAATAATAGAAGTAGCGACCTCATGGAAAGTGCATGGGCGGATGTGCACTGATTCTGAGGGTGAAGGACATGCCCTACTGGCTGGCAGCAGGGGTGTGCCAGGAGGCCATGCCAGAGCTGTGCTGTGTACGGGGGGAGGGGAAATGTGTGGGAAGGGGTTCTCCACAAGCGGAGGCCGAGGTGCACGGCCATGCGGCTCCCTGCGCACTCTTCCGTACAGAGGAGCATGGCTCTCGGATGAGAGAGAGTGGGATTTATTCATCTGTCTTTTGTCACCATGGCTTTCTGTGGTGCTGAGAGGGCTGGGTTTAGCCTGGGAGCTTTAGGAAACAGTCTGTGAAAGGATTTGAGCAGTAGCGCATTAGCATAACCCCCGAAGCTGCCAGCATCCATCGACAACGAAAGGAAATAGAAGGGGATTTGAAGAGGAGAGGCTCTTCTGGGTTGCTAAATATTTGAATTCATGCTGTGGCCCCGCATTCACATGGGAGACCTGCGATCCTGTCACTGGTAGGAATAGAGGAGTGCTTGAAACGCACTGCTGGCCTCACCTTATCTCGTGAGAGTCGATGCATTCCCTCTGCCTTTCACAACGCAGTCCAGCACTCCCACAGTGAGCCCACTGCAGTCCAGTGCTCCCACACTGAGCCCACTACAGTCCAGCGCTCCCAACACTGAGCCCAGTCCAGCCCAGCACTCCCAACACTGAGCCCAGTCCAGCCCAGCGCTCCCAACACTGAGCCCAGTCCAGCCCAGCGCTCCCAACACTGAGCGCAGTCCAGCCCAGCACTCCCAACACTGAGCCCAGTCCAGCCCAGCGCTCCCAACACTGAGCCCAGTCCAGCCCAGCGCACAGTCCAGTATTTGTAAATACACCTCTGCCCTGGAGCTGCTATATTTGATTGTCAGGCATGTGCTGTTTACCACAGATGTGTTTTCTCCCTCAAACATAAATTGCAGATCTTGCTGCTGATCAGTGCGCCTGCTGGTCTTATGGCACACGTTCCACTGCTTCTCAAAGTTTGCAGCAGTCACGTTTCTCCTCTCCCTCTCTCCCTGCGTTCCTCCTGCGCAGAACACCAACATCCCGCGCGCCAACTGCAACAAGATGATCATGATGTTTACGGACGGAGGGGAGGACCGGGCCCAAGACATCTTCGAGAAGTACAACTGGCCCAACAAGACGGTGAGTTGCTGCGAGGGCCCGGTTAGCAGCAGGGTTAGGCGACACAGCAGCTCTGATCTGCGTGCACTGGAGCCCAGGAAGCAGGGTGGGTCACTGCACTGGAAGATCTGGGAGAGAGATGAGAGGGGACCTGCAGGAACAGGCGTCATTCCTTATTCAATGATCTGCTCCCAATGAACAGGTGATTGTCGGCAATAAAGGAGTCCAAAAGGCGCTGGTGGGGGCGCACTGCAGTCTGTGCATCCCTTCACCAGAAGCTGAAACCCGCTGACAGAGTAGCACCCTGTGTGCCCGTCTGGCACAGCTCCAACGGTGCCAGGCGGACGGGGGGGGGGAAGCTCATTTCTGATGCTTCAGCTGTGAGGCTGCGGGCAGAGGTCAGCGCGGGGAGGTGGGAGGGGTCACTGTGTCCGCTGATGAGAAACAGCCAGGGCGAGCAAATCGACTCCGTCCGCCATGCCAGAGCCAGCCGCGCCAGCCACGCCGTCTCCTGGTGGCGGGAGATCGGCTGCTTGTGTTAACTGCTCTGACCCGGCGACTAATTAGGCACTCAATCATCCGAGCTCGAGAGGCACGCGGAATAGGATCTCTCTTGCTCTTTCCGCTTAGGAGCTCCGTCTGTCTCTCTTCCCCTGCCTGCGCCGTTCACCCTCGCCCTTCCTTTCCTGCACGCTCGCTCGCTCTCTGGGCCCCGTATCTCAGGGGGGGGGAGTGGCCCTGTGGCTCAGGATCTGCGCCTGTGGCTGGAAGGTTCCCCGTTCAAATCCCGCGGCTGGCAGAGGAATCTTACTCCGTTGGGCCCCTGAGCAAGGCCCTTAACCCCAACTGCTCCAGGGGTGCTGTACAATGGCTGACCTCACGCTCTGACCCCAAGCTTCTCTCCCTGACTGTGTGTCTCATGGAGAGCAAGCTGGGGTATGCAAAAAGACAAACTCCTAATGCAAATAAGTTGTATATGGCCAATAAAGTGATCTCATGTTCTCTTATCTGGGCAGGGGACCCGCTAATAGGTGCAGAGTAAGGAACGCTGAGGTGGTGAGGAAGGAGGGTTTTATCACTGCCTCAGAGTTGGGGCCTTTAGACAGAGCGGATGTGGTTTGGCAGTAGAAGGGGTCTCGAGGTGTGGCATTACCTCTGCCAGGTACAGACCACGAGATGGCCAGTCCTGGAAGGTGTAGAGCTGTGGTGATGTTGGTATCAAGGGGAGAACAGATTGCCACAGATTTTAGAAAAGAGAGCGTTGCCGGCTACATTGTCCCGGTGTACATGCGGCTGTGATTGACCAGATGGACAGGACTTGCGCCCCGAGTTGCGGGGAGGGGCTCCCTGCTTGCCGTGACCGGGGATACGCAGCTTTTCTGATAACAGGCTTGATGGAGCTGGTGAGTGTCACGAGGCGGAGAGGTACCGGTCTCTCTTTCTGTCAGCCTGTCTGCTCGTCCGGCCGGACTGAAGGGGCCCTTGCACCACACCCCAGAAAGATCTGCACCCCCCCAGGTGGTGAGCGTTGGGGTCACAGCCCCGAGGGAATCGGCTTCTCTCCTTCCCTTGCTCTTGCGGTGAGGAGGGTTGGGGCAGCACAGCGGGGGGAAGTAGGCGAAGCTGAGGGATGGACAGAGACGGATCTCGGGGGGGCCTGGGCACCCCATTTTCCCGGGGGCGAGGGGGGTGACGAGGACTTCTTTTCTGAAAGCAGATCTGGACAATCAACAATAAAGGCGGTTCAGTCCATTTGCATTTTTGTATGACATTCTGGACTCCCTGAGCTGTCTGCCGACTGAAGCTGGGCTGCAGGCTCACTGTCGGCAGGTTCTGGCAGAGCTCGTCCCGCTGGCGCCTGACAGACAGGGGCAGGGGTTTGCCCTTAACTGGCGATAAGTGGCAGGTGAAGGCCGGTCGTTAATATTGCGGCCAATTAAAGATATAAAGAACTTTAATGTGAGAGTTTTACAAGTCTGTTTTTTTTTTTCATTTCTCTCCCGGTTTGTAAGTCCTTGGGTTATAAATCGCCGGTTCAGGTTGTCAGGTTTTACAGCCCTCTGACCAGCCCATGCTCCCCAGTACTCTGACCTTGACCTGAGCTGGAGAGGATGAATCTGCTGTCGTTACTGCCGCCAGGCAAGCCCTCGTCCATGGAGAGCCCCAGACTGCGTCCTCATCCGTCAGCCCTCACCCTGCGATCACAGGCTTGTCCCAAAATACAGAGCGGGAGTTTTCACACGGCTCTCATGAGGAGTGCAACTCTGGCACGCCCCTTCTGGAATTCATCTCAGCTGATCTCTGTCTCTCCAGCGCTAACAGGGCGACTTAATTGATCGGCTTGTTTGTTTAGACTTGTGTGTAAGTTGTTTCGGAGGACAGTCCTGAGTGACAGAGGGACCCAGCTTCGAGGGGACTGTTTCCAGTGACTTGAGCACACGCAAGCTCGCTCTGCCTCTCCTCAGCCTGCTGGCCTTGATTTCTGCCTCTTTCTAGTCGATCAGCTGATGACAGACAGACCCTGGTGGCGGCCGCACTCCCTGTACAGTATGTGTCAGACACGTGCTGACTGCTTCATCCTTCTGCAAGGCCACTTGCTTTCCTTTCAGGCAGCACACCTGGCTGAGGGCGATGCTGGAAAAAATACCTCATGAGCAGCAGATAATTATGCCATGGTGTCGAGATAGTGATTTGTGCACAGGAGGTAATTATGCTGTGGTAACAAGAGAGTAAGTTGTGCACAGGAGGTGATTGCGCTGTGGTGCTGAGATAGTAAGTTGTGCACAGGAGGTAATTATGCCGTGGTAACGAAGTAATAGGTTGTGCACAGGAGATATTTTGTTTTCTGTCTCCCCTCCCTTGTGCCTTAAAGCAATTAGTCTGAAAGTGTGCTAACTTCCCATGTGGCAGTACTCGTGTGTGTGCACTGTGCTGAGCTGCTCCTGTTCACTTCCTTCAGGAGCTCAGCAATTTGCTTTGAACTCATAGAGAAGCACCCTGCTGTGCTTCTTTGGAGAAAGGGAGGTGCAGCCATACCATACTGTGGTAAGTGCTGCCCTTCTAGTGAGAAGGGTGTGAAATCTGGCGGTCTGGTTGCTGGAAACGGATCCATTTTCCAGCTGTCCGCTAGCCTAGTTCTTTTCTTTCCCAGGGGTGAGAGGATCAGGACAGCTCCGATGTTTCCCATCTGCAAGTTACTTCTTGCCCTGTAACCGAGACAGACTAGGAGCCACAAATACCCCCCCTCTGCCAATGCACAACCCTCCTCAGTTTTCTCTTCTTGGACGAGTCTTGATACAGGTTCATCTGAGCTCTCCTGTCGCTCGCCTCCAGCTCTGCAAAGCCACTCCCCGTTCCCGTATGGAACACAGACAACAACACACGCTCCTGGTTTGAGGAAGACGTAACGCTTTTCTGTAACCCAAAGCACGTCGCTTCGCCCCCCAAACCCGGGTCTCTGCAAAGTTTACAGTTTAATAAGCGCCCGTTCCAGAAAGGGGAAGTTTGTTTTTTTCGTGTTAATCAGCACTGGCCTTTGCCCGTCCCCTCTGTCTGCCTCTCATCTCTCCCTCCAGCTCTTTCGCTTTCTGTTTCTGCTCCGTTTCTGTCCTTGTCCCTGTCGCTGCCCCTCACCCTCTCGGTTAAGCACGCTCTCCCTCTCCCTCTCCCTCCCCAGGTGCGGGTGTTCACCTTCTCCGTGGGCCAGCACAACTACGACGTCACCCCTCTGCAGTGGATGGCCTGCGCCAATAAAGGTAAGGCAGGCGGGGCCGGGGCATTAATCATGGCAGCAGGCCTTCCTCCCGGGATGCAGAGCCTTCGCTGTGCTGCGTGACCCTGTGTCCCAGCCGAGCGGGAGAACACAAAGCGCCTGTCTGCTTAGAAAGCCTGACCGCACCTCCCACAGGAGCTGTGCTTAGAGCCACGTTCAGCCCACACTATAAGCGAGCACTGTGTGCAGCACTGTACGTAAGTTCAGTGTCGTCTGAGGTGTCGGGAGACTGTCCCGGCTTCAGGAAACTGGATGATTTCTTCTTGTTTCCAGTAAAATGAGTAAAATGGCTCTGGGAGACAGTTCGATTCTGCTATGAGCCGTGCCGGTGGCCTTAGGTGTTTCGCCAATGAGATTTCTTATAGTCGCCGTGTTTTGAACTCAAAAGAATTTCTTGCTGTTCAACATTAGGAGTCGCTTTGTGCATCTGAGCAGTGAAGTTCGGGATGGACACTAGATGTAGTGCAGGATGCAGATAGGTGTCTGGGTTGTGCACAGTAGCCATCTTGGCCAGTCTTCCGCTGAAGGTCAGGGCTCTCCGTCACTCTCCCCCTCCGAGCTCCTGCAGCGCCGTTCCGCGGTTTGAAGCCGGTGTCCCTCAGCCAGCTGGGCTCAGCCCAGCTCATTTGCTTTCCGCTGGGCTCGCCGGCGGGGAGACGGCCCAGATGTTGTGTTCCCTCGTCGCTGGTTGTGGCGGACTGGGGCGGGTGGCCCGGCGCCAGTATAAATAATGAGGTGTCAAGCTGTCTCTGTGAAAATGGAGCACGTGCTGCTGCTGGAGCCGGCGCTGTCAGCAGCGATTAGCCCAGCGTCGGACGTAGCCGGTCCGTGCATCTGTTTTAGGGCTCTTTTTTATAAGCGCCCCTGTCAGGGGCTTGAAAAGATTTTTACAGATATAAGTTGATGCCATATGAAGGTCATTCGCGTCAGTCGCTGATTTGTCCCTGAAGTTTTCACACATACACTATTATACAACATTATTGCTTTTGTGTTTTGTGCTTTGCCTGGGTGCATGTTTGTGCACATTTCCTACGGCGCACTTCTCTGCACTCAGTGAATGTTTAGCAGGGGTGACCTGCTGGCTCCGAGCTCCAGTTCTTATCTGACTTCAGCCCACGGTGGTGATTTATTGATGCCGTTTAAAGGCGCCGTGGGCGGCAGGGTGGGGCTGTGGTCTGGGCTCAGGACTCCTGAACAGGTGGGGTTGCTGGCTTCAGTCCCAGGAGGAGACACAGCTGCTCTGCCCTTGAGCAAGGTGGCTTACCTGTGAATGCACGTGCAGGACCTGGTCCAAAAATATGCATGTAAAAACAGGGTAATTACAACACTTCTGTAAAAGCAACAAGCAGGTCAATTGATTCTTCTGGCTCCTCTTAAACTGTAGACAAACTCATTGCCAATGTACAAGCCTCGGCAGTTATCTCATTTGTATCAGAGTGATTTCCAAGTGTTATGCTGTTGGCGTAAGTTGCTTTGTTTTGTTTGTGTGTGTAAATGGCTCTTTTATGCATGCATTTTCATTAATGAAATAAAACACAAATCTGCTCTGTGTAGCAGTCCGTCACCAGGGTGGTAATTAATTAATTGAACACTAAGCCGAGAGCTTTTTTTTTTTGAGACATTGTAACGAATGGAAGGTGGAAATTACATTTTTACATGATAAACAAGTTTCTGTTGATTAATGAAAACCAGTTTGAGCTGTAGATAATCTCCCCAATGTATGCAAATGTGCCTGCTGCCATAAAGAATCTGATGAATTGATAGGAATTTGCATTCTTTCTTTTTTTTCATATCCTGGTTTTCTTATTCACTTTCTGGAAAGCTGTGTTGTTGTTCACTTGAGTAACAGGGTCAATATGAGCCGGTGCGCAATAGAGGTCATGTTTACATTGGGACAAGACATAGCATAAAACAGAGGAAGCAGAAACACGGCAGCGTCTGTCAGCTTGGCTGTGTTTGGGCACCACGCAGAGTCTGACGCACAGGGTCAGGAAGATGGCTCGTGGCGTGCAGAATTGTTGCGGGTTTACTGGACTGTTCAGATTTGTTTCAGAGCCAGAGGTGCTACGTTTATGATGTCATGGCTGTGTACAGCCATAACCGCATGAATGAAGGAAGTCTTACGCCTCAGTGGATTTAACAATTGCGGTTTTCATGTTTTGTTGAAAGAATGCCCTGCCTAACACATCCCAGTGTTTGTTCCCCTTATTAAAACATTTTCACTTTCTTTTTTTTGCTTTTTGCTAAACACACAGGTTCTGTCTCACAGCAGAGTTGTGCCTTGAGAGCCATTATCCCTGGAGTGCAGTAGCACCTCTCCTTCCTGGACGGAGAGCTGTGCCTGTTCTCCACATACGACTAGTTACAAACGAGGGGAAGGCCACGTCAGCCTGTCTGACCCTTTGGGGTAGTTAGTAGTTAATTGATCTGAGAATTTCATCCAGCTGTGTCCTGGAGGCAGCCTGGGTATCGGCTTCAACAACATGGCAGGGCAGCTAGTTCAGACTCCCGCCACCCTTTGTGTAAAGAAGCGCGTCCTGTTCTCGTTTTTTTTAAATAGATAGATAGATAAGACTTGATTAAATGCACTTCCACGTAGCCTGCTCGTGTGCCCCCTGGTTTGTGTTAACACCCATTCACGCAGATGGGCCCGTTCAGACCCGTCTTGCCCGTCAGGGTGCCTGTGGATCAGTGACCCTGTGAGAATGCGAGAGAGGGTGCCGCTGAGATGAGGGAGGTGGTCACAACAGCTATCCAAAGGCAGAGCAGTGTGAAAGCTTGCATGCCCCTTACCCTCAGATTAAGTCTTTTATTGGCTTCACTTAGTCTGTCGTTTTGCTGGCAGGACTGCCACCGGACAGCGAGATGGTTTTAGTAACGGATCAGGAAAAGATCCCGGACTGTAGGAAAAGAGACTCATCTCCTCGGCCGGGAGGAGGGCTGCGGTAAACAGGTGCCCCTCCTCAGAGGGCCTGTCCTTGTGCTGGAAGGTGGATGCGTCCAGGTAGCCTCCGCTTATTAATCTTCCTGATGGATTCGCCTGTCGGCTGGCACTCGGCGGGTTTTCTCAACGACAAACGAGTGTTTGCGCGTCTCCTGAGCCCGTGCTCTTGAGATTTATGGCCCTTGGCCCTGGCGACGGAGAGCTCCGCGCTCTGCTCTCTCCCCCTTCTCCTGCCTCTCCAGCCAGCCTGTCTGCTGCACCCACAGCTAGGGGGCAGCGTGGTCGCCTGGGCGTGGAGCTCCACCCAGTTCCGCTCTGTTGTGCAGATGGCGCCACCTAGTGCATATGGAATTGTGCATACGGCTCCCTCAGTGCTGGTGCAGATTACAGGCGTGCAGTACATGTGCTCGTTTATCCTTTTGAAGGAAACCTTTGCCGATTACGAAAAACGAGCACGAATCGGCTACTGTGTGCGTCTGTAATAGGGATTCTTTCTGAAGGCCGTTTAATTGTCCTCTAGTGATGAACAAAGCCTCTCTCCCAGCAGTGATCATCCCCTCCGTCTGAATGTCGGCCACTGCTGGGGAAGGAGACTAAGGAGTCTAATTCCAAGTTTGACGAGCCTCGGCTGAGAAGCCTTTTCCGAGCTCGAAGAGAGGAACTTAGCATGCGTCATGATGGTCAACCTCAGATAGCTCTGCGCCGTGGTTATTGCTGCAATTATCTGGAATAAAAAAATAAGAACTCCATTTAATTTATTACAATGACAGGCTTTCTTCCCTCGTGCTCATCTCAGGCTTTTCCGGCGCTCATTTTCAAGAACCGCTTTGCGGCTTTAATAACTTTCCCAAGCCGTGACTATTGACCCAGCAAGTTCTCGTTGTTTTCGTGCGTCGCCGACGTTGTCTTAAGTGATTTGCTCTGCGGGCGCCTCCGAGCGCAGGGTGCTTGAGCAGGGGAGGACTGCGGGCGGACGGGGGGGTCAGCGTTCGGAATGAGCTTTTCTAAAACATGTCCCTCCAGGTCGTCAGGTGTGTTTCTCGGGGTGCAATATAGCAGCAGCACACCCCCCCCCCCCAACTCACCCCAAACCACTCTTCAGGTGAACTGAATTTCCCTTGGCCTTCCCCTGAGGGTATTTCAGGAGCCCCTAGAAGACACACAGCCGCGAGAAGCAGACGCTATCGGTTGAGGGGACCTCCGGCTCCTCTTCCTGATGCACTTCTGGGGGATACTCTTTATTACTGCACCCCAACACCCAGGGGGCTCCTCTCCAATCTTTGTTTCAAGGCCAGCACCCGTCCTGGCCAGCACCTACCAGGCGATACGACCTGTTGGCAGTGACCCAGGCAGCGATCCCGCAGGCCAGCGCGGAGCAGGCGGCGTGCTCCCGTGGAGATATAAATGAACCTCTCCTGAAACGGTGGCAGTTGGTGCGATTACAGGCGCCGAGACGCAGGGGCGGGAGTCGGCTCGGGCCGCCGTGCCGGCCTTCGCTCAGGAGCAGTCTCTCCGCGTGATGGATTGCAGGCGCAGCGCCGGCCGGGCCGGGAGATCTCAGATCTCATCGCCGCGTCCTCTGCTAGCGGCGCGCTCAAGGGCCTTTAGAGAACATCTTTGTTCGCTGTCTCGCTGTCTCTGAGCAGAGAGCCGAGACGTGCCCTCTTCCTGGCCCGGGCCGGTCTGGACAAGCGGTCAGCGCGGGGGCTGTCTGCCCTGGTAGTACAGGTCCTCCTGCCTTCTTCCCCCTTGTTAATTCTGTGTTTGTACCTGGCGTTAAGGAAGAGCCTACCAAAGTGGGTGCTGTGCTTTTGCTAGAATGTTTACCCGAACGTTGCACTGAAAAGGAACCCGCGCGGTGCGATCTGTGCTGTAGATCGATCCTGGGCCAGGATGAATGAACTGACGCTCCACGATGTCCTGCTGAAGCTGTGTGAGTCAGGCACTGTGTCTTCGGTCACGCCCATGAGTCAGACACCTGTGCATTGCTGCAGGAATTCTGGAGGACAGTGTGAGCATCTCAGTATGGCAGGGCCTGTGTGTGCATTGGTCCTCTGCAGCACTGTAGCTTTCTTTCTGGGGTGGAGAGTTAGACTGATGGTCTCTTCTGTTTGCCTCTTTCTTCTGTCCAGGCTACTACTTCGAAATCCCGTCCATCGGAGCCATCCGGATCAACACACAGGTCAGTCCTCACTCGGTGTCCCGCCCTCTTTACACGTTGTCTGCATGTTTTCACGTATGTTGGGATGCAAAATCTCTCCCATCGTTTAAGAAAATGCACCGAGCTGAAGGTGTGAATAATTAGGAAATGCTAAGAGATCCATCTGTTTTCGGTTGCTGTTTTATCTTCACAGCGTCGTGGTGAGGTGGAGTCTAACCCAGCAGATCATTTAATGATCGTTGCCTTAAGATCATTTGACTTAAAATCCAAAAATAAAAAGAATAACCAAAATAATAATTCCTTTTTCGTGTAAAAGCATCTTAATGCACAGCAAATTGGAGGGGGGCTTGTTTCATCCCGTGCTGGGAGAGATGGAGGGTGTTCTGTAGCACTAGAACGTGTGATCTCTGTGATGCTGTCTCAGGACACACATTCTCCGCCCCCATCATATCATGCCCCTCCCACAACACCTGGCTCCACCCCCATCACACCTGGCCCCGCCTCCAGACCGAGATAATTTCAAGAGCAATTAATTGGACTGTGTTTCGCCCTTCACGGCACTAAGTCTTGACCTGCTGACAGTGCTCTCAGGGCGCTGTGTTACAGCCAGAGAGATCTCGCTGTACAGTGCAAAGCAACACTCCTCAAGCTTGGGAGGGGCGTGGCGTGCTGGTGGAGAGCGAATATGTGTGCTCTGAGAGCTCGTTCCTCCAAAAGAGTTGATGGGAATGAATGTCGGCCTCGTAATTTTCCCGGACTTGACCCGGAGAATCTCCCTAGCAGAGGTAACCCGGAAATGGGGCATTAATACATTCTCTGGAAGGGATGCCCAAAGAGCCACCACTGGGAATCACACTGAGGTCTTCAACAGGTGGGGGAGGGGAGCTGCGCGAATGTCGTTTTTAGTTCTGCCGACAGTGTATGCCTGCTCTCACGTATGGCAGATGTAAGTGCTCTCCCAGAGCCATTACTGCTGCATGCCCTCTCACTTGCTGATCTCTCATAGGCAGACTCTTCGAGCCGACAGCCTTTTGCATATAAAATGCAATCAAAGCCGTCCGGGGAAGGGTAATCAGATGCCATGAAGGCCCCTTCGCCGTGATTGCGTCCTGATTTTCGCTGCACTTGCGCTCGGCGCAGAACGAGGTGGTACGCAGACGGGGGGGGGCATAGCTGCTAATTAATACGGCTGCCTATGTAATCAGCGTCTGACGCAGTTACCCAGGAGAGCTGCGGCAGGAGAAGGAAGAGCTGGGGACGCTGTCCTCATACAGAGAGAGGTAGAGGAGGAAGAGCTGGGGACGCTGTCCTCATACAGAGAGGGATAGAGGAGGAAGAGCTGGGGACGCTGTCCTCATACAGAGAGGGATAGAGGAGGAAGAGCTGGTGATGCTGTCCTCATACAGAGAGGGACAGAGGAGGAAGAGCTGGTGATGCTGTCCTCATACAGAGAGGGACAGAGAAGGAAGAGCTGGGGACGCTGTCCTCATACAGAGAGGGACAGAGGAGGAAGAGCTGGTGATGCTGTCCTCATAAAGAGAGGGACAGAGGAGGAAGAGCTGGTGATGCTGTCCTCATATAGAGAGGGACAGAGGAGGAAGAGCTGGTGATGCTGTCCTCATATAGAGAGGGACAGAGGAGGAAGAGCTGGTGATGCTGTCCTCATATAGAGAGGGACAGAGGAGGAAGAGCTGGTGATGCTGTCCTCATATAGAGAGGGACAGAGGAGGAAGAGCTGGTGATGCTGTCCTCATACAGAGAGGGACAGAGGAGGAAGAGCTGGGGACGCTGTCCTGAGACCCTGAGGGACAGAGGAGGAAGAGCTGGGGACACTGAGTCTGCTGCCCGAGACTGCCGTCCGAGCAGTGCTCAGCCCCTCCTCAGGCCGGCCGGCGTTCTGCGGCACGCTTCAGGCTGAGGCCTCTGCTCCCGGTTCTGGCTGTGCCGTTCGCCGGTCCAGAGGAGGATGGAGCTTGGCCGGAGGCTTGGGAGAGACACACCGGCCTTCGTGCAGCAGATCCGAGATCCGGCTTCGCCTTCCCCAGGGTTTTCTTTTCGTGTCGTCCCGGCTTGCAGGCATCCTTACGCAGGGAGGAAATGAAAGACTTTTGGCAGTGGGCGGCAGGCACGGGGCTCGCACCCGCCTCTCTCTGACCCCCCCTCTGTCCTCCTTCCAGCAGTCTATTAACCTTTGACCCCGCGCGGGAAGCGTAGCCGATCCTCCTGTCACATGTAATTACCCGCTTCAAAGAGACACGAGGAGGAGACGGAGATATTTCAATCCGGAGCTTGAACTTTTTTTTTTTAATTTGTTTTGGAATAAAGTCATTCTATTAACATCGGACTCGACGGGATGGAGCCACTGAGCAGGATCCTTTGTTCTGTCGCATCCCAGCGGTATCGCCAGGGCACAGTGGTTTCTCCCCCCCCCCCGAAAACTTGGGGAGCCCACTCCTCCGCCGACCCCCTGAGGAGACGTCCACCCTGCCCCCCTTCAAGCCCTTAGGGGTGCCTTAATGTGAGATGGAAACAGTGAAATAAAAGGACCCCCCAAATTCTCCAAAGATTATTTAGCAATGGAGAGTGAGAGGGCGCTCCCCTAACACAAGGTTTTGACCCGTCGAGGGGTTGCCTAACACCGGAGCGAACACCTGCCACCACAGAGCCCCCCAGTGCAGCCCCCCCCCCCCGTAGAGGTGCAGGTTTCCACAGCATGCACGAGAGCTGGGTTGTGAAATTCGAGGAATTGGCCGGGACGCTCACAGTTCCCATAGGGAGAGAGGGAGATCGGAGCTGGCAGGCAATTCGGCAGGAGCGGGAATGCTGAACGAACCCTACCCCCCCCCCCCAACCCCCTGCCTCCTCATCCCGAGATCATTCCAGGCAGCTGCCAATTTTCCTTACATCCTGGAAAAAGAAAAGGTTTGCCTGTCACCGTTTTAATGAAGTGTTTCCCTGTGGCGTGTTAACCAGGAGATTTAGTGGGCTAATGATAAAATAGGCCACGCTTGTCAGCACCTTGTTTCTCCAGGAAAAAAACCCCGCAGGATATGTGAAATGGTAAGAAAAGAAACTTGAGTTGAACACAGTGCCGCCTGGTGACCCGGCTGGAGTTTGGGATGAAGCCGTTATCATCAGGAATCCCCAGGTCAATTTGCATGGCAGTATCATTAGTAATAGTAATTAGTGATGATGCATCCTATTGTGTTGCTTTGGCTCATCTTTACCCTGTGTTTCAGTCGTTCTTCACTGTATCTCTCTGGCCATGCTTGTGCTGTGGCGAATCACAGTGAGATTTTGTAGCCCCAGAGCGCTATTCGTCAGACTGGGAAAGGTGAGGCAGTCCTGCAGTTATCTTTGATGTCATTTAAGGAGCCTGAGATCAATTGAAGCGAGCCGGCAGCAGGCAGCTTCAGTATTTTTTTCTTTCCAGGGGAAGCAGGTGTAATGCTCTGGAAGGTTTTGTGCAAATGAAGGTCTGAGCCGTGCAGTTTTAGATGTAGTGTAATTTATAAGTGAGGGACGGGGGAGTGACTGTGAGCGCTCACCGGGCAGATGAGTAACTACCCCAGCTAGGCTCTTCATCATTCCAGTGTCTCCTGTCTCCGGGCCGCTGTGCGGTACATCTCTGTCTTGTCTGGTGTTTGCCTCACCTGCACTGTCTCTCCCCTGCGGGGGTTTTGCTAGCTACTGGATTGGCACTGTCTCTAGATTTTCTTGGAAGACATTAGCGTTTTTATCATTTTGTCCCTTTTTAGTGTGTTTTCCCAGTGCAGCTGCAGAACATTTCTTTGCTTTTTGTTGTCTGTGCTTGGACCTTAGCCAGCAAAGACTGGCTGAACAATCTGTCGCAGGCACCCACCACTCTCGGTGAAAGGGAGCCTCCTGATTGCAGCTGTTCTTTCTTACGCTTCTGTGGATTTTGATCTGATGCATGATCAGAGCTCCCACTCCTCGACGAGCACAGCTGCAGGCTCCGCGGAAGCAGACAGTGTAGCTTCCAGACACCAGTGCTGCCCGGAGTTTGTCATAACAGACTGACTGCTGAGGCATTTCTCCGGCCTCCCCCACGCACTGCAACTAATAAAAAGTTCTACAAACACAACACTGCCGCACTCTGAATACTGAAATCCTTCCAGAACCCGGTGGCACTTGCTTTTCAGCGTTTTTTCAGAAAGCTTTCAAATTGTACCTGCACCCTGTCTTACATGGCAGATGTTACCTTATAGAAGCTACGGTTTTGTTCGTCATTCACTGAAGCAGTGTGGAACTGGTGGTTAGGGATGTAGACTTTAAACTGGAAGGTTGTGCGTTCGAATCCTGGATGGCGTGCTGCTATTGTTGACCTTCAACAAAGTCCTTCCCTTGCATAGCTTCACAAAAATGTCCCAACTGTACGGGTACAAAGGCCACTTGAATTAATGATATTGCAGTATTGTGATACGTACCCAGTGCTCCTTAAATCAGTTCACCTCGTTAGCTTTAGATTTGTCTTATAGACAATTTGCTTTTATCATTTTTGTAGATCTAATCCATATATGAGTGGCCTTGGGAGGTCAGGATGATTTCCAGGAAAAGAAATAGTCCAAGCCACGCCCCTGAGAAGGAACCTTGGCACTCCTGGATCTCGAAGAGCGATTATCACACCCCTAAAGCGAGTGTGTGGAACCTGCGTAATTGGTTGCAGGCTGGCCAGGTGTTTGGGAAGGATCTCTGACAGACAGACTAGAAGATCGCTAACCCTGTGCTGTTCCCTTCCTTGCGCTGAACTCTTGCAGCCGTGATATACTGCTTTATGGTTGCCCGTTGGCACAAACTGCAGTCTGCTCTTAATGCTTTCTTTATTTTTAATGGCTCGCCTGTGACGGCGTGTAGCGGCAGCGCAACTGGGCGCACCTCGGAGATTTACGGGCTGCGTGCCCCCGAGCAGCTCGGCAAATTATTCTCCAGCTCCTCGCGGCGTCTGTGATCATATGATCGAGCATCTGGCAGCGCTCTCTGCTCTTATATTTAACTGCTTTTAATTATTATAATTGCAGAGTTAACGGCACCATCCATCCACTTAAACCCTCTCTTCTTTAACGGGGGCTTCCATTAAGAAACGTTCTCTGTCCCTGTCTCTCGCGCTGGCCATATGGTTCCTAAATCATACCCGCCAGAGACTGCAATAAAACCTCCGCACGAGGAAAACATTTTCTTCTTCTTTGTTTTGTTGTTTTTTTACCTCGGCCCCTAGTTGTCTGTTTGGAGAGGGACAGTGGGCATGACGTACTTTGAACCTCCCCTCTGTTTCCAGCTTCATGTCGGGAGCGCTGCCGTTTTTAAAGCCTGAGGTGTCTCAGCGAGCAGGTGAGCGCCTGGCAGTGGCTTTGTCGGGGGCATCACCTGTGAGGGGGGATCCCACCGTCCTGGTTTTGATGGGTGGCGTCTATGGCGGCGCTGCCTGAGCTGCCTCAGCCTGGTCTTTCACAACCTGCGCGCATCTGGCCAGCTGTGAACGGAGACCGGCGGGCACAGGCCTGGCACCACGCCCACAGCCCACAGAGTGACAGTGACCCGCGTCTCTGTGTGCCCGTGCCCGCTGTCCGGCCTGGCAGTGTGCAGCCACCCCGAGCCTGGCCGGTCCAAAAGGGGGGGAAGGCCTCTGCCAGCTGGGCGTGCCCACACTGGTGGCGAGCATGGACAGCTGGCGGTGCCTGCCCAGGAGCGTGTGAGAGTGAAGAACTGGCTGTGCCGCTGATGACGGTGTAGGGAGCTCTTATTGAAGTGAGGAAGCTGGCAGTGGTTGAGAGGTCCCCCCTGTCCTGTGTCTTTCAGGAGTACCTGGATGTGCTGGGACGTCCCATGGTGCTGGCGGGAAACAAAGCAAAACAGGTCCAGTGGACCAACGTCTACCAGGACGCCTTGGTAAGACGAGACTCAGGTTTGTCTTTTTCAAGGCACCCCCATCCCCCCCACCGCCAAGAAAAAGCAAGTTATGGCCCCCTGTCCTAGTTTCATTGCTCTTCCTGTTCGGGAGTGTGGGACGTCCAGACGCTAGCTGGGACTGAAGGCGTTAAACCCACACACCTGCCTGGGCTGCTGGTAGAGTAAATGACAGGCGTCCCTGTGAAATTCCCAGATAAGGTGAGTCGGCGCCATCCGAGATTTACTCCGATAAGCAGGTGACTTGCGTGAATTATCACGTGACGAAAACATGCAAAGAAAAATCCCATTTCTGGCACAAACAGGCCAGAGATTCATCGTTCGAATTACTGGAATGTGCTGGAGATCGAGGGGGAGGAGACGGCCTGGAACACGTTTTCTTCAGTGGGGAGAAGTGTTATTGGAAAAGTACCATACAGACAGCAAGGCTGCTGGCATTATTCTCAGGCTGGTGCACTGCGTTAGGAGCTTCGCAGACCACAGTGACCGCAAGTCAGGCAGAGCGTCGCTTTGTTCCCGCCTGAACGTTATTAAGTTAAACCCTGAAACAGAGCAACCTTTTCAAAATTTGTTTGTATTTTAATGACAGTTTTAGCTCTCAACACGGTATGAGGGTAGGAGGTAGCATACATTTTATGACTTGAACTTGACCCATTCAGTGAATTTACCCAGGAGGCTTTTGCAGCACTAGGAATGCCTGTTGGGGTATCGGACTCTGCCGTGCTTTCACACCTGAGTCTGCGCTGCGTTAACTGTACACCAGGAGTCTTCTGGACAGACACGAAGGGAGGAACAGTTTTGAATCCGGTCGAGTTCTCTTCACTGCGGGTCTTGGAAACGATGACCGTACGGATAGAGGGGGTTCTTTTTTATTTCTGCATAAGCCGTCTGGAAGCAGGGGAACAGGGCTTCGCCTCCGCCACCGGCCGCCACTCAGCCCTGCAGCTGATGCCTGCCAGGATCGGTAGCACCACCCGAGGAGCTGCGGTGCTGGTTTAGAGCAGGGGAGGGGAAGGGCAGCCGTGTGAGATGGCCATCTCTGAACTGGCTCCATCACTCTGCTCTCCTCCCCACTGAGAGCTGGTGTGTGGGGGGCGGACTGGAGCATCATCCAGGTGGGGCTGCACACTGGTGGGGGTGGATGGATCCCCATGACCTGGAAAGCGCTCTGAGTGGAGTGTCCAGAGTCTGCCAGCAGCTCATGGGAGGGTCATGTTAGTGTCCGTCCTTTAAAAAAATAAAAAGGCAGAATCTTCAACAGCAGAATTCACAGCGTATCCCTCAAAGACAGCCAGCGAGCGGGGATGTCCAGACCTGGTTCCGGAGGGATGGTTTGTCTGGTGTTTCATCTAAATCAGCTCCTTATGGGTTCAGCTGGTCCAGTGTGACAGCCTCTCCTACCTTTTTTAAACTATTGTGCATCTAAACTGGGAATGTTTCCCCACGGGTGTTGTCCCTGTTGCAGTTTTGCAGAAGTATATTAAAAAAACAACAACAATGTGCTCATTGCATTGGCTCTAGAAATGAGCTTCTCTCTTGGGTTGTGTTTGCAGGGTCTGGGGCTGGTGGTGACCGGGACGATGCCCGTCTTCAACCTGACCGTGGAAGGCAAGTCGCAGGTAAAGAGAGAGCTCTAATAATTGACTGTCATGAGTTTGAAACCTTTTTTTTTTTCCTGCCGGAGCGTGAATGACTTTGTTGATATTATACGGGAAGGTGAATTTTGAGGAAGGACTATGATGTCAACAACCCCGCCTCTCCTCGTTGTTCTCCACGTGTTTTGTGTGCCGCATGTCTGTTAAAACCAATTCTTAGTTGGCTTGTAAACTGGCGTGTACATTGCCAAGCCCTTTTCGCCCTCCCCTCGGCGAAGGCTGCTCAGTGCAGTTCGCCTGTGCTCGTGCTCGTCTGGCACTGTTGGCTGTGCCTGTTCCAGCCTGTCGGTCCTTTTCTGGAGCAACACTGACCCCTGCTGGCAAGGAAGCCACATTGACAAGGGTTTTTTTTTTTAGATCTTTCCAGTTGGCAGTGAAATAATGGTTTTTAATGTGTTTGTTTATTAATTAGAAACAAATAATTACTGTAGAAAATATTCATCTGCGGCTTGTGCCATGCTGTTTCTTAGCAGCAGGGCCTGCGAAGAACGAGGCGCCAGCCTAGAAAGTGCTTTTCGAGCCATCCGCTGAGCGCTCCGTTAATGGTGAGATCTGATGCGGCGCTGGCGGGTCACCCTCTGAGCCTCCGTCCTCCCGGGACGGCGAGGTGGCGTTCGAGCGGAGTACCTGCCGAAGAGCGCGCCTTGCCTTACCCACCTCCTGTGCCACGTGCCGCGATGGGCCGGCGTCCCGCCCGGGGGCACCCCTCTTTGCGCCCCACTGCTTGCCGGGACGGGCTCCGGCTCCCCCCACGACCCTGAAGTGGGTAAAAGCGGTTGGAAAAAAGGATGGAAGTGCAGTGCGGCAAAGTTCTGAACGGGAATTTGCGAAGCTGGGAGGGGAGCTCGCTAAGTCAGCTGCGATTTAAGTGAAGTGAAGTGAAGTTAGTCCGTTGTTCAGATCTCAGAATGTTTCCTGATCACGGCAAACCTCAAAGTGCCAGACAAAGAAATGCACTGAGGCTGCATGACCCCCCCGCCGCCGGGGGCTTGTGAGGTGCTCGGGACTCGCACAGCATCGTGGGACAGCAGGTGCAGCGCCTCCTCCCAGCTCCGGGGACCCAGAGCCGGAGGAAAGCTAAGGAGCAGGCCGGGGGGGGGGGCTGGCGCGGCGGGGAGATGACTGAGACTGAGACTTCACGGGGAGAGGTGGGGAAGGGGGAAGGGGGACTGCCTGCTTGTCTTTGAGAGGTACCGAACGAAAAAGGTCAGGTTTCATGTTAATGAAAATAGACTTTAGATTGGAAGAGCCGAAGGCAGAGGCCGAGGACGCAGAGAGCCGGGAGGGAGTGTTAGAAATGAAAAGCTCTTTGAAAGAAATTCCCCCTCCCAGATTTTTAACACACTCATTGCACCGGACCCACGAGGTCTGGTATATCCTGCAAACCAACGGACTGCGAGCTCCCCGACGGTTGTCATCTCTCTTGAAGTCCATGAAACTCCAATGGACGTAGCCCTGTCTGCTGATGAGGTACTGTATAATCTCAGCAGTTCCAGACAGGCCTACCTGTCCTTTGAGATGATTCGTTGAAATTGCTTGACCTGCTGCATAAAACGGTTTATTCCATGCTGAATAGAGAAGAAAGAAAACACAACGTTTCGGCTGTGGAGCCTTCTTCGGGTGTAAGCCTCCACAGCCGAAACGTTGTGTTTTCTTTCTCCTCTTCTCAGCCTGGAATAAACCCGTCACTTGGTCCTTTGCAGCCTGCGCCTGCTGACGCAGCTCCCCAGCTGAAATACTGCGTAAAATGCTGCACTCGGGTCTAAAAGCTCTGAAACAGAGCTGTGAGAGCATGAAGCACAGAGAGACGCAGCACTGCCATGACCGCCCCTCCAGGTGAAGTGTGTGCTGTGTGATCCGGGTTCGACCTTCCGAAGGGCAGGATCCTGCTGGCGGGAATCTGTGCTGGATAAGAGCAGAAACTCTTTAACGCGGGACGCTGTCTGTCTGGACCCTTTGGCTCGCCCCTGCAGGGGGGGCACACCCCTTCTCCCCCTGTCCCCTCGTTGTGCCATCGCTGGCCCAGGACGGGCGGGAGTGGGCTGGTCATCCTCCATGGAGCTGTCTTGAAGTCTGGAGTCTAACCCCCCCTGGCCTGGCTTGTCTGTTTCAGAACCAGCTGATCCTGGGGGTGATGGGCGTGGACATCCCTCTGAACGACATCAAGAAGCTGACTCCACGCTACAACGTACGTACGGTGCTGATAGATGCAGGGAGCTAGACTAGACCGCACTAACGCTCTGCAATGGGGGACAATCCACAGAGTCTGGGGCAGGAGAAAGGCAGCACCACAGCTTTCTATCCATTCTGTTAAAAGTGTTTTGCACAGCCAGAGCTTGAATCAGATTATTTAATGGTTAAATCAAGCAATCACAGTGCTGAAATGGATGAAGAGGCAGCATGGCTTGGTCCAGGTGTATCTTCTCTTGTGCCCATTGCTTGCTGGGATAGGCTCCGGCTGCCCTGCGACCCTGTATAGGACAAAGTGGTTAGAAAGGGGATGGAGGGGTAGATATTTGACTGCCCCCACCCGGGGTGGCACAGTGTCAGCAGTGCTGCTTGTGCAGAATGGTAAATCCCTAGAGGAATGCTCTCATTCCACACCATGAGTTTCTGCCCCTTTTATAAAGAGCAGCACAGCGCACAAAGTCCTAACCCCTTGCAGAGGCGGGAGGGAAAGGGGTTTGCTGTTGCCTGGCTGTCCGCCGGCCTGCAGGCACGGGCAGGAGGAGGTGACCCACCACATCTCCGCTTCTCAACCACACCTCCTCCGAGAGGATCGACATGGCAGGCAGCCCCCGGGCACGCCGGCATCCGGAAAGGTTTCCGGATCCCAGCAAAGAGTTTCAAACATACGGTACTGGAGCCGGCTGGCACGGCTGTTCAGCTCGTCGTAGATGACAAATGCAGACAGCTGTCTGTCTCCGCTGAAGGAAAAAAAGAGCACATAGACTTGGGGATCCTGGCTTTGGATATTATTAACTACATCCCTGCAATGTCCCTTTCTAATGGGGACGTTAGTTCCAGTCTGTATCAGGCACTGTGGTGTGGACTGTAAAAACTGAAAGCATTATCTTAAGATTGTGCACACATATTTGCACGTTTTAAATGGATGCTGACTGAGAGCAGAAGCAGTTTTATCAGGACAGGTGTTCCTGCATCGCAGGCCCAGTTACTAACGATATACAGATAACGGTGTGCTGTACATCTTGTGCTCATGTTCTGAGACGATGCAAGCAGCAAGGCTGAACCACTCTAAACTTTAGTTGCAGTTGCCTTAGACATTTTTAAGAAGGATATATTTTAAAATTAAATTTTATAAGGACACTGATATGACCATCAAAACTAATTCAACTGGTTTCACCCTGTTAACTGTGGAGATCATTGTTTGACTGAACATGAATAAATTAAATACCCGATTATGAGCTGAAGGCCCAATTTCAGAAACTCCACATGGTCACAAGGATCTGGGGTTTGGGTTTATATCTCTTTCAAATTCCAGCCAGATTTGAATATATGGTACAGCGCTTAACTGTATTGCAGTTAGTCCAGTCCTGGAATGGGGACTGACGAACGGTATCAAACTTCCCAAGTTAAAATCCTGATTTCCATTGCTTTTTTCCTGTCTTTCCAGCTGGGAGCCAATGGGTACATTTTTGCCATTGATCCAAATGGCTACGTGCTCCTACACCCTAATCTGCAGCCCAAGGTAACATCTAGTAGTCAGCATGCATCTCTCTCTGTGATAGAGATCACAGTGCAGCTCCTGAGTTCATGCAGGGGGGTCTGCCTGTCTACAACACAAGTCTGTCGTAGATTTCAATGGTTTTTTATTGACATGTTTTGTCAAGACAAGTTAGATTTCAAATTGTTTGAAATGCAGGAGGGTATTTAAAGATAAAAAGTCTTCTGTACGCTTCAATTGCTTTTTTTCCCCAGAGTAGTTGTGTTTTGAATCTTTGACAACAATAAGAATTGCATTTATGTATTCCTTCACATCCCTAAAGATTGCCAAGAGCTTTACTTTTAGCAAAATGTATCAATGTATGTGTGTATCCTGCCTGCATGTCTGTCTGTCCTCTCTGTGTCTGTCTACACCGGTCTGTATATACTGTATATTTATATACTGTACCTGTCTGCATCTATCTGTACATACTGTATATACTGTACCTGTCTGCACCTGCACCTGTCTGTATATACTGTATATATACTGTACCTGTCTGCATCTATCTGTAATACTGTATATACTGTATATACTGTACCTGTCTGCACCTGCACCTGTCTGTATATACTGTATATTTATACTGTCCGTCTACACCTGTCTGTACAGTATATACTGTATATTTATATACTGTAGCTGTCTGCATCTATCTGTACATACAGTACTGTATACAGTATACCTGTCTGTATGTACTGTACCTGCCTGCATGTGTCTGTCTGTCCTCTCTGCATGTGTCAGTCTATAGCTGTTGCAAGCACGCAGGACCAGAACCCGACATCACCATGTCCCTTTCGTCTTCCCTCTCGGCCTCGGCCTCTTCCTGCCTCTTCCGGGATCTCTCCTCCCTCTCACCCTCTCACCCTCTCTTCCCCCCCCCCCCCCAGATCATTAACTTCCGAGAGCCGGTCACCCTGGATTTCCTGGACGCGGAGCTGGAGGACAAGAACAAGGAGGAGGTAGGATCCAGGTCACCCCACACCAGTGCAGTAGCATGGAGTGCCGCTGGGGTTCCGTCTCCTGGGAGCTTCCCAGCTTTCCAGCTGGGCTCTTCACTTAATCGAGTCCTTAATTGAACTAAATTGAAGTATGCTGTGAAACCTTGTGGAAACAATTGAAGAATCGTTAGGTCAATTAAGCATACAGCTACATAAGAGAGCTCACCTGAAAAGCTGGCGTGGCATGCCCAGGGCCCAGGAGATAAAACAGTAGTGTGAAAACAAGACAGGAGATAAAACAAGACATAAAACAGTAGTGTGTCAAGCTGGCTGCCATGATAAAACTGTACAGCAGGAAGGCAGAGCTGCTTTCCAGAAGGGACTGTCCTGCAGATCGGACATTTCTAGACTGGTGTGACATGACCCGCCAACTACAGGCGAGCACTGTCAGAAGGTCTGGAGTTCCTCTTTCAGGGCGTGCTGTGTGTGCGAACCAGCTGCCCGGGCAGGAATTACAGCCAGCAGGGAGGACGAGAGGCTGAGTGACGTCCTGTCTGAATGTTCAAGGGCGCGTGCTGACCGCTAGGCCGGCCCTTGGCTTTATGAGAAGGAGGATGTCCGCTGGCGTTGCCCAACCGGTGGGGGGCTTTCAGCATCTCGGCTGAGGGTCTGCTCCGTTCTCTTTTCAGATCCGGAGAAAGATGATCGACGGGCACTCAGGGCAGAAGAGGATCACCACGCTCATCAAGTCGGTGGACGAGGCAAGTCGTCAGCTCGCCCCACTCTTGCGTACCCCTGGGGTGCAGTCCTCTTGGTGTATGACCCCTGGCCTGCAGAGGGCCGACCCCTTAGAAGTGACAAATCATTGCACTTGGCTTTTCTTTTAGTGTTGCTGATATGACGTTCTTTACTCCAAAATAAAGGACTAAAAATCCACAGTACAGAGCAGTGTCCCACAGCATGTACTGTACAGTACGTGCGCAGCAGAAAGATTCTAATGTGAGAATACTAGTGACTGGAAAGGTGAAATGCATACTCCACTGGCACACCACTGCTTCTGTAGCACAGGCATTACCTGAGCTGAAAACACTTCGGAAATACCCCTGCGTAGTGCACAACACCGAGTCCAAATCATTCAGGCAAAGTCTTCTACACAGCGGGCGTTCTAAGATGAATAGACGAATGATGAAGGGAGACGAGTAGAGTCCGCTGGAGTTTTTTTATAACTACACTCCTTAGCAGTGTATTTCTACATAAGCCTTTTGCCCGCTTCTGCCCCCGAAAGACGTGAAGTTCTTTTACACTGCTTACTCAGCAAGCGTATAGCGGAGTCCGGCTCTTGAAGGTTTTGAATTGCCTCGGTTAATGGGCTTCTCTGGTCTCTCCGCACAGAGGTACATCGATGAGGCTGTACGGACATACACCTGGACACCTGTCAATGGCACAGACTACAGGTGAGGCGCCTGGGCTCGGGGATGGGGATCACTGTGCTAAACCGCGGGCTGGGTGGTAAAGAGCAGTGCCGCTCACTGCCCAGGGCAGTGACAGGCTGGCCGGACCCCGCCGGAGGTCCCGGTCCTGTCTGTCTCCCTATTTCAGGGCAGGCGGCCGGTGGCCTGAGCCCCACCACGCTGTCCAGAGACCGGTTCTGGGCCCTGAGCAGGAACAGGACAGCCCCTTGACTCTATGGAGGAGCTGTACAGATTCAAACTCCACTGCCTGGGCTCCGATTCGTAGCGATCCATGTTTACAACAGCGTCATGGGATCTTGTCACATGGTTTCAAGGACAACATAATGGGGCAGAAGCTCGTCGTCAGAGAATTGTCTGCGATAGATGAGGAAGAGTCAGGATTGGGTGGAATGTTTTTTGGAGGCTGTGTGCCTTGTCCTGCCACGGTTTGTTTTTGTCTGCAAAGGGCAGGGGTGTCCCGTCCTGGTCCAGGCGGGCTGGGGGGTCTGCAGGTTTTCATTCCAAGCCTGTTCTAAACCAGCTTCTCCCAGCTGGCGATGTGCTGCTGCTGCTTTAAAGAGATCTAGAAAACCTGTGGATGCACCAGCCCCCCAGGACAGGGACAGGACCCAGCCGGGGGAGGGCACTCCGAGGATCCCTTGAGGAGGGCAAGGGATCATGATCATGAGCATGAGCTCTTCACCCCACTGCCCTCAGGCAAGAGATACAAAAGCATACGGACACTGACCACCAGATTCCTCAATAGCTTCTGCCCCTCGGACAACATCTAAGTAAGAATTCTGTTGTACCAGTACAGGTACCAGTTACATATGGCAATAAAGTTCAAGTTCAAGTTCCAGGAGAGTGCTTTGGGACTAAACTGCGCGCTACTGTACCGTTCTGACTGGGTTGTCTTGTTCTCTCCCTCTCCTCCGCACATCTGTCACCCCTGCAGCCTCGGCTTGGTGTTGCCTCCCTACAGCGAATACTACATCCGCGCCAACGTGAGCGACCAGATCCTGCAGGTGCAGTGTAAGTACCCGCGTCGTCGCCACCCGCGCCTCTCTCAACCCCTCTCCCCCCCCCCCCCTTCAACCGCTCTCTCCCTGACCCTCGCCAGCGGCCTCCCCGCCGCTGGCTCGGCCCAACACCGAGACCGCCCGAGACGAGCCCCCGCCAAGAGAGAGAAAGGGAGAAGAAAACACTAGAGCCTTCCTCCCACCCCGGACGGGCACTAGACACGCCAATCCCCCCCCCCCCTCCCCCCTCTCCAAGCTCCACTGCCCCATCCCAAGTATCGCTTTATCTTCTGCGAGGTTTTTCTTCTCTTATGGAAGAAAACGGAAAGCAAGAAGGTGAAAGCAGCAGGAGAACGTGTTACCAGTGAACGACGACGACAGGGCTGGGGGTGGGGGGGGGGGCTGTACTGGTTACTGTGTGCTGTTATTCTTGCGCAATGTTCTCGCCTCTCTCTCCCATGCAATGATTCTGAAGCAGCTTCATATCGGAAGGTTACGATGCTGTGAAAACTCGCATGCTTTTCACTCTCTCTCTGTGTGTGTGCGTCTCTTTGATTTCGTTCTGCTTTGAGTTGGGGTTTTTTTTTTCCTCTCTTGAGTTGTTCCTTTGACTTCTGTTCTCTGTCCGCTGCGGTCGCTAGCGCGCTGTGTTGCTCCGCTTTCCTGACCTGCTGCTTGCCTGTCGGCTTTGGAATCATTCCTCGGCCAAGAAAGAAACAGAGCCCCCCTTTCCTCCCTGCTTCCCTGACATTTTATTTTGCATGGGCGCGTCTGTTCAGTAGCGGGGTCAGAGGGTGGGGCGGGGGGTGCCTCTTCTCTCGTTCTTTCTCTCCTCTCTCTCTCTCTCTCTCGCTGCTGCTGTGGGGGTTTTTGCTACTGGATCTGGTGTCATTTCTGTTTGAAGACTTTTCTTTCCAGTGTCACGTCTTGTTGTCGTCAAGTTGGATTTTATCATTTCCTGGGCGTGGCGGTTTTTCTCTCGATATCGTTTCCTTTCGTTCTTTTTCTTTAACTTTTTGTCTTTTCTTTCTGTTTCAGTATGACTGAGTTTTTGATTTACTTTCTTTTGAAGAAAACAATATTTTTATTCAAATAGTAATTGAATAAAATATTGTCTGTGACCCCTTCCTACCCGAACCCCCTGTTTTTTTTCTTGCCTACTCTTCTCTGATGGACTCACACAGTGCAAAACATCTTTAACAAGGGCAAGTATACTCAATATTGGTCCACTTACCCCACACCTCACCCCCTCTCTCCCCCTGCACCCCGACTTCCTCTCCTGTCCTCACTCACCCACCCACTTCCTCCCTCCTTCGCCGTCCCAAGCCTGCTTGCCTCGTCTTCCTCCTCCCCTCCTCCTCTTCCTCTTCCTCCTGCCCGTCTTGCCTACGAGAACCCCACCCCCCACCGACACCCCCTCACTCCTCTCTCCCCACGCCCCCACTCCTCCGCGAGGCCACATGTCTGTAGAGTTGCACGATGGCTTTGTCAGTTCTCCCGTTCGGACTCCTTCACTTCACAGAATACCCCCCCCCCCACCCCTAGTTCCGCTGAAGTTTTCACACTTTTCTCTGGAGCCAAAAAAAAAAACAAAAAAACAAATCCAAAAACGACCTCCTGTAAAAACTAAAAGACTCGGCTGCTTTAATTTTGCAGTTTCAGTGTGTTTCCTTTGTTTTGTTCCTCCTCCTCCCCTCCCCTCTCACCTCCCCTTCTCTCCCGTGTGAAATGCTCCGACTTCGTCACGTCTGACTACGTGTCCCTCTCGCTGTCCTCCTCTCCTGGCATCTCTCTCTCCCTCCCTCCCTCCCTCTCTTTCTCTCCTTTATCTCTCTCTCTCACTCCTTTCTCTGTCCGGCTTGTGTGAAACCCAGATAAACCGGCACAGCCTAAGTGTCCGGGACCAGAGAGGAAGGTCACAAGCCGACCCCCCTACACTGGGCGTCGGGAAGGTGTTTTCTGCGCTCAGTATCTTGACCCGTGCAGCTCTCATCTTTCCAAGGCACTGAGCCTGGCCCGCAGGCCGAGGAGGGCAAGCTTCTGCTTCCTCAGGAGGCGCGACACTTGCTCGTTTGGATAGTGCAGTCTGTAGCGGGCATTGCCGCAGAAAGGGGTCTCTTCACCAGTCAGCAGGTTGAGCAAAGTCGCGTGGTGGAGCCATTCCCTCCCGCGTGATTTTTGTGCTGGTGAGAATCATGTTGTCACGGGAGCCGGTTCTGAGTCCCGTGAAATGCGTAGTTTCAGACCCTGGACCCTGGAGAAGGACATCAGTGGAAGACAGAGCTGGGTTAGGGCGGGTCGACAGGCAGGGAGCGGCGACTGCGGTGATCCGGTGTGCGGGGGGGGGGAATGTGAAAGCAGCCAAGTTCAGGGAGGTCCAGAAGGGTGGTCGGGGCACAGGCCATATTCCATGAACCGGGAGATCCATCCGGGACGAAGACACTTAAAATCCCCGGGAAGGGGAACCAAGACCAGGACCACAGAGAAATCAAACCTTAACGGGACCAGGCGCTCCGAGACCCGGGCTCGGAGGTCAGGACGCTGGGGTGAAGGCCCTATGCCCTCATGGTGCTCCAGGCCCGGTGGATAGGCGGGCCTTCGGACGTCCGTCTTCCGGTGCCGAGCCAGGAGCTGCAGAGCCGCTAGGCTTTTAAACCAAAATACAAACGAGACACACCGGGAAATCATAGAACCTAATCAATAACAGAAAAGGGTAGGAGCGCCCTCTAGAGGAGGGATGTGGAACGGAGCATGTGGGACTTACAGTAAGTGTAAAACTGGTGGGCCCACTGATGTTTTCTTTCCTAATCTCCAGTTCTGTCTCCTAATTATTCCCTTTGTTTGTTCGTCGACTACAACAAGAGATGCTCTAAGTTATGCATTCGATGGTATGCAGCCACGACTGAGTGAATATCAAGAGACCTCTCTCTTAAAACAAAATAGCATTAGGAAGCAACAGTGTGGTCTGTAGCCAGTGCCTACAACAGTTCATAACTCATGCAGTCGAGCTGCTTGCTTTTCGAGAAGAGGAAAAGGGCATTTCCGTACCAGTGTTGCCCAGTCAGCTGGGTTAATGAGGAATCTCTTGGTATTCAGCCCACAGTGGTGACCTGTGACCCCCTCCTTGTGGTGTGCACAGATTGTGATCAGATCGGAGATGTTCGGTCTCTAGCGTAGGTTAAACCCACAATCCGTGTCTTTCTTATCAGCGGTTTGGGTCAACCCTTCTTTGTGTTACGCTGGGCAGAGCTGCCCCATTCGTGAATCTTCCATTTTTGTTTTTTCCTCCACCGCCGGCAGTTTTTTAAAACCCACCACACTCTCCCTCCAAACCGCCCCCTCAAAAACAAAAAAAAACAAAAGCAACCCTACACCTGAGGAAAATCCCCCAGCATCCGGAGGGACTTTTCTCCGTAGACGATGAAAAGCAAGCAGTGCTTTCCCCTCTGAGAGAGACAGAAACGGAGAGAGAGTGAGCGTACGGAGCTTGCTCTGAGCAACAGCGTGGGAGCCCTGACCAAAGCACAGCTGGACCCCCGCTCTCGCCTGGTCCGTTACCTGTGGCGCATCTCAGCTCTGCAAAGGGGCGCCGCGTGGCGTGTCAATCCAGTGTATGGCTTCCTCCTGTACCCTTGTGTTCATTGGCTTGTACCCAGATCCCCCACCCTGCTCCCTGTTCCCTCTGTGTCCCGGTCCAGCCATCACACCACAGACATCCAGAGCCGCCCCGCCGAGACCAGAACCAGTCCGGGAAGTGCATTGCATTGTGGGCGGGAAAACATCTGGGCCCAGTTCTACAGCAGCTCCCTCGACACCAGGATCTAAACTCAATACCACCTTCTTGTCTTCTAAATGATTCAGATGGTTCTGAACAGGATAAAATAACCTCCCCCCTCCCCCTTGCCAATACCTACCCACCTGCCTCCGGTCACAAACAGGTGCTAAATGTTAATCAATTACTGTAAGACCTAGGCTACGGCCTCTTTCTCTTGGTGACAGACGGCCCTCCTCACTGCCTCTGAAGAGTGCGGTTTTGGAATGGCCTGCGCCTGAATGCCAGTTTAAATTGACAGAGATTGAGATTTGATTGCTGTGTTTACGTTGAAGTGAAAAGCAGGCTTCTGCCGGCTGCTGAAACCCCATGTGGAACAAAGAAAAGCCCAGCAAGTTCGCGCCATTCTGAAGCTGGGCAACGTCTCCACTTGTCTGCACTCTGACTGGCGCCCAGTGTGTCTCTGAAGGCCTTTTCTGTATGTGACCAAAAACACAGACTCCTTGATTTTTGCAGCTTAGCCTGAGAGCTTCTGTCCCAGCGCTGAAAAAACTCCACTTCCACTCTCCTGCGCGGCTTGTCTGGCGAGCAGTGTGAAGATGCGGGAGGAGTTCAGGGAGCAGAAGGGAAATGAGTTGTTTTTCTTGCTGACACAATTTGTTTCCGTCGTTGAGATACCTCTGCGCCGCCAGGCCAACGTTCGTCTAGTTGGGAGAGGCTGATTTGAAAGACGAGCACGGTTCCTCGATTCACGTCGTGAAATCTTCATCGGCAGGTGGGCCAGGTCGTGCACTGCAGCGCTGTCCCGAGAATGGCAGGCTTTAAGGTGAAGTCCAGATAGCACTTCAACAGGTTCCTGCATCTCTTAAGAATCCTAACATGCCAATCCAATTAAAATCATTTAAAAAAAAATAACACAACAAAAAATAATGAAGGCCATCAGGACCTGGACTGAGCATGGTGCCTCAGGCCGAACAGCTCATCAGCTGTGGAAAGAGGGTTGTCCTGGTAGCATGTAGAATGCCTTCCATTTTAATTCCTGCAAAGATTGTTTTCTCTTGTCCAGTTAAAATGCTTCTTGAAAAAGATTTAAAAAAAATAAAACTGGTTCCCTGAACATAACCTTCTCAATGCCTTGCACTTCCCACGATTCCACAGCTCTGACTTCCTGGGCAGACGTCCTCTCTGCTTGTCTGTGGTGTGACTGTCTCCATCAGGACCCTTGCCCCACCCACCTACTCCACAACAGTTGGCCATGTTGATGCCTGATGAAAAAAAATCCACTTTTTTGGTGGATATATCTCGGACAGCTCACTTCCTGTCAAGTGCAACACAAGGGAAGTCAGTTCTCTGTAACCCCTGCTGTGCATTTGCTGTCTTAATTTGAAGGAATCAATCATCTTTTTTTTTCCTTTAATTCTTCAATTGGAAGACGACTGCAAAAGGACTCAGTAAAACCATGCATTGCTCAAATTATTATGCATCATGTTTGGCAACATATTGGCTAACGGGTATTTTCCCTCCATGAAACCTAAATGTTAACTGGTTGACCACTCCCCGGCATCGTCTTAAGACATGAAATTCAGCCCTTAAATTTTTCTCCCCGCTAGTCGACCAGTAGCTCTTATTCTTGATGAACGACGCCATGCCCACTCGACGGCTCTTCCCAGATAATGTTGCCTTTCTATTGCAGATTTTGAATCTCTGCAGCCAGACAGTTTTGAGTCCGAAGGACACGTTTTCATTGCTCCCAGGTAGCTGTGTGTGTACTGCTCGCTTTCTTCCCATCAGTGCCTCTTATTTTGTTTTTGTCGGCTCTGTTACCCGTCACGCGCCACCCTGCCAGCTGCCATCCTGTCTTCCACCCGCCACACCCCCCCTGCCCCCCTGCCCCCCACGCGCCCATCGCGATGAGGCTCTCCTCGCCACTGGTTTCCAGTTCGGTTTTAGTTCTTTTTTTGTTGTTGTTGTTGTTGTTCCTTTTCTTTTGTCGCTGCTGTTGTTGTCGTCATCGTCGTCGTTGTCGTTGCTTAAATCTGGTTTAATTTTGTGCCATGGATGTATCCAGAGGAGTGTGACACAGTGCTCTATGTCAAGGGATCATACCGATAAAGGGATCTCACACACCGTTCAAAGACCCTTCCCCCTACCCGAACCCTACAGTTCCACAGCCCACAGCTCCCATCCTTTTCCCACCCTCGACACCACTCCCCTCCACCCCAGTCTCCCAGTCTCCCAGTCTCCCAGTCTCCAGTGGGACGGCATGCCTCAGCATGGTTGCAGATGGAATGGGCCTGCCAGCATGCTGCGAGGCTTTGTGTGCAAGTGCGGTGCGGAGCGAGCAGGAGGGCGCGAGCGTCTGCGTCTGGACCTGCACGGACCTGTTTCTAGCAGCTGTGCGGTGCCCGGTGCCCTCCCAGACCCCTTTGTCGTTGTTGTTGGCGGTGGTGGCGGCAGCGTTTCCGTTGAGGCCGTGGCCGTGAACATGGCGGCGACAGAGCGAGCCGATCGCCGCCGGCCCCAGCTCATCTCTGTCAACGAGCTGACCGGGGTGCATGGGCGTGAGCGTGGGGCGGGTCCCGTCCCGTCCTGGCCCGACTGCACGTGAGCAGTGGGCCGAGCGAGTCTTCTTGTCGGCTCATGCTTCCCCCAGTGCCCAGCGTGGCTCGCTCACTCGCTCGCGGCTGCATCACGGGGTCGCTTGTGCCATGGGGGTGACCATGCGAGCCGTGCCACGCTACGCCAGGGGGTGAACCACGGGCTGGACAGATACCCTGCCCACCGGCACCCAGCATGCCCTGGGGCGTGGCAGACTGCGGCTCGGGGGGGCCACTGAGCCCAGATGAGAGGGGCGTGGCTCGGCCCGTTTGTGCTCAGAGCGCGTGCGTGTAACGAGTGCATGTCTGTCCCAGCGGTGCAGTGTCCCGGTGACCAGGGAGGGTTGGGAGGCAAACGCGTACCTTTTTGTGTTGTTGTTGTTGTTGTTGTTGTCGTTTTTGTTTGTTTCTTCTATCTCTTTGTCGTGGGAAAAAACAAAAAAAAACACAAAAAAAAACAAACCAAATCCTCTCCCCATCCTGTGCCACCATGCCCTGCATTCCCAGGGAATACTGCAAGGATCTGCAGATCTCCGATGACAACACCGAATTCCTGGAAAACTTCATCGCCCTCATAGAGAAGGTCACTCCGGACTCCAAGCAGTGTGAGTGCATCTCCCTGTCTCTCTCCCCTCTGTTTCCGCTCTTTCCTCTGGCACTCGGACTCGGACACAGCACCGTCACGGTCTCGCCGGACCTCGCCAGACCTCCAGCAAGGAGCAGGGCCGGGCCGGGTCAGTACTGGGGCTGGAGGCCTCCAAGGTAAAGCAGGCTGCTGCTGTAAGTGTTGCTGGTGGGCCAGTAGGCGGCGCTCTTTCCCCTGGTCACTGAAGATCCCAGGCCCTCTTCTTAAGAGCAGGGCTGTGAGCCCTGGTGTCCTGGATAAACCCCCCTCTGGTCTTATACTGTCTGACCTCCCTATAGCTTCCCCTCATTCACCTGGTGCAGCAGTTCCTCTCTCCTCCCCCTGTGCTGCTGTGGGGCTGCAGTGGGGCTGCTGGTGAATTGAAGGTCCCTTCCATAATGTTAAGCATTTTGGAATCCCTTGGGATAAAAGGAATCATTTGTAATCGTTCTCCTCACACTTACTTCCCTTCCTCTCCTGCTGCCCTACATTCAGTCTTTCTCACCTTTCCTGTCTCCTCTCTCTCATCCCATGTGTGTCAAAATGTGGGAATTATTCACTTCTGTCTTGGAGCCGCGCGGTGTCCTGTTTAATTCTTCTGTGATTCCTCACAGCCAGGGTGTCAGTTTATCTTTTTCCCTTTTCTAATTGTCATCATCTGGGTTTTGTCCCATCAAAGGCGACAACTTTCTCCTGCACAACCTGATTCTGGACACTGGGATCATCAGGCAGCTGGTCAACAAGGTGTGGAAAAACTGGGATCTGAACACGTAAGTTGGATCCGCCAGCTCCCTTCCTGGAAGACGTCCCCCCTGTCCTGTCTTCCTGCCTCAATGTCATTTCCTCTTGCACTCCCCGAGCCCCCTTGCATGGCTGCCGATCATGTAGGAGTCCTGATGGGTGTAAGGCCCTGCAGATGCCTCTGGGCCCCTCTGAGGAAACGCAGAGAAACCTCTGCCTCTGCCCTTCTACCGTTCTGTGCTCTCTTCCTGTCGGGCTTCAGAAACCTTTTTTTAGGCTGTTTTAAGGCTCTTTTTTTTGTTGTGCGTTAAAACACTTTACTGCCTCCGATTTTCACAATTCCCCTTTTGCCACGGGTTGCTCGTTGCTTTCACCTCCCGCAGCGCCCCAGCCTCGTGCTTTTCAAGGTGCTTTGCTACGCACCACGGCGACAATGCCAAAGATTGGGCACGGTAAAGTCAGTACCCCCGCCTCCCCGCCCCCCTCCGGCTCCTCGCAGACGTCTGGGAAACTCTTCTCTCTTCTCTCTGCTCGATTTGCTCAGGTACGGCTTCCTGGCTCTCTTTGCTGCCACGGATGGAGGAATCACGCGCGTCTTCCCTAACAGGTGAGTCTCCTGCGTCTGCCGAGGGGGGTGATGGGATCGTGCGGAGGATTGTGGGCGCGCTTGGGGGCATGCAGCAGCTACAGGGGTTCGTGTCGCAGGATCCGTTCTGTTCCTGCCTCCGTTGCCCAGTTGGCTGGGCCTTAAAGACAATGTAAAGGTAGAGGGGCATCTTGGTAGGAACCAAGATGAGGTGGCATGAGGAAGCGTCGGCGTGCCCCCGAGCTTCTGACCTCAACCCTTTCGCCTCTGTGCTTTTCTTGTCCGTGCGGCGCAGGGCTGCAGAGACCTGGGACGAAGACCTCGAGCCCTTCAACGCCAGCTACTACCGCCGCAGTCTGGACAACAAGGGCTACATCTTCAAAGCGCCCTACAGGGACGGTGCGTATCCTCGGGAGCTCGCCCACCCTGGTCTCCCCGTTCTCCAGTTTCTGACCTGCGGGAATTACGCTTTGAATTGGACACTGGGTGCACAAGTCTGAGGGACGCCAAACTAGGCCTTTCCCCTGGAAAGGCCGAGGAGCACGTCTGGACCAAGGCAGCCTCCTGGAGAGAGCATTCAGTAGCCCCATCGTCCAAATACAATGCAGTACCCTTCTGCTCTTTACATAAACATCGAGATCTACAGCCAGATTGTAATACCGATGCTAGAGAAGCACCTGAGCTCAGTTTTGATCGAGATCAGGACACGTCTATCCCAGGGCGCTCCAGAAAGGATCGTCATGATTTTACATCCAATGAGGAACCTTTAGTAGGCGTCCTTGCACTCCTTGCACAGGTACTACTGTACCATTGCTTTGCTGAGTATCTAAACACAATCTCAAGCCCACTCACCCCAAACTCAGTCTTTTAGGGACCCCTGCACTGCCTTTGTTCACCGTGCGTCAAGCTACAGCTGTGGGGGTGGGAGAACTCTCCCTGCACCTCCGGGAAGTTTTCAAATGAGCTTAAATTTGCCGAAGGCCCTTCTGGAGAGTAAATAAAACGGGGACACAAGTGTATCTTCTGCTGCTGCTATGCTCCAGATGCAGTCATTCACAAGGGCCTTTTTTATAATCCAACTACAGCCCCAGCCAGCCTCTTCTGTTACAATCAATCTCAAGACAGACAAAACTTACTGTAATTAAACCAGTGAATTTATACTGCAGAACAATTGTATTTAAAGGACATACATACATACTTGGTGTGGGGACTTAAGCACCAGTCACAGAGTGCATATTTTAGTGTCCAGCTGGTTATAGCCAGAGTCAAACTGTAGGTCTGGCTGCCTGAATTGTGCACAGCTTGTTTTTCATAATGAAGTGGTTATCCCTGAGCAAGTTCCAGCCCTGTCCTGTTCCTGTCCCTCACAGCTGGCTACAAGTCCATGTTTGCCGAAAACGACACCATAGAAATCCTGGTCAGTACTGCGGTAGAGGTCAACATCGGTGGGAAGGTCCTCAAACCAGCAGGTAGGGGGCGCTCTCTGGCTTTTTTTCCCCTGGTCTGTTTCCCTGTTTCCCCATACAGTGCAGAACACACAGGGGCTGTCTGTACCGGGTCCTGTGGGTGAAATACACATAAGGTTAGAGCATGATCGGTTTGATCCTGTCTGCAGTAAATATCTGTTGACACTTTAAGCTCAGAAACCATCAATCAATCACATTATACAGATTTCGTTCTGTAACTTGTCTCGCATCACCACGTGAGCTCTTATGTGGTTTCCTGGCTTCTTGCCTGTAGTCGACTGGCTGCCAGAGAAGCAAGGCTTAGTGAATCCAGGGTAGACGAATAGCCCAGGTTCAGCTGAGCTGCTCTGACAATATGAAAAAGCATTTGAAAACTTTTAGACCCTCTGAGGCTGGATATTTCAGTCAGTCACAAGGAGTCCCCTTGTACTATGCATGTAGAAGAAATAGTGAAAGCTAAGCACGTCTACTACTAATTTATCTGGCCGACACTTTTATCCAAAGGAACTTTTGGATTTGCACTCATTTATACAGCTGGGTGTTGTACTGGAATAAGCCAGGCGAGGTGCTTTGTTCGAGAGTTCAACAGCTGTGTCTCACTTGGGATGTGAACCTGTAACCTCCCACTAACAAGTCCACAACCTTGACCGCTGCTATCCACTGCTAGTAATTGGGTTGATGGGGCCAACGAGGAAGGGTGGCTGCGACTTCACAGGACCTCCCTGTATCTCTGTGCCTGTTCTCTCTCCCACGCTCCCTCTCTCTCTCTCCCCCGTCTCGCCAGTGGTGGGAGGGAAGCTGGACCTGGAGGCCTGGGTGGACAAATTCAAGATCCTGGCCAGCAACCAGTCAGACGGCCGACAGGGCGCGCGCAAGGTAGGCCGCCCACGCCCATGCTCTCCTGCACCCGTGTGCCCACAGGTCAGGGGTCAGGGGTCAGAGGTCAGAGGTCCGGAGAGCCGACATTAAAACAACATGGGCCATCGGAGTTGCATGTGGTTGTCGGACCGGACAGATCTCACCCATCCGAGACCTGGTAGCCCACCGATGCTTTCGGAGCCAGGAGGGCGTTATGGGTGCTGTGTTAAGGATTACTGTGCTCGTTGTGCCAGTGGAAGGAAGGAAGGCTTTGACCTGAGCATGTCGACACTCTCACCTGCGGTGAATTGAACACAACCGTGCTGTTCTCTCATTCACAGTGCGGACTCTCCAGCAGCTGTGAGATGGACTGTGAAGTCAACAGCGACGTAAGATACACGCTTCTCCTTCATTTCACCATAGCCATTTGGTTTATTTATTCTTGTCATTTAACATCAGGCTGATGACATTATACAGATTGACTTCCACACAAGTCAGGAGCCTAGAGCTGTTACCCCTTCCACACAAGTCAAGAGCCTAGAGCTGTTACCCCTTCCACACAAGTCAAGAGCCTAGAGCTGTTACCCCTTCCACACAAGTCAAGAGCCTAGAGCTGTTACCCCTTCCACACAAGTTAAAAGCCTAGAGCTGTAACCCCTGCTCCAGGCTGCTGATAATGTGAAGTATCGTGTATTGTAATTCACTCAGTCTTGATCCACAGCTCTGCAGCTCTGAGCAGTTTCTGATCTTCGGTTTCTGGGCACAACGTGAGGGACCACAGTCTCAGTCGCTGCAGTGTGCCCCGCCCCCTCACTGTCCTGTCTTCCCCAGGACCTGCTGTGTGTTCTGATTGACGATGGGGGGTTCCTGGTCATGTCCAATCAGAGGGAGCACTGGAGCAAGGTGAGGAATCCCACACTCTGGCCGCCAGCCTCTTCCCACCCAGAACGGACTGCTCCAGTGTAGCCGAACCGCTCCTGGCCTGGAAAAGTAGCTGAAATGTCTGGTTGGAGCTCATCCTGGTTGACACCAGGAGTGTAAAATTGGGAGCAAAATTTGTTCAATTAAGCTGAGAGACCTTTGTATTTCTACATGTCACGAGCGACCTGCTTGAAAGATCACAGTGAAGTTGTTTTTACTGAGTCAGCTGAATGTTGAAATGGTTAAGTCCGTATACAGCCTGCTGGACTGGGGGCTTTCTTTTCAGACTGAACCCAGTCACACCAGCAAGAATGTTCTTTCAAAATCTGTGTGTCGCAGCTGCCTCTGCTCATTATTGCTGTATGAGAGCAGCTGAGAAAAGTTTATTTGATTGATCGATTGATTGGTTGGTTGATTAGTTAATTATGCAGAAAGACAGTGAAGTCACACGTCATGTCAAGCAAGCACAGAGCTATGGCATAATCCGCAGTGATATTAATGCTATAATGATGATAGTGATCACCATTAGTGAGCGAATTAAATGCTTTAAAAAATTACTGTGAAGCTGACTACAGTAACCTTTAGTAAGGGCGTGGACCCGGGCGTCCACGAGCTACAAGACTGCGCAGAGCAGTGGGAGAGGGGAGAGCTGACTGTGTGTGTGTGTCCCCTCCCTTCAGATCGGGATGTTCTTCAGCGAGGTGGACTACGCCCTGATGCATGCCCTCTACAACAACTCCTTCTACAACAGGAAGGAGTCCTTCGACTACCAGTCCGTCTGCGCCCCCACCCCCAACAGCAACACCGGCGCGGCGCCCAGAGGCGTCTTCGTGGTGAGTGGCCTTACGGACGTCGCCGCGCGTGGTGGGGTGAGCCATGCAGCTCGTTTGGTAGTTAGTAAGCGATTGATCCCAGGATCCCATCCCGCTGTGCCTTGAGGGAAGCCAGGGTATCGGCTTCAACAACATGGCTGCCCAGCTTGTTCCACACCCCCACCACCCTTTGTGTAAAGAAGCGCCTCCTGTTCTCAGTTTTACTCGCACCTCATGTAGTTTCCACTTGTCTCCTCTAGTTCGTGTCTCACTGTTCCTTGTATAGAGATCGGCGTGGTCAGGGCCTTGCAGGATTTTGAAAACTTGAATCAAAGGCAAAAGCGCGTATGTCCCTTGACTACGTGACTCATTTTCTCACCTCTTGCTCTCGCTCCCGTGTTTATCCTTAAAGGAAGTGCTTTGGCCCCGAACGTGTTTTTTTAAGGTTTGCTCTTTTCTTGAATTCAGCCCACAGTGGCAGATTTCCTCAGTCTGGCCTGGTGGACCACAGCTGCTGCCTGGTAAGAAGGATCGTCACCTCCCTCCTTTGCATGACATCGGGGAGACGACCCCCTGCAGCAGACCGACTCGCCGCTTTTCACCTCAGAACCGACTCTTTCGGAAAATGAATCATCCTTTTGTTTTGTGGTCGTCCCGTAGGTCCCTGTTTCAGCAGCTGCTGTACGGATTGGCCTATAACAGCTGGCTCAACACAGGTGAGTGCTCCCTGCTTTCTGCGTTCAGGGGCATGCTGGCTTCCTCCCAGTAGCAAACACATACTGGCCTCCTAAAGTGATAGGGAATAGCCTGACCTACCAGTACAGTGCCAGTATGGGCTGGCCTGTTCGACCTGGCTCAACACCGGTGAGGTGAGGCCCACTAAAATAAGAGAGAATGCCCTGAATATCCCAGGAGACTGCAGACGCCGTTCGCGCTGGAGTCTGACTTCCGGTTTGTGTCTTCTGCCCGGCAACAGACGATGTCATGGCGGAGGGCATGGACTCCAGGGAGACGAGCTGCATCACCAAGCAGACGCAGTTCTACTTCACCAACACCACCAGCATCTACAACGGCTTCCTGGACTGTGGGAACTGCTCCAGGTGTGTAGAAGAGAGGTCCCTCTGTGCCGTCTCCTCCGGCTGCATCATTATTAACACTCTATACCGTCTGCACACACACAGGCTCGGGTAGAGTTTAGTATGGGTACCGCCACCCCAGGGCCTACAGTACGAGGGCGTCCAGCTCTGCTCCTGCTGCCTTAGCCCAGAAAGTCTTCCTGCCGGCCTTGAGTGCCCCGATCCACAGAGCCTGCAAACTCGCCTTGCCCTCAGGCGGAATGAACTGCAGGTCCGGGGCTCCTCACTCCCCAGCTCGGTCCCTGAAGTGTCCCGTTGACGGGCCGATCGGTTTCTCCGTGGCCCGTGGGCCGAGCTGCGGGCTCTCGTTGTTCTCCGTCCTCCTCTGTCGGTCTCGTTCCAGGCTCTTTCACGCCAAGAGGATCAACAGCACCAACCTGCTGTTCGTGGTGGCGGAGAAGATGGTGTGCAGCCCCTGCGTCGTGGAGAAGCTGTCCCAGGCCGAGACGCGGTGTATCCTGTCCCCGGTCAGAGAGCGCTTCATGGGTGCTGGGTGTTCCTCACCGATCATCTCGGGCAAAGGGGCGTCTGAATTGCTTCCCTGAGGGCCGGTCTCCTGGCTTTTGCTCCAGCCTTGATGTTTAATGAAGTCGGTTAGGAAATTCCGAAGGAGGCCCGAGGTGCAGAGCGATTGTTTAGCAGAATGAGCCGGCTGCTTGGTGTCCTTCTTCCAGGCAGGGGTGTTGGGCAAGGGGCTCACATGGAAAGGAGGAACTAACCCTCAGAAGATAGGGAGAAAGACGTTTTTGCCTACCTAACACCTCCCACTGTCTCAGAAATCCTCAGACACAGTCCGTTTTCCCCCTGCTTCCACAGGCCTGTCTGCTGTCTGATATTCTGTTGCTGAAGCTTTGCCGCTAGCTTGGCTTGCAGGTAGAGACCAGTGTTGGACCGGTGGGTTGCTGGGGAGGTAAACGTTGGAGCATTATAGGAGTCTTAAACGGATTATTGCTACAGCTTTCTCTGTTTTAGTAAGCTGAAGCTATAGTTTTGCATGAGTTATAGTTCCGTTCCGGTCCCTGGGGATGCTCCCAGACAGAGGTGCTCGGGCTGGGGTTCTGCGTGTGGTGTTGTCGGCATGTGCCGGAGGATGTTTTTTTCCGCACGCTTCCTTAACCCTGCTCCCAGCGAAAGGGCCGGAGGAGTGCGAGCTCGTGACCACGCCCCGGTATCGGAAAGGACCTTCCACCTGCTTCGACTACAACACCCTGGTAAGAGAAAAGGGCTCGTCCCAGCTCCTGGGGCCTCCCTGCCGTGGCTCCAGCGGAGTCCCACCAGTAGCCGAAGTTATTCACCGACGTTCGGGAGGGAACAATGACAGGTCCATCTCACACGGCTGTACCAGATCACCGGCGTTACAGAAGTTAGCTCTACATATCAAACACAAACCCCTCCCTTCACACGCATCTCCCCCAGCCCATCTCCTCCCTGCTGCTGCCCCTGGGTCACTCCCGAATGGGGTCCGAGCTCCTCGTCCTGCAGCCAGGAGGCTGCCCACTGGCCAAGCAGGCCGAGCCAAACCTGTGTCAGCTGGTTTTCCCAACAGTGTGCGGTTCTAGGATGTCCCTGGTCACTAGTGAGAGATTAGTAACTGTGCAGATCTCTAGTGTGTTCGAATGACCGGCCCTCATCATGGAGATCCGAGTGTGTAACACAACAGCCACAACGCTTATCCTGCAGTTTGCACACATCACGCAGGGCCTGAAAACAGGTCCAGGCAGCAGGGCGACATTTATTGTACGGGACAGTAGGGGCTCTGGTTAGCGTGTACGGTCTCACTGTATTTACAGAAGCGTGGTTTAGCATGGAGTAGAGGAAGGTGCTCAGGCAGAGCCTGTAGCCTTCAGCAGCGCCTGCACTGCTCTCCCTTCTGTTTGAGGTTTATGTGCTTTCAGCACAGCAGACTTGCAGTGGCAGGACCAAACTGTCCTCTTCCTGAGGGACGACGTGCAGGGCGTCATTTATAAGAGTCGCGCGGCACAGACTCCGCTCCTGCACAGAGGCAGGCGGGACGCTGGGACTCTGACCCGTCTCTCTCTCTCTCTCCCTCCCTCCCTCTCCGTGTCTCCCGTCCGGCAGGAGAACACCTCGGACTGCGGCCGGGGCCACTCCTTCGGGCCGTCGTTAGGAGTGCTGCTGGCTCTCCAGCTGCTGCTGTTCCACCTGGCTGCCTCCCCCCGCCTCCTGCCCCTCGCCCCCGCCCTTTAACTGCCCTCCCCACACCCCCACGGCTCTCCCCTTCCTACCCCCGAAGTCGGTCCCTGGTTGTCGTGGTGACGGGGACTTCCTGCTCCCCCCCCTCCGCCCCGCCCCGCCCTGCCCCGCCCTGCCCCGTGTCTTTTCCTTTGTCTTTCCCTTCCTGGAAGCCCTGGAGCACCGTCCCCGTCCCTCTCGACTCCTGCTCCCGCAACTCTCTGGGCCGCGTAGCCCGCTGAACATGTCCACGCCGGAGAGGCGCTCCTTTCCTTCCCCTTTCGGAGACGGGAACTACCGCATCGACGCCAGCGTGGGAGGGAGACAAACCCCACGAAAGATGGACGCCCTCTTGTACGCCTCCTGCTGTCGGCGGCTTCATCCGTCTGTCTCACTCCATCGATCACCCGCGACCGGCAGGGACGGGGGCAACACCGGCCATTCCCATTCCCGTCCCCATCCCTTCTGGACCTTCCTCGAGTTTTCCAGGATTTTTCTGTCTTTGTGTCCAATAGGAGTCTTTGTACCATTCACTTGTGTGTACAGGAAAAAAATATATGACAACAAATAGGTATACAACAAGACAAATACAACTCAAACCCTAATGTCCGTGTGTAGGATATGATTTGAAGGGGAAACAGTAGAATTTATTTATTAACATCAGTTTGTTTATGCACTATTATCTACTTCTTGCCAAAATGAAATAGTTTTTTCATGTGATCTTAATTTTTTTATATATATATATAGCCAAAACAGAGAGAGAGGGACAGAGAAATCTCAAAATGAATTGGCATTCAAGCGACCGATTGTCTCCAAGTTACGACCCTGTCAGTGTGGGCTATTTGTAGTTTTTACCCAAGGGACATCTTACTGTGCACAGATCTGAGTGCTTTTACAAAATCGTTTAGGGCTCTAGAGATCTATGTGTGTCCTTCTGGCAGCTTGCCTGTTGGAGGGTTTTTTCTCTCTCATTCTGTTTGTCTCATCGCATTTAATTTTGGCTTGATCTTTAATACGAGCTGTAGTCCTGAGGCGTTCACTGCTGTGCTCAGTTCATGTTACCTTTCTTCACAAGTGACCCAACCCTCCTGGAACCAGCAGGCGGTGGTCTCAGTTAATAGAGTCGTGGCCGGCAGTGGATTGCGTGGTTCAGCTGGGACCCGCCCACCATGTCTAGGGCGTGCTCTCGTACCCGAGGCACCTACCACCTTCCAGTGGTGGTGCACCAGAAGGCCAGTCTGCCGTGGAAGAGCTCGGCCCCAGTCATTTAGTCTGTTTTGTTTACAATAGCTGTGCAGCACTTTGCCAATAGCGAGCTTCACGGGATTATACCATTAACAACAATGCATCCGCGGGGGCAAAGAGCAGGGGGCACCACCTCCCAGGGCGAGGAAATACACCCCCGGTGCTCTCGGCGTCTCGTGCGACTGTGACAGTCTTGCCCACGTGCAACATGTCCACCGAAGTGTTCGTCGCTGTCGGAGCTCTGTGTCGTTTCTCTGCTGCTCGGTCGGTCTTTGCTTCTTCGTGCTGCTGGGTCGTCGTGGAAATAACACCTTGCCTGTGTTTTTGAATGATGGAAGCTTGTCGCGGCTTTGGCACAAAACAAAAAACTCCGCTTGGCACAGTGGGGTAGCGCTGTGGGAGCCTGACTGAGCAGTCTGCTGCCAGGTGTTTCCACATCTGTCGTCTCCCACGCTGAGAAAACATCCACTGGGATGACCGTTAAAAATGACACAAATATTAAATCAGGGGTTCTCAACCTGTGAGGTGCGTGACCCTGGGCGGCATATAACGATCCACAGGAGTGTGCAAGAGTTTTTTTTATATATATACTGTAGCTACTGTACTTCAAAATAAGTACCAAAGTTTTCCAACTGTAAGGCAGCATTTTTTTAAGTAGAAACATAAAACTCGCCTTCTAATTGAAATTCTTCTGATATTCTGAGCTTTCGGTGATTGGGAAATAAGCACAGCTGCAGACCTCTGCGTTGTGCTCTTTCTCCCAGAGAGCCCTAAATTTTTCAAACTTTCTGCAGCTGTGCAGCATCAGAGCTCACACGGGTAATGTTTGCGGACTCTCAAATAAACCGATGTTCAGGTGTGAATTTAGATTATTACCTTCAATCTGTTTCACTGCTTTTTAAAGCAACAAAATATTTTAAAATTATGTATGATTAAGTTCCGAAATAGCAACTGAAATAAAAAACATTTTTTAAATAAGAGTATTAGCTCATGTGCCAATAGGTGGCCTATGGTTTTGTGTTAACTAACAGGGGGCATTGTGTTTCAGAGGTTGAGAACCACTGTAATAAAGTCTCCTTGGCCCCCTGTCGCTGCGCTGAGGCTGCACACATCTGTTTCTAAATACCTTCTAAGGACACACACAGGTCACATGCGAGAGGCAGCAATTTGGTAGTCGGTAGCTAGTTGATCCCAGGATCTCATTCAGCTGTTTTCACTCTGGAACACCAGCTGCGTAGCCAGCAATCGGCCAGCGTCCACTCACACTGGGGATTTCTCGGAGGTTCAGTCAGCCTGGGACTCAAGTAAAATGAAGGTGCCTCGTGTTTAACCAGGACTGGGGAGTCCCAGCGGGGTATGAGATGGATAAACCACCGGGGGGCTCACCCACATGGGCCCCGTTTCTGGCCTGTCTGCTTGGTAACGAGTCCCAAGTCTGGGGGCGGTCGGAGGAAACACACAAGGCCTTCCTCTCCGAACACGCTGTTGGTTTTTGAAAAATGAAATGAAGAATCGGCAGTAGCACAGCTGGTAATATCGAGGAGTTCCGCAAATAGGAGAGTAGGTTCCGAACTGGGCCGAAACGAGCCGAACCGAGCAGCCGGGCCAACTCTGGGCGGGGCTGTGGCCCGGGTCTGCCTCCGGGGGCGCCACCACACCCCTTCTCATTGCGGACAATAACGTTTCGTGTTTTCCATGTCGTGTGTAGGCCATGGCCTGCGTCTCGATGACGGGGGTGCCATCTCGGGAGGGCCGTGGCCTGTAGGTGTCCACTAGGCATCAGTGTGGGGCACCGAGACGTGCAAAGACGCTTGAAAAAAGTCCGTACGCTTACAGGCAGCCAACGGGATTCTCGTGTCGAGGAGCTACAAAACTGTGCCGTGATGCGGGACACTAGGGGGGCTGTACAGGTACAGCGTTCAGTATCCACAATTCTCCGCGCAGCACCTCCGGAAACAGGTTAACAGGAGAGCGTTTGGCTGCCGGTGGCTAACGGAAGTGGGGCTCGGCTTCGGCGTCGTGGCTGGACAGCGCGTTCCACGCTCCCGCCTCCCTTCATGTCAAGAAGTGCCTCCTGTTCTCGTCTCAGAAACACGCCCCCTTAGTTTCTCCTCGTATCGGTTCTGATCCAGAAGCACTCGAGCAGGCTGTCTGTGTCCTCTCGAACTTCCCCCGTGTTTAAGACCCAAGAGATTCGATTTTCTTCAGCCTCTCGGTGTAGGGTCTTCTTTCGGACCCTCAGAATGATCCTGGCTCCTCTTCACAGGGCGTGTTTTAGCGGTAGAACTGTTAGATGTAACAGGAGCTGGTCGAGACAGAGAATCAGAGAATGGGCAGTGCCTAATGCAGGGAACTCCAACCCCAGTTCAGCAGAGCTCCAATCCACAGGTTTTGTTGGTCCCTATTAAATCGCTGCTTTCTCGTGATCAGGAACAATTCCTTTGTGGTCAAGTTAGACAGGTGATTTATTCAATTAAGCAACAAAGAGAGGCACCTTATAACGTAATTCTGAGGTCTTTTTAGTTCTCAAGGACTAGAGCTCTCTTAACTGATCAGCAGTTTCCAGGTGTTGTCAATCTTTAGATACAGGTGACCTACAGGACCGAGTCTGGAGACCCCTGCTCTAAGGACTGCACTCAGCCCAAACTCCGGGCCGTGAGGGCCAGGGTGTACTCCCTCAGCTGCTTAACGAAGTCGGTACTTTGGCGAAAGAGATCACATGGGGGAAACTGTGAGGTGCTCAGCAAGTGGCGATTCAAGGAGGCCCACAACCCTTGTGTGGAATCACAGCGCCCCACAGGTGCCGAATCTGAGAAACTGAAAGTCGCCCCAGAACGATGACCTTCACCGGCGAGACACGTGGCGTCTTGCCGAGACTTCGAGAGAGAGCGCCGGCCAGAGAACGAGGTCCTCCTCCTGCACAGCTGGACACCTCAGGTCTAGAAGGTCCCAGCTGACCCTGCTGCTTGGAGTAATTCAGTGCAATACAGAGAAGGCTTTTCTCCACAGCACGCTGGTTTGCAGCCCGAGACGCAAATAATTGCCAGGATGCAAACTCGTCTGTTTTCCTCTGAGGACTTTTGGAAACAAAAAGAAAAGCACAGGAAGAGTGAATGTTCCTTTACAGCTTCAGAAATCCTGGATCGCAATTTTTTTTTTTTTTTCCGGGGAAAGGGGGTAGGGGGGGGAGAAAGATACTTGAGGAGTGTCCGTGCACACACTGCCCTCTGTATGTTTACATTCAGATTTAAAAAAGAGCTAATTGTCCGCCAGGTTTCCTCTGGGGACGGCAAGTGGCGCTGTCCCAGGTGTGACCAGGACGTGAGTTCCCACGTTTAGGAAGGGGGACCCTGGTACCAGAGCCTTCCCAGTCCTGCCCATTGGCTCAGAAAGATGGCTCCTTTTCGCTGAAGCCCAGCCTCCGCCCCACCCCCCCCCCACCCCCAGCCGCGACTGGGAGCGTGTCCTTGCCAACCTGCAGGCTGCCATCGTTCTCTTCCTTTTCCCTCTCCTGGGACGAGCCGCGACCCTCCACAGGCGGCGCGAGGAACGGAACGCTGGCGGTCTCCATCGGGCCACGCGGACGCGGTTCCCTCCTGGTTGGAAAGGGGGGGGGGGGGTCGTGCCCTCCCAGTGGCGAATTTCCCAGTCTGGGGGGGGGGTGACAGGAGGGTAACGCAGGACACGCCCGAAAGCGACCACCCCCCCCCCCCTTCTCCCTGAAGACTGCTTTCGGGACGCCTGTGTCCACGCCTGCGGCCTGCTGGGAGCCCAATTGGCCGCACGGCCGAGTAAGGGTCAGAGGTTAAAGCCAAGGAATTTTTGTGTTTGTTTCTCCCCAGGCTCAGCGAGCAGCCAGCTGCGTTGCAGGGTATCAAGTCCTATTTAAAGTCTCGATGGAGGTGCTGGGAGTTGTACAGGTCCATATATATATATACTTGTATGTGTCGAAATATTCATTCTCACTGATCACAGCCACGAGCTGGAGGGGGCCCTCAGAGGCTGTTCTGATCCAGGAGGGAGGGGGTGGGATTGGGACTCGGGAGTTTTGTGGGACGAGGAATGCTTTCCTCTTGCCAAAAGTGTTCCAGCCCAACACGGTGGGAGGGGGGGGGAGGGGTGGTGGGGTTCGGGGGGGGGTCATTCTCCTTCACCGTCTCTGTGTAGGTGCGTCTTTCGAGAAAGCCTGTGACTCAGACCGAGCGTGTATGTGATTCTGTAGTCTGTAGTTTGGTGCTATGTGACGATGTTTGACAAAAAGTGTACAATGGAAAAAAATCATTAACGAAACGAGAATTCAGCTTTTATGAGGAAAAAAAAAAGCACTACCGATTAATCATACGTTTTAAACTGAAATCGAAGCGATTTGATTTTTTTTTTTGTCTGTCTGTTCGGGGTTTGCCTGTTCGCTGCTGGTGACCATGTTCGTGAGGAAACGCAGCTCATGTCGTCTGAGAAGCTTTGTCCACATCGCTCCATTCTTTTTTGTACAGACTTAAGAAGAAGAAGAAGAAGAAGAAGAAGAACACAAAATAGACGCAAAAGGCAAAATTTGTAAAATATCGTTGTCTGTGACTCCTTGTAAAATATTTTCAAATTGTTTATTACAGAGAATCAGTTATTAAATAATGTTCATATTTTTCACTTCAGACCTGAGCTGGCGAGTGGTTTGTGTGGTCTTGACCTTTCTTGTCTCTGACGGGATCGCGCAGCTCATTCTTCGGTTCAGCAGTGACACTCTCCAGCAGTTGCAGCACTAAGAGTAACATTCCAATTCTTTAACGCCCAGCGTGGCTACTTTTCTTTAATTTGTCTGCCCTTGATATTTTGGAGCCCCCCCCCCTTCAACCTTTTCCCCCCTTATCATTAACCTGCAAGAAAAGGAGCTGAAAAAACACCCCATAGTGTCCCTACAGGACTAGGTTTCAGGTCCAGTGCTTTTAACACTTTTTGCAGCTGCCAGCCAGTACAAGAGTTGCACAAATAAAAAAAATAAAAAAATCCATTTCACTTCTGCATGCATTCACTGCGCTACGGACTCTAACCTCTCCTGCCACCAAACTCCCTGTTCCCTTTGCCAGGGTCAGTTCATCCCGCTGGCCCTGCTGCGTCACTTTTTATAACAGAGCTCTCACATTCTGTTCCTGGGGGTTGCGTCTCCTGTTTTTTTTCAGTTAGCTGCAGGGGGAGTCTACTGAAGGGGCTTTTACAGCTGATTACCAGCCAAGTCGCTGAGAATTCAGGTCAGAGGACACTGGGCCTTCCCCAGGAACTGGGTTTTGTGTCCCCAGCTTTCTAATTTAAAACCTGACTTCCCACTCCTGGAGTTTACAGTTCAATTAAAAACTAGATTAATTGTTCTCAGATTTTAAATGCTTAGAGATTTCAGGTCATTAGATTTTAGCCATCCTCTAGCCCCATGTCTTTCCAGCAGCTGAAACCGATGACGAAAGCACATGGCTAGTTCCTTTAAGCCAGGCACATGCAGTTGTATTGCTAAAGAGCTATATTGACACACCCTGTTTTAAGTCGGAAAGTAGCGTCCGGGAATATCATCTGGGTGCCTCAAAGCTCTGTTGTAACTCCTAAAGGAGGCCAAAGAGGCAGATGTGAGAATCCATGATTTGCAGGAAGACTGCCCTTTCCAACTGGAAACAGGCAAAGATAGTGTGGGGGGGCTGCAGCATCAGCCTTCAGAGGAGGAGTAACCCGGACCCTGGGGAAGACAGAGGCACTCTGGAGCAGAGCAATGATGGCTGGACACCCTGTGCATGCGTGGAACCGCTTTATTAAGCAGGTGTGAAACAGTAGAAGAACAAGTCTCGGTCCAGTTAGCATCATGCCCACAGCAGCAATACATTCCTCTAGCTAATGGTGTGACAATGTTACTCAGTACAAAGTGATGTGGAGCAAATTCAGTTTCTGGAGGTGGTTTATTTTTCTATGAGCCCTTTTAAAAAAAAAAAGAATAACCCATTAAACTAAAACAAGGTTCACCCTTTCTTCCTTCACTCACACCAAATGTCAAGTTGCGCCATTCTTTCTTCTTCTAATTATGACTTCCCAGCCCCAGGAAATCCTGCATCTTCTCTCAAAGGCCCATAAGACGCTTTTCCATCAGACCTTATTCTGTATTTTCACTTGGAGTAAAGCTCCGAAATGTGGTGTAATTTCACGCTTAGCTGGCGTTTTTTTAATCGACACTTTGCTCAACGCCAACACCGACTTCAGCGAACGCTGAGCGGTCGATAATAAAGCAGTGTCCTCTGTGCCCAACACCCCATTAAAACACACCTGTTCGGCACAGCGAGGTGCTCGTCTCTTCCAGCTGGTTCCTCAAAGAGCAGTGTTGAAGGTGAGCCTCCAACCCCTAACCGAAGAGCCCCAGGCCAGTAAGTCTTGTAGGGCTCAATCAGCTGTGGATCAGTTCAGCAAACAGTTTAATTAAGAGAATTATAGAGCTGGGGCAGCTGGAGGTTATTTCTATTTTTGTTTCAAATGACCCTCTGAGCGGAGACTGGGGGTCCAGGGGGTTTGAGCTAGGGTGCGCATGAATCAAGGGTCCGATCCCTGTCAGGAAGGGTGTTGAGCTCCAGACCAACATGCTCTACCCCTGATGTCTGATGCCTCGGGTTCCAGCATGGGCAGTCTGTCTGACCTGCTTAACCGATCACCACCTCTTTTAAAACTGGCGAGTTCACGGGCAGCTACGAGCCCTCCAGGACACTGGGAGATCCCTGGATTAAAGGAACCTTTCATCACCTCTCTGGCTCACACCTGGAATGCTGCAGAAACGGTATCCGTGGGTTTAATTACAATCATTAAAGAAAGTGGAAAATCTATCAATCGGCAACCTCCAGCTTTCACTTCAGCTAGAGGCACAACATTGGCAAACACCTCAGCCTTCCTCACACATAAAACCTCAATCACAATGACATTTCAATGGTATGAAACTGGAAACTGAAAGATAGCTCAGGATTAAAGTCTCTAAGTGAGGGGATGCAGAAGACTAGTGTAAGTAAATGCGTCTGTCAGAGGAAAGACTTTGTGGGTCTGTCCTCCTGAAACCTCTCCCTGCCTTCCTGTGTCGCCCCGAGAATTTCACTCATTCCAGGGACTGCAGGAACTCCAGCAGCACCCTGTGCCACTCCTCAGGGTTGTCAAGGTAACACGCGTGCCCCGCCCCCTTCATCACCACCACCTTGTGATTGGCCAGGTTCCTCAGGTTGCCGAGGGACACCTCCCCCAGCTGGGTGTCCTGGTCACCATAGACGATCAAGGCTGGGGTCTGCAACAGAGGGGGGGTGACACAGTCAGTGCCACAGCAGTATAACATGCATGAGATGAACTTGCTGCACAAACTAAAGTATTAGAACACCGGGCGGCAATAAACATTTAATTACAGGCCATCCTCTTGGGACCATCAGGATTGCTGCATGCACTAATCATCGCTCCCATCTTTCACTTAAACAAAATCTTGAGGTACAGTTTCAAACCATAAACCGGAATACTGCCATCTGCATTTCTCAGGGCACTCCTGACTGCTGCGGTTAAAATGTAAAAGGATGACAGTCGAATGCTCGATATCGTGCAAATTACGGGGATGTCTGAGGTTAGGCAAACTAAAGCAGGTCGGTTCAGCTCTGGTGCCGGTGACTCTGCAGGTTTTAATGACCTAAACCAGGTCAATGTCAGCTTTCTTTGGAAGGACTTGCCAGCTTCACCCAGCTCTCTAGGCACTGAGCTGCGGCTGTGAACGAGGGAGCAGGACCGAGCTGAGCTACAGCACCGCTTCTCTCAGTGCGGTCAGGCTCCAACTCTGAGCCGCGCAGCAGTGTAGGCGCCTGTCTGCACCCCCGCTTGTCAGATTCCTGCAAAGTGCTTGTGAAGTTACAGTGGGCAATGAAAGCAGCAAATCTGCTTGTTATCCCCCTGTGCTGACAAGCAGCCACAGTGCTTGACTTCCCTGCGAATGCTCCTGGGACAGAGGGAATTAAGGCCAGATAAGACGCCGACTGATCAAATGAACTCGTTAAGGGCACACGAGGCATCCTGCCTGCAGGGCTCACCTGCACGGCCTTGTACTGCTCCGCGCTGAACTTCTCTGTGCAGATGGGGGCCACGGGCACGTAGGCCCTGACCATGCCGCCGTGCTGCAGGAGGAAGGGCAGGGAGTACATGCCGCTCAGGGAGGGGCTGACCACCACGGCGGGCCCCAGCTGCAGCGCCTCGGACACCTGCTTCAGGAAATCCCCCGGAGCCAGCTCCCCCACCGGCGCCGGCGCCGCCGCGTCCCTGGAGTTCCCGAGCCCTGGAGAAGGCAGAGCGTCACCCCTCGAGTCGCGCGGCCCGCACGCGCCCCGGGCTCTCTCCAGGTCTCCCTGCTTCATCACCAGCTGCACGCCACGTGCGTGCTGAACCGGGCCAATTCCCAACTCAGCTCGGGTCCAACCGGGTCAGGCCACCAAAGAGCAGAGGTGGAGAGAGAACCTGCGCAGCTGAAGTTGGGCGCCACTGACTTCACCCAGCAAGGCCTCTGACCCGCCCGCGATGGGAAGCTAGTCACGCCGGACCGCACAGCGGCTTGTTGTCCTCCACCTCGCCGACGCCTGCCTGCTGGGGCTGAGCCCAGCCTTTTCATTTCCGTTTCCCAGTGGGGGACGGACACTAGAGAGCCTCCGTCGACACAGGAGTGACAGCGAGGAACTCCCCTGGCCGACAGAGCTACACTCTGAGCGTCCATCCACTCATGAAGCGGACTGCGGAGACACCGAACATTCGGCTGTTAAAATCCGCCCTAACTGGGCCTAAGACAAACTGCCCCACTCCGGACCAGAGAATGGGGATCGTGGAGAAGCTCACCAAGCAAAAAGCTCCCATAGTTACGCCAGCCCATGGCAACATCCCAGTGCACTCATCAGACGAGCGCTGCCAAAAAGGGTACAACTGTCCGATTTCTGCACACCAACGTCACACGCGCTATACAGATATCAACTTCCTGTGTGACCACCTCCGTCAGGCCCTGCGTTTAGCATGAGGCACGTCAAGCCACCAAAAACGGATGTTTTCGCTCGTCCTCAGTGTCGCAGTGGTTTAATCTTTGTGTCTCATCGCGGTGTTGCAGCACACAGATGGGCACATGGGCACAACGACGTGATTGGGGGGGAAGGGGCGGTGTTTTGGGGTGTGGAGATGTGATCAGGGGGAAGGGATGGTGTTTTCGGGTGTAGAGACGTGATCGGGGGGAAGGGATGGTGTTTTGGGGTGTAGAGATGTGATCAGGGGGAAGAGGCGGTTGTTTTGGGGTGTAGAGACGTGATCAGGGGGAAGGGATGGTGTTTTGGGGTGTAGAGACGTGATCAGGGGGAAGAGGCGGTTGTTTTGGGGTGTAGAAACGTGATCAGGGGGAAGGGATGGTGTTTTGGGGTGTAGAGATGTGATCAGGGGGAAGGGGCATGTCAATGGGATCGGGGGGGACGGGGGATGTTTTGGGGTGTAGAGACGTGATCAGGGGGAAGGGATGGTGTTTTGGGGTGTAGAGATGTGATCAGGGGGAAGAGGCGGTTGTTTTGGGGTGTAGAGACGTGATCAGGGGGAAGGGATGGTGTTTTGGGGTGTAGAGACGTGATCAGGGGGAAGAGGCGGTTGTTTTGGGGTGTAGAGACGTGATCAGGGGGAAGGGATGGTGTTTTGGGGTGTAGAGACGTGATCAGGGGGAAGAGGCGGTTGTTTTGGGGTGTAGAAACGTGATCAGGGGGAAGGGATGGTGTTTTGGGGTGTAGAGATGTGATCAGGGGGAAGGGGCATGTCAATGGGATCGGGGGGGACGGGGGATGTTTTGGGGTGTAGAGACGTGATCAGGGGGAAGGGATGGTGTTTTGGGGTGTAGAAACGTGATCAGGGGGAAGGGGCGGTGTTTTGGGGTGTAGAGACGTGATCAGGGGGAAGGGGCGGTGTTTTGGGGTGTAGAGACGTGATCAGGGGGAAGGGGGATGTTTTGGGGTGTAGAGACGTAATCAGGGGGAAGGGATGGTGTTTTGGGGTGTAGAGACGTGATCAGGGGGAAGAGGCGGTTGTTTTGGGGTGTAGAGACGTGATCAGGGGGAAGGGATGGTGTTTTGGGGTGTAGAGACGTGATCAGGGGGAAGGGGGATGTTTTGGGGTGTAGAGACGTGATCAGGGGGAAGGGGCGGTTGTTTTGGGGTGTAGAAACGTGATCAGGGGGAAGGGATGGTGTTTTTGGGTGTAGAGACGTGATCGGGGGGAAGGGATGGTGTTTTGGGGTGAAGAGATGTGATCAGGGGGAAGAGGCGGTTGTTTTGGGGTGTAGAGACGTGATCAGGGGGAAGGGGGATGTTTTGGGGTGTAGAGACGTGATCAGGGGGAAGAGGCGGTTGTTTTGGGGTGTAGAGACGTGATCGGGGGGAAGGGATGGTGTTTTGGGGTGTAGAGACGTGATCAGGGGGAAGGGGCGGTGTTTTGGGGTGTAGAGACGTGATCAGGGGGAAGGGGCGGTGTTTTGGGGTGTAGAGACGTGATCAGGGGGAAGAGGCGGTTGTTTTGGGGTGTAGAGACGTGATCAGGGGGAAGGGGCGGTGTTTTGGGGTGTAGAGACGTGATCAGGGGGAAGGGGCGGTGTTTTGGGGTGTAGAGACGTGATCAGGGGGAAGGGGGATGTTTTGGGGTGTAGAGACGTAATCAGGGGGAAGGGGCGGTGTTTTGGGGTGTAGAGACGTGATCAGGGGGAAGAGGCGGTTGTTTTGGGGTGTAGAGACGTGATCAGGGGGAAGGGATGGTGTTTTGGGGTGTAGAGATGTGATCAGGGGGAAGAGGCGGTTGTTTTGGGGTGTAGAGACGTGATCAGGGGGAAGGGGGATGTTTTGGGGTGTAGAGACGTGATCAGGGGGAAGGGGCGGTGTTTTGGGGTGTAGAGATGTGATCAGGGGGAAGAGGCGGTTGTTTTGGGGTGTAGAGACGTGATCAGGGGGAAGGGATGGTGTTTTGGGGTGAAGAGATGTGATCAGGGGGAAGGGATGGTGTTTTGGGGTGTAGAGACGTGATCAGGGGGAAGGGATGGTGTTTTGGGGTGTAGAGACGTAATCAGGGGGAAGGGATGGTGTTTTGGGGTGTAGAGACGTGATCAGGGGGAAGGGGGATGTTTTGGGGTGTAGAGACGTGATCAGGGGGAAGGGGGATGTTTTGGGGTGTAGAGACGTGATCAGGGGGAAGGGGGATGTTTTGGGGTGTAGAGACGTGATCGGGGGGAAGGGATGGTGTTTTGGGGTGTAGAGACGTGATCAGGGGGAAGGGGGATGTTTTGGGGTGTAGAGACGTGATCAGGGGGAAGGGGCGGTGTTTTGGGGTGCGCCCGGGTACCTGGCAGATCCACGGCGACGGCGCGGCACCCCGCCTCCGCCAGCGTCTCCAGGGTGCGGATGCGGAGCCAGTTCTCGGAGGAGAAGCGGATGCCGTGCAGCAGCAGGACTGCGAGCCGGGCCGGGCCCTCCGCCGGCGCCGCCTGCCGGTAGAAGAGGGGCGGCCCGCCGGTCGCCAGCGCCACCCGGCCCTCGCTCATCTTCACCGCCGGCATGCCGCCTGCAGTCGCGCCGCCCAGCCGGGGGACACGCACCTGCGAGCGGGAGAGGCCACAGACCCAGGCTCTGAACAGGCGGGCGGTCGCGAGGGGGCCCGGCGGCCCTCCCATTCGCCACGCGCCGCACCCCTGCAGCTCCAGCACCGTTCCCAGCCCTGTGAAGAGGGCACGGGCGAAAACAGGCCCTCCGCGCTACAGAAAGTCAGCCTTACGAGTTAATAACGTGAGGCTGAAGCGAAGGAGAGGCTCTCGTCTTTATCGGTCGTGTGGAGCCCCTCGGACGTCCTCGCGCTCACTGCGGCAGCACCTGCTGTGACCCACAGCGGCCTGCGCGGGCTACACTAAACCCAAGCCCGCCTCAGATATGTGCAGAACAATCTACCTGTTCTCAGCTCAGCGCACAACAGGGGCTTTTCTTCTGCCTCTCTCTACCGTTCAGCCCTTTGTCTTCTTGAGCTTCTTTTATTCCAGATCAGGAGCTGGTGCAGGCACTCCGCATGGGGAGTGGCAAGAACTATATTTACAACAATAATCATTCCTTGCACTTCTATAGCGCTTTTCTGGATACTCCACTCGAAGCACTGTATGCTTTGGGGACCCCCTCCACCACCACCAGGTGTGTACCCCCACCTGGATGATGCTCCAGTCCGGTCCCCACACACCAGCTCTCAGTGGGGAGGAGAGCAGGGTGATGGAGCCAGTTCAGAGAGGGGGATCATCAGGAGGCCGTGACTGGTGAAGACCAGGGGGGAATTCATCCCCAGGTGGGGCTGCACACTGGTGGTGGTGGAGGGGATCCCCATTACCTGTAAAGCGCTTTGAGTGGAGCGTCCAGAAAAGCACTATATAAGTGCAAAGAATTATTATTATTAGTAGATAACGGGTTTATTCCAGGCTGAAAAGAAAGGAAAGGAAACACAACGTTTCAGCCACGAAGCCTTCATCAGGTGTGAGGACACGTTGTGTCTCTTCTCTTTTCAGCCTGGAATAAACCTTTACTTGTTCCTTTGCAGCCTTCGCAGGCTGACGCAGCTCCCTCCTTGAATTATTATTATTATTATTAGTTTGTATTTGTTCCGAGTTGATCTTTTTATTAATCCAAAACAGGAAAGCGACGGCAGCGGGAGGGTGACGTCACTTATACGTGACGTTATAAAACGCTCCTTCAGTGTCTCGGTACAGATCTTTGCTATGCGTCTTTAAAAAAAGTTTTACTTTAATATCGGACCTTCTTGAAACAATTTATTTATTTATTTGCACATTCAAGTGTTGCCTAACTTGTAAGAGGCTTTACAGATACAGTATGCCCATAGACTGTGGCAATAACATTTACTGTTCCAAGGTCTACTTTAAAAGCCTGTCAAAAGTAGAGAGTTCCGTGCTTTATCGTGGAAATCTATTTAACCGTATATTACCCTATTTCTTGTAACACAATACGGTTTAACTGGGATTGTGAAATGTATGATTAACTGGATACAGAAGGGATTCTGCATGGATTTTTTCTGTATGCGGACCTGGATACACCGACAAAACATACCGACCTGACTTCTGTCATATTCACAGTATTGCTCCGCGAAGACGTGCAAGACTTTAGTTTTTAAACACATTCGGGCAAAGCCTGGCTACTGTAAATACTGGCGTGTTACCGACCCGAAAGATCAGAGCAAAGTCCATGCACGTTTCCGCAACTTGCGCCACAAAAACCACGAACAAAACTAGCAAAGCACTTAACACACTACAGGACGGTAACCCCACGTCTTCAGAGCTATCGCTATGATAATTCAGCGGTAAAACCGAATACTATTACCTTAACTTCTTTTGCGTTCTTCCACACAGCAAGACAAACCCCTCGAGTTTACTCTACAGCCCGGAAGAGCTATTTTCCCTAAACCCCTTTACTGCCCACTAGTGGACTGTTGGAGCATAAACCCATTACCACCCGGACGAGCGCTCTGACCGGTGGAAAAACTGGTCAAACTCCCCAGCAAGTTTAACCGTGAATTAGAAATTAATCATCCTGTTACTCGACACTCGTATTTCTCTCCGTTCGGGCAGCGGCTCCCGAAACGAGTTTGCCTCGAAAAATTATGTTGAAATGTAGTTGGGAGTTCTTCGGCGTTATTTTTTTGTTAATTAAGGAAGATGTGCCTTGTTTGTTCCAGGGAAATAATCTCTTTGATGTCAATGGGGGGGGGGGGGGGGGTTAGAATCAGAACTCGCCAGTTTTGTCTCCGTTACAGGACAGGACTTCGTGCTTACCTACGCCATGTCCCTATTCCTCCCGGAGCTACGGGGTGTTTTACAATTCAGTTCAAGCGTTATGAGCCCCCTGGGGAAAAGCGCTTTACGACAGAGCCCAGCGCGTCAATCCAACAAAAACGGACGAAATTCACCAGCAGGGAAGACGGAGCAGCAGCGCTTCAGGAGACAAGAGCGTTATTTTACCTTGAGGGCGAGATTGCGTGCATCTCTCCTACCGTCCGGTAAACGGTACCGAAGCATCCGGTCAAAGTCCAGCAGATGAAACAGCCAACCTGCAGCTCCTTCAGCAAATCGCCCGTAACGGCTACATGCACAGAAAGTTTTCATGGTATTCGGCAGACTGCACTACTTGGACATATTGCATACACCCAGGACGCATCGCAGCTCTGTTTATATTGAGCTCTGTCTGAGTTTATCTTATTCCATTTCTATTGCGCTATTATCTATTATTTTGCAACTTTAATTTTGTGATTTTTATCCCCCCCGTGAGCTCGTAGAAAAGACATTTCCTTGCCAGCGACTACTGCCGCACGCTGTATTGTTGTGCATTCGATCAATAAACTTTGATTGATTGATTGATTGATTGACTGACTGATTGATTGGTAGAGGGGGTGTAGGATTTCTTGAGTCCTAGGGGCCGGTGGCCTAGCCGTGACAACTACAGCGAGAGACATGCCGTCTTCAAGCCCGTGCTTGGTCATTCTCGCGCGGCCAGTCCCAGCGCAGCCAAGACGGACAGCATGCAGTCTCCCCACCGAAGGAGCGCCGGTCCGGCAGCGAACCCCGGACCCAACATCTGTGAGGCAGCAGCGCTGAAGCCACTTTGTTCCGCGCTGTGTCAGAGAACAGATTCCATCGTGTCCCTCACACTCCCCTCGCTACCCACGCTTGGGGGCAATATTTGCGTGTTTTGTTGTTTTTTTTTTCCACGCGATGGGCATTTTCCACGAAAGGCCACGGTATTTTCGGCTTTTGCCAACGCTGAGGGGGTTAGGCCAGCGCGCAAAACCAGAAGAGCACCAGCAAAGCGCAGCTGTGCCGGGGGACGTACGTAGCGGTAAACCAGTCACAGGTCCGCCGACAGATGGTGCCTTTTAACACGAGACCGCCCGACTTCTGGAAAAAAAAAACAAACAGCTGGACTGTTTCTGCTACCAAAGTCCGCCTCCCCAGCCAGCGCCCCCAGCACGCCACCGCGCAGAGCACCGAGGAGAGCGCTCCAGACCCAGATCAGCTCGAAATGCAACCGTTTTTCTTCTGTTTGACAGCGGCGGTCTGTGGCGGCCTTGTTACAGGTAAGAAGGACTCCTGCTCACCGTTCTTTTGGGGAAATTGCCCGTTTGTTTTTACCGGATAGAAGAGCGTCGGGCGCTTCGTTGCCTTGCTTGCTCGCCTTCATCTCAAGACTGCTTTTCCACATCAGCTCTTTGGACAATAAGCATCAGGCCCAGCTGATGTTATGCGGGCTCTGAAAAGCGGGGGACACGAGCAGATTTAAAGTCCCGGAGTCCCTGTGGTGAATAAAGGAGTCACCTGGGGGTTACGACAGCCCTGCAAGGCAGTCTTTAATCCCCCCCGCTGGCCAGCGTGCCTGAATCATCACTAGTCTGGAGAGACCTGGGGGAGAATGTGGCATTTCACCCATTAGGGGGATAAAGACTTGGTTGAGTCAGGCGAGAACTCGGGTGGAGCGACTTTATCATCTCTCCATCGGCGTCGGAATAATCGATTCCTTGAATGGTTGTTTTGGTTTCGTTGATCGGGTCTGGTTCTGCAGTGCCCATGTCGCAATAGCGATGAAAATCAGCCCACGGAAATGAAGGGGACCGATACGTTTGACAGCTGGAATTCTGTTGTACAAAGAGGCGACACTCAAGTGTGGAAAAGAATCGGAGGTTTCAGACTCCGATTTCCACATTTCTTGAAATAACTCCTTGCCCTTACGTTTTGCCCACCGCTCCGAATGAAACATAACGATTGCAGTTAAGCTCACGGTAGGAGAAGAATCGGTCTTGAACTTTTCAGGAGACTTAACGATTCAGGCAGCTCCTGCGTGCATGTTTTTGTCTGTGCTTATTATGATATGGATGAAAAAAGGGAGCTCATTGTTTGCGTGCCTGCGTGTGTGTGTGTGTCAGTATAAGTTTTTCGGCGTATTTCATGAGCTTCCAAGGGATGAGAGTCATGCAAAAAAAATAAATAAATAAAAGTACTGTCACCACGTGAATGAAAGCTTAGGTCATGTTCACACGGGAGTCCGGATCCCGAAGAAAAGCACCCGACGGCTGTCTGCATCTCGGGTCCCTAGGTGTCGCATAGAAATCATTTTCTAAAGAGCAATATCGCGTCCCTGAGATAACGGCGCGTGAGCTCTTCGGAGGGGGGGCACAGATTGTTTGGGGTGGGGGTGGGGATATTGGAGTTGGATGCGAGCCCGGGACACACAGTTTGTTGTGGGCGGCGCTCTTGCGGTAAACAGACTCCCCCCCGGCGTTCCTGGAAGGGATGAGCGGATAAGAGCGAGGAATGAGGTGTCCCGGGACGTTGAGGCAGCGGGGGGGGGGGAGTTGTTTGGATTGTGTGGGAGTTCAGGAAGAACGTTTGTCTGGATTGACCCTGTGTCCTTTCGTAGTGTCCCGAGACCCGGCTTAGCAAGGAACAGCAGGCCCAGGTGATACTGATTAGGGAGCACAGCTGTTCCGTGTCCCTCTGGCACTGAGCTCCTCACCCAACCCCCAGAGCCCACAGCACGCCACTGCCCCTGCCTACACAGCTGGGCATGCCGTTCTCCAGGGGCTGGTGCCCCCCTCCCTTGGTTTGCTTCATCCAGTGCAGGAGCCCATCCCAGCGAGCAGTGGGAGCGAGGCGTGGTGCACCCTGGACAGGACACCAGTCCATCGCTGGGAAGACACGCCCTCACTCGAACCAGGGCCAGTTTTCAGTAGCAATACTTTCAAATTGGAGCTGCCAGTTTTGTTACTGTATTTACTCCACCTATTGTAGACACGCCCCCCCCCTTTGGATACGCCCCTTCCCTGTCAGAGCCAATCATCTTCCGACCTGCTGCAGATGCCACTGCCCCTCGCTGGAGAGTCTCTCCCAGATGTCATGGCGAGCCCGTGAGGGCTCTTAGGCTGTCACCCGGGAGGTGCCTCTTTCACCAGACCCACAGGTGTCCAGGCCGAGCCGTGCCGCTGTGGGCGGAGCCTCAGTCCCAGTCGGCTAGTAACTGCTCCAACCCGAGACGCTCAGCCCGCACGCCGGGAAGTGCGCTGTGTCCAGCGGGGTCAGTGTCCCCTCCGATCTAACAGACTGCCGCCCCTCCACTTTCATGAACGGCGATGCAGCGCCCCTTGCCCTAGTGATGGCCGAGCCGCGGGACCCTCTCGGAGCTCGTCCACGGACCTCACCGGAGCCTCTGCTGTGCACCTGTTGCTCCGCGGGGACGCGCTGACCGCGGTGTCACTGGGGCTCCCTGGCTGACCTCGGCTGTGCAGCGAGCAGACAGTCCCACAGCCGCAGGCGCTGCTGTTTGCTAACCTTGAGTCCCAGGCTAAACCCGCCGCCCTCCGCGCTGCTCTGACTTAAAGGGACAGAGGGGCCTCTGACGTGAGCTCTGGTCGCGTAGGATTCATGGTGTTTGCACCATCGCTGATCTGAGGGGAACGAGGTTAGTACCACCCTGGAAAGTATAAAGGAAGAAACACAATGTCTCAACTCTCTGAGCCTTCTCCAGGTTTGTGTTTCACCTGTCTGCAGATTTTCATTCTGACTCGGCTCTTACGGAGCTAAAGCAGCTCCTCTGCGGGCTTAAGGGGTCTGGTTTGATGGCGTCTTCCAGAACTTCAAGTTCTGGTGCTTTGGACAGGCCTAGAGAACCTGCAGACACCCAGGCCCTGCAGGACCGGGGTCGGACATCCGTGTCTCATCCCCCGCGTGCTGTAACTTTGCACAGAAAGGAAGCCCGTGCTGAAGGCCAGCGGAATACAGGAAGCTGTGTCTGGGAGAAAACCGAAGCCCAGTTAACGGAAGTATAAACCGAATCGCTTGGTTAGCGTTGGTTCTGTTTCTCTGCGCTGGATGGGCGTCCCGCCCAGGGTGTACCCCGCCTTGCTCCTGCTGCTTGCTGGGATGGGCTCCAGACTGGATGCGGAGGTTAGAATGTGGCTGGATGTTGGTTCTGTTGCTATGGATCAGTGGGGCGCTCACGGAAAAGCTTGGGCGGAGCCCCGCAATGGGCTGGGAGAGCAGAGGCCAGCGGCGTGGCGTCCCCAGACCCTTGACGGAGACGCTGTGTGTGTGTGTGTGTGTGTGTTCTGACAGGATACCGGAGCCCCCTGAATGACTTCCAGCGCTCGGAGGGGCGTGAACTGGTACCCTTGAAAGGCAGCGTGGACCGAGTGCGGCCGTTTCCTGGCGTGAGTCTCGAGGAGTGTGCCAAGCAGTGCTCCGAGTCCCTGGACTGCAGGTAATGTGGCGCGGAGAACCTGGGCACAGCCAGTCGACACTCTGGGGGCAGGGCGCACTAACTGCATGATTTCGCACGGGCTGCTGAAAACACAGAGCTGAAGTCAGGGGTCTTCTTCAGACAGCCAGTCGGCTTCGCTCCCAGCTGGAGGCCAAGGAGCTTACAGACCACCTGGTCGTGAGATGTGAGGGCTCTGCTGGCCGGGGTGGGCGCCAGCTCCTGTCAGTCAGGGAAGAAGCAGGTCCGCTTCCTGTCGACCACAAACAGTGATGCTGAAAGGCAAAGGGGAGTAAGCCATCCTCAAAGACCCTGTGTTCTTGCGCTCTTGGCTATAAAATAAAGGTTGCAATCTGCCAGGACCCCTCCCCCAAAAGGCATTCATGCTGTTACGCTGATTAAATTAAGTAGTGTGAAAGGAGTTTAAAAATATCGACAACCTGAATAAAACCATTCTGTAACCCCAGGGGCAGCTGGTGGCTCCAGCTCCTGTCTTCCACTGTGTTCTCCAGGACCTGGGTGACATGCTGTTGTTCTGGGGGGTCATTATGACCTCATCACTATGGTCGCCCAGACTGGCCCAATGATGTCATGGCTTAACCAGCATGCACGACATTGCTTAATTGCAGCCTGCCATTACAGGTCCAAATACAGTGACAAATACAGAGTCTGGAGCAAACCAGCCAGCTCTTGAGTAATGTCCAAACCGCCCTGCAGTAGTGAAATGAGCAGCCCTGGTACTGAGACAGTATGTAGGCATCACAACACCAAGCACTAAAGAGAGCATACACAAACACTGCAGTATTTCTGTATTTGGCGTGGTTCTGGCCTTGTGAGCTGGATGCTTGCACAGAAGTACGACACCACAAAGTTTAAGGGGAAAACCAGATTATTCTCCTGTGCACTGGGGTCTTCTGTTTATCTGTCTACAATTTGTAGGAGACGATCAATATGGGATACAGTACATTGTCATGGTATTTCATATTTCCATTACTTTTAAATAATTCTCTGATATTACTGCTCTCTTTAAACTAATGAATTCTAAGCTATTTCTACTCATTCCCCCTCAGTTTTGAATTGCCAATGGCTAGACACCTACTGCGGGCCTGCAGGCCTACAGGCAGCTGCCCCAGAAGGGGCCACACTGGCACTCCTCTGGAGTGCTCTCCTGGCGAGGGGCTGTGCCCTTCTGTCGCCTGCTACACCCGGTGCTTCCCAGAGCCCAGCCTGAGCGGCCTGAGTCGTGCCCAGCTCTGCAAGCTGTTGTGCAGCCAGTCGCGGGGAACGCTGGTCACATCCGGCTCGTGCGTTCACCCCGGCATCCCTCTGCAGCTGCTCCGGGACGATTGCTATCCAGGCGTCCGCTTCCTCAGGGAGCAGCCGGTTCCGTCGCTCACTCGCACGTCCGTGTTGTGTTTACTCATGTAAGCCTGGGGGATCCGGTGTCTGTCATTGGCCCTCTCCCCCCCTCCACCCCCACAGAGCCTTCAATTACGAGACTCGCCCCTCCGTCACCTGCAAGCTCCTGCCGTGGATCCGGGACACCAACAGCGCCGAGGTGAAGAGAAATGTCAACTCGGACCTGTACGAGAAGAAAGGTGAGCCGCGCCCCTGTCATCAGGCCCGCGTGCGTTCCTGCAAGGCCTCCGATTAGCTGACGGGCCCCATTCGTGCCCCAGTCGGGAGAGACGAGTGTGCCCTTTGACCTCTGACCTCTGACCCGTGACAGCACAGCCGTCACTTAGATGAAGCAAATGTTTCTTCTCCTGTGGGTTTGCTGTTCAATAAGCACGTTTCCCACACTTGATTGAAGAGGGCTTGTGGATCCGAATACTGCGGGAGCTGCATGTAATTCAACATCCGGGCCCCCTTTAACGTAGGTTCTTTCCCTGCCTTGACTGGGAGCGGAAGAGGACTCACGCAGTCCTGCTGTTCTGAGTGGGTTTGCATCTGGAAGGTGAAATTAGAGGCTTTAGGAAAAGGAAAAGGAGAAGTCCTCCTGAGCTGTAAATGTCATCTCAGAGGAAATCCAGGAGCCTTGCGCCCAGAATGAGGCAATGTGGGCTCCCGGCTGCCGGCTAACCCGTCATCACCTAATCTCTGTCTCTCCGCAGATTACCTGCGGCAGTGCATCGTGGGAAAAGGCACGACCTATCGGGGCAAGGTGTCCAAGACCGTGAGTGGGCGCGAATGCCAGCAGTGGTGGTCCAAGTTCCCCCACGACCACAGGTGAGGTGGGGGAGGGGAGGTGGGGGAGAGCGCCCCCCACCAGGCGAGATCTTTCCGTGCAGCTTATGAGTCCTCCGGCTTTTGAGCGAAGCATTCCCAGCCCCACCCCACACCAGTTGGAAAAAAGGCAATCCTGCAGCTATGAAAGCCCCACCAGCCTGCATGAGCAACCGCGTGCGCCTCCTGTTAGGGGCTGTTCTACGCCATTTCTTCTGGCATGTCCAGGGACGGTTCAGATCAGACAGAACTAGACAGTTTGATTAATATAGACTTCAGGATCATTGGCAGTGAAGACACGGAGGCACTAACATAATGTGGATCTCTTTAATCTTTACATTGTTTTTAGAAGTTCATGGCATACTGACATATAGCTGTCTGGCAGCCACTATGACAGGAACCTGCTTTTTCTGTGTTGAGATTTGCATCAATTCTTATACAAAAAGCTCAACAAAAGTTGACTGCTGGATGCACAGTGCTGTGGGAGAGGTGAGAAATTTAAGCGCTTGCTGCCAGTTTTATATCAGGGGTGCTTGTCGGTCCCTGAAGCCTTTAAAGCTTTCAGAAAGCTCTGAAGTGGCCAAAGACACGACTTCCCCATTGTTCCCCACTTGCCACACCCCCGAGTCCGGTCGCCCAGCAACAAGCTCCGCCCCTCCCCATGTAGACACACCCCTTCCGCCAAAAATGGCCTGGAGCTGAACTACTGCCGGAACCCCGACGGAGACCCCAGCGGCCCCTGGTGCTACACCACCGACCCCGAGCGGCGCTACGAGACCTGCGGGATCCCGCGCTGTGAAGACGGTGAGGCCCGCCTTGCGATTTTGCGTTGGGCTTGCGTTGGGCGGGGCTGTGGGCGGGGCAAAGCTGGGAGATCACCCTGCGTATCCTAGCATGAGCGCTGGGAGGGACTGTGGGCCCTGTTCCCTGAGCTCCTGCGGAGGTCCGGATGACCGCAGTGTCAGAGCCGGGACAAGGGAAAGGGGTGGGGCTTGGAGGGACTCTCTTATCGTGCAAATCCAGCCCCAGAATCCACTTGTTCTGACTGAAAAAGGACAATTGCCCTTTTTAAGAAGAGTGTGTACTAGAGATGGCATGAATTTGCATGAGTGTGTGCTTACTGGTGAGTACTATTGAGAAAAATAAAGTTTATTTTGATAAAGAAGAAAATATCCTCACATGAGCGAACGCAGTGCTCTGCCACAGGGCTCGCCCAGAGCGTGGAGTCACATGGGGTCAGACGAACAGTTGAACTGTTGTTAACTGTTAGTACAGCACCGTGTGACCTGCTGATCGCTGCTCACAGGCTGGGTTCTGGGTTCAAGTGACCAGCGAGGTGGCCAGCTGCATCACCGGCACTACCTGTTGGGAATGCATGCTGCCCGTTTGACATGAGGCACGAGTTTGCTATTGGCTAAGAAAGAAGTCAGAAATGTTGTAGGCCGCTATTCCCAGCTGGCTCCTTGGGAGACGAGCTATGTCCAGTGTCCACCTCCATCCTGCACGTCTGGTGCTGCTCACTGAAAACCTTCCCTTTCCTTCTCTTTGAAGTTCGGAGGCTTTTTCCTGCCGGCGGGGCTCCTGATTAAGGGTTGAGGGCAGGTGTGTTTAGGTCTGCAAATGAGGAGACGCTTCTTCATGCAGAGGATTGTGGGGGAATCTGGTTCAGTCTCGCCCAGAGGCTGCTTGAGGTCCCTCAGGAAGTGTTGGGTCCACGCGGGGGGGCCGGGGGCTGGGGGGCCACCTCTTTTCCATGACCTGTCTCCTGCTCCTGTCTCTCCTCTCCTTCAGAGGTGTGCATGACGTGTAACGGAGAGGATTATCGCGGGCAGGTGGACCACACGGTGGAGGGGCTGGAGTGCCAGCGCTGGGACCAGCAGTACCCTCACCAGCACATATACCAGCCCGAGAAGTAGGTACCGGCCCGGCCCGGCCCGGCCCGGCAGAGCCCCTGCGCCTGCAGGTTCAGGCCACGTGCCGTCTTCCTCTTCCATTAAAAGGCGTCTTGAAAACACTACATGTTTAGGAGCTGCAAACAACTGAACAAGGGTCCCGTTAAACACAAGCAGCTGAATCAATCAATTAGAGCCGAGCTCAGGTGGAACAGATACTTTGGGGTGTCCCACGGCTAGGGTGCAAAAGCCCACAGCCTGGGGTCAGCGTGTGCGACTGGGACAGCCCCGCAGGTCTGTGGGCACAACGGTGTCACGTAATTTGGGGTCTCAGCTTTATTATCCTCCTCCTAGATCCATCAACAGCGCCCACCCCCGGCTTTCCAAGCACTGTCAGAGAGAAAGGGCTTCCCTGTTTGCTCCCTCTGCTCCCACACAAGGCGTTATCTGTCAGAAAGGTAGAAAAGCAATTAGATTTTTTTCCTCCTGTGATCCGCTGACCCCTGGTGGTCCACAGGCGCCCCGACTCTGGAGTCAGTAAACACCGGCGGACTGCCCTGCTCCGCGAGTGTATGTACTGAGGCCACAAATAAGGATTTTCCAGTTTAAGGCGGATATGTTACCGATGTGACCTGATGGCGGGCCTCTTGAATCCGTCAGACTTCCACGCACGACGGAGTGTCAGGAACGGAGGGGTGAGGCACGTTGGCGAAAAGAACAGGGGTCTTCGCCTCCTCATGCACCCCACCACTGTCCTCTGTCCCCAGGTACCCCGACAAGAGTCTGGACGACAACTACTGCCGCAACCCCGACGCGTCTCCCGTGCCCTGGTGCTACACCACCGACCCCAAAGTGGAGAGGCAGGACTGCCGGATCAGCAAGTGCCGTGAGGGGCTCTCCACGCTCACTCTGCACTCACTCCTCCAGGGCTTCCCAATCCTGCTCCCGAGATCCACACCTGGTTTCCATTCCAGCCCAGCTGCCATCAGACGATTATTTTACATGACTAATATTGTGCCCCCTAAGGGGCTGCTTACTGAATGGGATGCTCGGGAGCCGTCCCTAGGAGTCGGGTTGGGTACCCCTGGAATAAATGTATAGAGACTACCCCAATCGGCAGGTCCCCAGTGGGGAGCACAGCTGCTTTAATTCCACTAGATATTGATCCCCGGCCCCGCAGAGCCCCAGTCCAACAGTTTTTATAGGTCACCATCAAACAAGCCAGGGGAAGTTTAAGTATGAGCAATTAAATGGCAATGCAGTCATCTAGAGATCATGTGGAATGAGATCGGAATATCCTCCAGCCCTTGGGGACCACTGTTCCCTCCATGGAAACCTGGCTTGCTCAGTCGATCGATGGCTTCCACAGGTGATGTGGGGTGATCTGGAAGAGGAGCTGGATCGGGGGCTCCCCGGGACCCCCAGGGGCGGGCGGAGACCCCCCTGCTCCAGGCCTTCGCAGATGCCCCCTGGGGAGACGGCACCCCCTTGTGGTTTCACCCCCACAGGGGGCGTGAAATCTGCCCGTCTGTGCAGTTTTGGTTCAGTTTCATTGTGAGGCACAGCGCCGGTGCGGTGATGGTTTTTCAGTCACTCAGACGTCGCCTCGCCCCCTCTCTCTCTCTCCCTCTCTGTGTCCTCGCAGAGAAAATGCTGAAGCACTCCCGCTCCACCCACACCACCTACTGCTTCCGCAACCGGGGGGAGGACTACCGCGGCAAGGTCAACGAGACCACCTCGGGCATCCCCTGCCAGCGCTGGGACGCGCAGTACCCCCACCAGCACCCCTTCTACCCACAGGCCTATGAGTGCAAGTGAGAGAGGGGGCAGGGAGGTGGCAGAGGGAGGGGGAGAGAGGGAGGGGGCAGAGGATCGGCGATTTAAAAAAATTCCATTTTAAATTTGCAACGTGTAAATCGCAATGGGAAGAACTTTCGGTCCTGAAAGCACGGCGCTGCCAGCTCTCTTCCTCCGGGTCTCTGCAGGGGGCTGGAGGAAAACTACTGCCGGAACCCCGACGGCTCCGAGGCGCCCTGGTGCTTCACCTCCGTGCCGGAGATGCGGACGGCATTCTGCCTGCAGATCAAGCGCTGCGCCGACGACATTGAGGCGGAAGGTAGGGGGCGCTGCAGCTGTCGGGGGGATGTGGGGGGGTTTTGGAGGTGGCTGGACTAACGGGGTGACGTGCAGAGCCTGTGCTGAAGGTTCCCCTTTCCTTCTGCCATGCAGCACCGGGAAGATCAGAAGAGCTGGATAGAAAATCCATCCATCCAGAATCTGAGCGTTTGTCCCCATCCAGTCTTTGGACTGTGGGAGGACACCCGTACAAACACGGAGAGAACATGCAGACTCCACACAGATAGGAGCCCAGATCTAGAGTTGAACCCAGGGCCCCAGCAGTGCTGACCGCTGTGCCACTGTGTTGCCCACTAGCTAGAAAATGCAGGGTGAATTTTGCAAAGTAGCAAAAATCTGCAAAACTGTTCAGAAAACGGGACGGAATCAAGAAACGGTGCAAAAAAATGCTTCCAGTCAGGCTGTCGGCTTTGTGCCTCCCTGTGAGCCACGGTTGTCTTTCTCTCTCATCAGACTGTTACCATGAAAATGGAAAAAACTACCAAGGCACTGTGCGCAAGACCCGGAAAGGCATCACCTGCCAGAAGTGGTCCCTCAACACGCCTCACAGAACCAAGTAGGTCTGGACTGAGAGGGCCCAGTACCACCCCTGCTTCCTCTTCACATTCCCTTGCTCACAAACATGCACAGACATTTAGAGCAATAGCATTAGTATTATTAATTCTATCTGAGAGGCTCACTCTCTGTTCCTCAGGCTGGGACAGGAAGAGTAACATACTGGGCAACATCTCTGTTGTGTTTTCTTCTCCATTTTTTCCGTGTAGTGTCCTCTCTGAGCAGCCCAGGACTGCCTGTCACCCAGTTTCTATGGCCAGGCTATAGTCCCTGAGTCTGTCCTCTCTGAGCAGCCAGGATTGAATCTGAACCTGAACCTGTTCTCTCTGAGCACGAGTCCAGCTTCTATGTCCAGGCAGTGGTCACCGAGCCTGTACTAGACCAGGGTCCTACCCCTCTGCACTCCCCAAACCACCCTGCTGTGGATCTTTCTACTTGAAGGGACAAGCTTTAGGCACAGTTTCAACCACTTGCAGGCAGGAGGATGGAAGTCTATATGCAGTACCCATGTTTGTAAGAGGACAGGTAAGAAAAGAAGGTGTTTTAAGTGCATGAAGCAAACCAGCACTTACCTGACGAAGCGAAGATGCTGTACTGCCTTGTCTGTGTCTCTCTCTCAGACAGACAGTGTGTCAGGGCACGTTGCTGGCAGTGCTGTATACTTAGCTCAGCCACAGAGCGCCCTGGGTCGGCGTGAGAGAGATGACTCGGGAGGCCCACGTGTGTGTGTGTCTCTCTCTCCCCGCGCAGGATCAACCCGACAACGCACCCGCACGCCAACCTGACCGAGAACTACTGCCGGAACCCCGACGGCGACCGGCACGGCCCCTGGTGCTACACCACCGACCACAAGACGGAGTTCGACTACTGTGCCATCAAACAGTGCGGTGAGGGCGGGGCTGCCTCCCCCACCACTGTCCCCCCCTGTCCACGATTCCTCCCCTCGCTCGCCCCCCTCCCTGTAAACGATTCCCGCCGAGTCGGCGATTTAGGGCTATGAAACACGGCTGCCTGTCTGTCTCGGGTGCGATCAGCTACTGACGTTTCTGTTGTCTCTGTGCCTCCACAGCTGGGGAGAAGGTCTCCATCGTGGAACCAGCAGGTGAGATTTCCCTGGGGGATCCGTGAGCGTTTCCGATGGATGTGGGTGGCGGTCGCTCAGGGCGCGTTGTGTTGGTTCGGGAATGGGAAAGGCGTGTGTGTGTGTGTGTGTGTGTGTGTGTGTGTGTGTGTGTGGCTGGGCACGATGGGATGGGTCCTGCCTCTGGCGTGTTTAACGTTACCTGCCCTGGCGTTCCCTGCTCCTGTCTGGATCTGCCGCAGAGAAGGTGGAGTTTACTGAGTGCGGGAAGAGGGAGGATCGGGTGAACATGAAGGCGCGGATCGTGGGAGGCATGCCTGGCAACTCGCCCTGGACCATCAGCCTGCGCGACAGGTATGGGCGCCCCGTCACTGCGCGGCTCTCCCGAGAAACACGAGTCCGCCGGCTGCCGAAACCTTTCCCATCCGTTAGGAAAACATGGAGCAGCATTGCTCCTTGAGCACAATCTGGGCATGAAGCCCCTCCGTGCACGAGGTGGCTGCTGTTTTTTGTTCATTCATGCCAACACTCCCAGTCATGGGGGGGAGCGGGGGCAAGAGTTGCTCAAATCTGCAAAAAAGAGCAAAGTTCAGTCACTCTTTTCCGAAGGCCTGCTGGGAAGTGTTTTGTTTGTTTTTTTGCTCTTGCGATCAGGGACATCTGGAGTCAAGGTGACTGGGGGGTTTCTAGAGTGCTTTAAATCCCTTGTGGAAAATAACATCTTTGCACTTCTGGCTTCTGGCGGGGGGTTTCTAGATTGTGGAAGGGCAGCTGGAATTCTAAGGGTTTTCAACTTTTCAACTGGCAGCTGCTGAAGATCTAAACAAAATAGGCGATAGGAACCCTTAATCGCATAATAACTAAGCAATGAAGACCAGCAGTGGAAGGGGAACCTGCCTGACCTGGATCGGGAAAGGATCCCGTTCCAGAATCCTGGATCTAGTACAGAGGCCTTCAGTTCCCTCTGCTCTAGAACTGTGTTTGGAAGTGGAAAACACGGACATCATTTTCCCACCATGTGAAGATGCTTGAAAGATCTGAGGTCTCCAAACCACATTCAGGAAACGCAACAGCCCTTCAAATGTCTTCTCACAGTGGCTGCACATTAACGGACTTTTTCGTACGGGTGCTTCCTTTGTCCCCCTTTCGCCAGATTAGTGGTGCGCATGGCTATTTTACCTTCCAAGCAGTTGACCTGGGTTTGATTCCCGGCCAATGCATTGACAAACTTTAGCCAGCAGCCACACAGCCCTGCAACTCTGCAGATGGCAGCCCCACTGGAGCTCAGCAGGTGGGAGCCTGGCCAGTACCTGGAGGGGAATCCCCTTGGGACAAGCTGAGGTTGCTGCTGGAAGAGGTGTTAGTGGGGCCAGTAGGGGGCGCTCACCCTGTGGCCTGTGTGGATCCTAATGGCCCACTTTAGTGATGGGGACTCTATTACTGCAAAAAGGAGCGGATTGAGATGTAAAACCAGTTGTCCCGACTCTCTGTGGTCATTAGAAATCCCAGGGTGTCACTCGAAAGGAGTAGAGGGTGTTACCCTGGTGTCCTGGCGAAATTTCCCCCTGGCCTTTACCAGTCACGGCCTCCTGATGATCCACCTCTCTGAACTGGCTTCATCACTCTGCTCTCCTCCCCACTGAGAGCTGGTGTGTGGGGAGCGGACTGGAGCATCATCCAGGTGGGGCTGCATGCTGGCGGTGGTGGAGGGGATCCCCATGACCTGTACAGCGCTGTGAGTGGAGTGTCCAGAAGAAATGCTGTATAAGTGTGAGGAATTATTGTTATTATTTTGTCACATCTTCTGCCATCGCCCCCAGGAAAGGTCAGCATTTCTGCGGCGGCTCCCTGGTCGACGCCAAGTGGGTCATCAGCACGAGGCAGTGCTTCTCCTCCTGGTAAGGTGCTTGCTGGGGTAGGCTCCCCCGCGACCCCGTGACCCTGTCTTTCTAAGAAAAAGTTAGAAAAAGAAAAAGGGGTTAGAAAACGGGTGGGTGGCTCAGGAGGTGTTGGTGCTCCGATGGAGAGCGCAGGATATCGGACCGCTGCAGAAGTGCAACCATAGCGGAGCTCGTTCGGACACAGTGATGTCAGCGCCCTCCCTGCGCCTAGCAGGGACCTCAGCTGCCTGGGCTGAGGGAGGTCTCCTTTAGCTCGTGCGGCTGCTTCCCTGTTGCGTTACACCGGAGACCTGGCTTCACGCCCCAGGTGCTGCGGGACGAAACCGGTGCCGGAGGGCACGAGCCCGCGCAGAACCCCGACGGTCGCACAACGATATCCGTGTAGGGCGAGGAGACGAGGCGCAGGGTGTCTGGGGTGAGCTCTTGTGTCAGACGGGGGACTGGGTGCCGGTCCGGTCCCGGGTGACGGTGCTATTGGTTCGCAGCGACGCCGACTTGACCGGGTACTCCGCCATGATGGGCACGCTGTTCCGGGACCCGAAAGAGGGCGAGCCGAACAAGCAGAACATCCCTCTGAGCAAGATCGTGTGCGGGCCGTCCGAGTCGTTCCTGGTCATGCTGCAGCTGGAAACGTAGGGCTCTCTCTCTCTCCCCCGCCCTGATCTTCACTTCTCACTCCTCTGCCTCTCTCTTCTCTCCTCTGCTCCCTTCCCCCGCTCTATCCCTCTATCTTCTCTCCTATGCTCCCTTTCCCTTTCTCCTCTCTCTCTCCCTCTCTATCCCTCTCTCCCTCTCTCTCCTCTCACAGTGTCCAGTTCACTCTGTCTCTCCTTCCTCAGCCCTGCCCAGTTCAACGAGCGAGTGTCCCAGATCTGCCTGCCCCCCGAGCGCTTCATCGTCCCGGAGGGCAACACGTGTGAGATCGCCGGCTGGGGGGAGACCCAAGGTAAGGTGGGGCGCATCTCGTGGCCGGGCATAGGGCCTTTTCCAGCACCCTAGGAATTTCCTGGTTCTGGTGTTCCTGTTGTCCACTGGGGATTTTTCTAGCTGTGCTCCACCTACTCAGTGACCTTGGATACTTCATTGGAGCGCCATATACAGAAGTACAGGGCAGAGGTCAAGTCCTCCTGCCTCGCTCCGGCTAAGTCTCACGAGGCTCCACACTCCAAATTCCCAGCAGCCCCTGCTTGCTGCCCCCTTCTCTTCATCACGACCCCAGCAGCAGCCCCTCAGCTCGTTACTCCTAACGAGCATGAAGCTCGGCCTTGTCCCCGTGGCCAGGCTGTCTTTCCCTCGGCGAAGCAGGTCTGCGCCACACCTGTAAATAGGCCTGTGGCTCTAGAAAGGATGCAGCTACTGAGGAGCTGAAAATAAGGGTCAATTTCACTGGATCTTCCACTCCGGAAAAATCGATCCGGAGCGCCGCCGGAATGCAGGCCAGCCGAACCTGGGATCAGGAGTAGCAGGGGTGGGAAGAGGAAGCCCTGCTCTCTGTGGTTTCCTTTCCCTGCCCCCCCCCCCCATCCACCCGCCTGCCCTCAGCCGGGGCAAGAGGCGGGCGCTGAAGTCCTGACGTAAAACGTCTTTTGGCAACAGCTGGCAAGTCCTCTGGGCGGCACAAAAGAAGAAAAGTAGCCAGTTTATAAACACAAATTGATGGCGTCATGTACTCCATCTCATTAATAAAGCTGCTGTGTGCTTTATGTCTCCGGTACGATGCTCCCTGTCCTTTCGGGTTTTCGCAAAAGGCGGCGGACACTGTTTCCGTCATTTTCTTCTTTAAACATACAGTGCTGTCTGTACAGCTGGGCACTGGAGTGATTACAGTACACCGAAAGCATGCACGACAACCACCATTTAAAGGGTGCCAGGGCGGTACTATTATAGTAGTAGATATTATAATTATTATTTTGCTTGGTGTTTTTATCCAGCGTGACTGAAACACATGCCCTTTGGTGCAGCAGGGAATGTTACCGGCAGACTTACGTGCAAGGGTAAAAATAGCAGCTCACCATTCAGGATTTGAACCTGCAACCCTTCTCTTAAGAGGCCACAGCCCTCACAGCCCTCACCACCCTTCCACACAGCAGACTGCTCCCCTCGAAGCCCAGAGTTTTCCACCCTGTGACCCCAGAGGGACTGCTGTAGTGTCATGGTCGCCCCTTGTCGTGCTCGTTTCTCGCAGGCACGGCGGACGAAACGGTGCTGAACGTCGCCCAGATGCCAGTTCTCAGCAACAAGGAGTGCAACAAGTTCTTCCGGGGTCGCGTGAAGGAGAACGAGATGTGCACGGCGCCCATCCATATCCCTGTGGGCGCCTGCGAGGTACAGCTGACTGACGGCCCCCCCCCGCCGCCCCTGTTGTCTCTTGCTGCGTTTCAGTTTTAGGAGCAAGAGGCGATGTTTCTCCCCCAGCAAGCTCCAGGGTGAGAAACCTGGACCCTCGACCAGCTCGCCTGCCCTGGACACATGTGTGCACCCCATGCACCCCTGGGGTCCACTCACCCAGGCTCATCTGTGGAAGGGAGTCCCTGGCATGCAGTTAAAAAAAACCTAAGCAGATGTTATTTGAGGGCTGTAAGAATTTGAGGACATCGGTTTAGTTCGTCCCTCAACACTAGTTTCATCACATGGAGGTGCTCTCATTCCTGTCTACTGCAGAACAACCTCTGTCTGAATATTTGTTTGTCTGTCTCAGAGGGACTGGTCTGTCCCTGTCCGTCTCCCCTTGTCAGTCTGTCTCAGAAGGACTGGTCTATCTATCTGTCCCCGTCTGTCTCAGAGGGACTGGTCTGTCCCTGTCCGTCTCCCCTTGTCAGTCTGTCTCAGAGGGACTGGTCTATCTATCTGTCCCCGTCTGTCTCAGAGGGACTGGTCTGTCCCTGTCCGTCTCCCCTTGTCAGTCTGTCTCAGAAGGACTGGTCTATCTATCTGTCCCCGTCTGTCTCAGAGGGACTGGTCTGTCCCTGTCCGTCTCCCCTTGTCAGTCTGTCTCAGAAGGACTGGTCTATCTATCTGTCCCCGTCTGTCTCAGAAGGACTGGTCTGTCTATCTGTCCCCGTCTGTCTCAGAGGGACTGGTCTGTCCCTGTCCGTCTCCCCTTGTCAGTCTGTCTCAGAAGGACTGGTCTATCTATCTGTCCCCGTCTGTCTCAGAGGGACTGGTCTGTCTCTGTCTCTCTGTCTGTCTCAGAGGGACTGGTCTGTCTCTGTCTCTCTGTCTGTCTCAGAGGGACTGGTCTGTCTCTGTCTCTCTGTCTGTCTCAGAGGGACTGGTCTGTCCCTGTCTCTCTGTCTGTCTCAGAGGGACTGGTCTGTCCCTGTCCATCTCCCCTTGTCAGTCTGTCTCAGAGAGACTGGTCTGTCCCTGTCTCTCTGTCTGTCTCAGAGGGACTGGTCTGTCTCTGTCTCTCTGTCTGTCTCGGAGGGACTGGTCTGTCCCTGTCTCTCTGTCTGTCTCAGAGAGACTGAGCTCTCTGTCTGTCTTACTCCTACAGAAGGACTACGGAGGCCCTCTTGCCTGCCAGAACAGTGACTGCTGGGTTCTGGAGGGAGTCATGATCCCCATGAGGAGGTGTGGACACAAGGGCCAGCCCAACATCTTCATCCGGGTGTCCGTGTACGTGGACTGGATCAAGAAGGTCATGGAGCTGGCTTAGACACCCGCCCGGAGCCCCCCGAGCCCCAGAGACGAGCTGGGCACGACCAGACGTCTGAAATCCTTTAAAGACAAACTGGCAGTTCACCATGACGCACGCGAGGCGAGACAGAGTAACGCGGAGATGCGAAACGTCCCCCCCGCGCCCTTCAGTGCGGCCGTCAGCGCCGTCTCTCATCGCTGCACGGGGTGGACTCTGGCTCTGGGTCGCTCTGGTCTTGCTGTTGTGCCCCCCTTGCCTCATCCCACCCGTGTCTTCTGTGCGTGCAACCTCTCCCCCCCCCCCCCCCGGAGTGGGCTTCCCCGAGCCCGATCCCGCATCGCGTTCCGGCAGACCTTCAGAAGCAGAGAAAAATACATCGCCTAAAGAGCACGGCACCTAGGTTCATTTGAACAACAGGAATCTTTGAGCTCAAATATTATCAGCGGTCTCTGCGTCGTTTGTTGTTACATTTCGACTCCCACGCAGGGGGCTGCGGCAGTTAGTCCCTGGGTTCCCGTCCAGTTTAAGGCACCTTCCACGTGGAGTTTGCATGTTCCTCCCAAAGACACACTAACTTTACGATTTGATTGGCTATTGGTAATCGTCCTCTTGTGATGGGCTGGGCAGGATGACCCCTCTTACACATTCTCAGTTTCCCCTTAAGCAGAATAGGTGCAAATCTAGACTCAACAGTTCCTTTTCAGCATGACATAGACGCAACCTTTGATCGCATTTAAACAGCATTTAGTAAAACCTGCACCAGCTCGTGGGCTTCTGTGAGTTGTAGCTTAACTGTGTTAGTGCTGAGTGTTAGATACCAAAGGATTTTGCTGGTCTACAGGGATCTGCATGGAGTACTGGCACACGGGAGGACATGATGGAAGACTTAATACTCCACATTTACAACTTGTATAATGTTAGCACGCCCAGAGGGGTTGGGCAGCCAGTTGACCTTGGACCCCCAGAGGTTTCTTTTTTCCTCATTACAGAGGAGTTTTTGGTTCCTCTCCTCCGTTGTCTTCTGGCCTTTTCTCTTTCAGTATTGTAATGTCACACAGCTTTGTTAAGCGCCTTGGGGCAACCTTGTGGTGGAAAGGCACTATATAAAAACAGATTGACTTGAAATGCATGTGTGACCCGCAGGCCCCTGCACAGCCCAGCGCAGATTTTGTCAGACCTGCTGTGGGCGACTGACTGCGGCTCTAGACCCAGAGATTGCCCAGTTTGATCAATCGATTGATCGATTGATTGAATGACTGATTTTACTGTCAGTGTTTTTTTTTTGTTTCAAGTGATCCCTGTGTCTGACAGGCTGCAGCCTTTGAAGCAGCACATGGCAAAATTAAGTGCAGTTACCCCGTTCCAAAAACAAATGTCGTTTTCCTACCCGCTGGGTAAAGTGTGGAAGAAGCACCCGCGTGTGACGTCAGACGGCCGACAGCCGGCGCAGGGATCCCCAGCAAACGACAACGTGACCAACGTCCCGAAACACATCGTCCACAGGGCTCGCTGATCGTCCGAATCAATGAGCGCACTGCTCACGTCGCCCACAAGGTGGCAGTGCTGCATCTCCGGAAAGCAGTAGGTCACTCGTGTCCAGAAAAACAGGTGCCTTCTCAGCAGCATGTTCATAAAACCTCTTCACAGCAGTTGCAGATAAGCCTGGAGAATTCGGGACGCTCTCTTCTACATTTGTTTTACTCGTTATTACGTTTTTTTTTCAGAACGACAGAAAATTAAAGTCGATTAAAGTCTCCCGCGCCGTCTTTTTTTTTTTTTTTTTTTAAGTTGAAGCGGTGAAGCATCTGCCGCACTTTCCGCGCGCGGGGAGGTGTGCCTGCAGGTGTCGAGAGGTGGAGAACCACCGTGCACCAGCGTCCTTGCGGTGGGCCGGGGTACCGATGAGCCGGGGCCCTCTCGCGAGCGGTCGGGGGCTCTGCCTTTTCCTCGTGCTGGAGGCCCGGGATCTCACGTGGGCTGGGGGGGGTCGGCATGCCGGGAGTTTGCGCCTCGGGACGCCTCTCACCCCCCCTGACCTGCCATCTCACGGCTGGGAATTAGCAGGGCATGACTGGACTCCGCGCCCGAAAACCACTGTCAGGTTTTCATCTTCCCTCTCTGCCTCTGGGGCTCTACCTGCGAAATCCCGTCTTCCTTCCCCCTCTCCCGCCTCTCTCCGGGCTGTAGAGACATCCTCCTCCTGGAATATCTCAGCGGAAAACCTGCAGGGCTTATTTTTGTTTTCAGTGCGTGTGTTTCTCCCGCGGTGATGAACCACGTATTTTATAGACGGGGACAAGTGACAGGTTTATTCCCGGCTGAAAAGAGAAGAAAGGGAACACCGCGTTTCGGCTGTGGAGCCTTCTTCGGGCGACGTCGCAGTGTGGTCCCACAGCCGAAACGTCGTGTGACCGCTCCCTCTGCAGCCCGCGCACGCTGACGCAGCTCCCCGCCGGAACTGTGTGATATACGGAAGCGCTTTTCCAAAGCCGGGGACGCTACAGGCGGCGAAAATGGAGGAAAAATAAAAGTGCAATAAAAGGTAAAAAAAAAAAAAACGAAGAGCGTACCGGTGTATCCAGACAGAATGACATAAGCCCTGAGTTTGGAGAAAATAAATCTCCGTCTCCGGTCGAGTCGGAGGAAGGGCATCGGCAGAAGAGTCACGCCCCCCAGAGGTCGGAGGCGAAGCCCCGGGTACACGTCGTGCGTGTGTTTACTCTGCCCCCCGCGGCTGAGACGCGACGCCTCTGATCCCGGCCACCTCCTTCAGAAACAGAGCGCGGGGGGCAAACCGGAGAAACGGGACAGACCCCCCCTAAAGTTCAGGGGTGTCCCATTCTGTCCCTGTGAGGTCCTGCTGTCCTCCTCCTCCTCTCGCGTCCCCCCCTGAGCCGACAATTAATTAAACAATTAACCTCAGTATGTGCTTAATTGGACTATGGGGTGCTTCTTTAGTCATTTCCTTGGGCGGACAGTATATTCAATAGGATGTTTCTCAAGGTCCTCGACAGCTGATCCCTCAATCCCATTCGTCTTCATGCAGGGGGCCGGCAGCTCTGAGGTTAGAGGTCTGGCCATCAGGCGGTTAATTGAATAATCAGCCCAGCCCTGCAACCGAGAGCACAGAGCGAGCGGAAACCCCAAGGCGCTGGGTGGGTCGCCCCGGACCTGAGCGAGACTCCGGGCTGAAATGAACTAACTAATATAAAATACCTCGTTGTCGCCCGGCTGAGGACGAAGATTAAAACTGTCCTGTCCGCAGAATCCCGTCTTTCCGTCTTCCAGCCAGCCTGTTGCAGCTCTGAGCACATTCTGCCTCGCAAGCACAGCCAGCAAACGTGCTTCAGTTAGGGAGGGGAGGGAAAAAAACACGCCGGGGCTGAGTTGTCCCGGGTGGATGCGGTCACTCGGATCCTGTCTCTGTCTCTGTTCTACCCGCGCGTGTTTACAGCCCAGGTATATCGACAGGTGAGCGAGTGCTCTTCCTATCACAGGACTCCCCGGTGCCCGACAGCCGCCCGGTCCCTGCGCCAGAGCCCTTGCGATTCCAGCAAGTCTGTCCGTCCGATTATTTCCGACTCCGTGAGAGTTAGCCCCCCCCAAAAAAAAAACACACCCGGGCATTCTGCTCCCCACATCCCCTCCGGTCCTCCTCTTTCCACGGCTCTCTCTCTCTCTCTGTCTCTCTCTGTGAAAGAAATTCCTGCCTGCCGTATGTGAAACTGCGACATGTGCACCTTCTCCGGGAATCGCCAGCTCGGCAGGAGGATCGCGGACGAGCCGCCGGAATTCGTCCTAGAACAAACCTCAGGATTTCCCGCGTGCCCTTTGGAGGAGGGGGGGGGTCTCACGCGCGCGTACCGCGGCCGCCCCGAGGGCTGTGCAAAAAGTCACGTTTTCTGTTTTTTTTTTATTTAAAAAAAAAACGAAAATTAAAAATCCTCCCCCTACCAAGCCACCGCGGTCTGATCACGATCCGCTAAAATCCCCCCGTTCGGGATGGGCGCTCCGTGCGGTGAGGTGCAGTACCCCTGCTCCTCCAGCAGGGGGCAGTGTGCGGGCTGAGGTATCGGAGGGGGGAAAGTACCCAAGAGCACAGCGGCACGCTCAGGTAAATACGGGTTCTTCCCGAAGACGCGCATGACGTCAGGCTGTTGCTGTTATTGTTGTTAATAAATTATTTTTCATTCTACGACACACCTGTCCCGGGTTCAGCTATACATTGTGAGAAAAGACACAACAAATACTTTCCATTTTGAAGGTGCAAAGATTTTTTTGTTTACCTAATCTAGCCACGTTTCACTGCACGCATCATATAAAAAATAAACTTGAACTATTAGGCTTAGAAAACCAATTATATCATAAAGAGGAGGGCAGTCGCTGGAGTTTTTTTTAAATAAAATAAAGCAAAACTTGACTTGTCTTTGGAGCAGGGAGACCAGAACTGTAGCTTCCTTGAGGTTAAAAAAAATTGAATTAAAAAACTACTTTTTAAAAAGTAGTTTTTTAAAATCTTTTTTTAACCCCTATTCGAAGATGCCGGTCTTTTCTTTTCTTGTAAAGAACAAAGGCGAGCATTTGACAGATACTTTTTCTCACTCAGGTGGCAGACAGGAGAACCGTCTGCGGAAAAACTTCAGTCAGTAGCTCAAAACTGCAATTAGTGAATCAATTAATTGAATCTCGAAAGAGCCAAAATAAACGGAATGATTCTTAACTGTATAAAAGCAGATTTTCTTTGAGGTGGGGATTTTTATGTGGTGCATGAATGGGACCCCTTGTCCGGCTGTATGTAGTTCTGTAGCGCAGCCCCAACCCCCTCCAGATCTGTCATCCCTGTCTGCTAATGATCAATTCAATAGCGGAAAAGGCAGTTTCAACAAACAAAGCAGGTGCACAGATAACATGTTGAATCCCACAGACCTCCGCCGGGGTGAAACACAGAAGACCCCGCAGCACTCGGCGAATTCCCAGATTCCCAGAGGACCGTGTGCAGCGCGGTTTCCCAGTCCCAGTTTGCCCGTGCCGGTAACAGTTACTTGCTGAAGTAACTCATTAATCGAATGAATAACTTGCTCCAGTTCACCATCTTTGCAGCTTTGAGCCGCCGAGAGGCTTTGCAGAGTTCATTTCAGGAGTGAAAATCTCCTCAACAGTTCAATATCGGGTTTCCTAATCCTGGTCCTGGCGAACCAGTGTCAGCTGATTCGCGCTCAGGCTGAGCTCTCTCCTAGTTGATTAACCCCTTAATCGAACTATGCGTTTGTGTAAAGAGATGTCCGTCAGTGTTTTCAGTTGGTAAAATTCTCAGCCTTAGGTGTGAAACTCATTAGTTATCTTAAAATCTCTTAACAGTTTTTTTGGGGGGGATTGAGACGAATATAACAGTTCTAATAAAGCCATTTTCTTCACCTGGACAGTTCAGGTGCAAACAGCATCACCCAAACAAGTGAGTAGTTTGGAAGCATGCTGCCTGTGAGGTGTTCATCTTTTCTGGGCGAGCAGGAATACGGAGATGCCTCTTTGAAAGCAACAGGGTTCCACCTCTGGGCTGGTCCTCCTGATTTCATGCCGACCTGCAGCAGAACCTGGTTCTTCATTGATTTAGCAAGAAACAAGACAGCGCATGGACCAGCCACAAAATAGTTCTTAAAGGACATTTTCAGTAGGTGTCACAGACATTTGCTTCCCCCCAGGGTGTTTCCTGATTATCCGCACTGAGGGTGTTTTCCGGCGTGTTCTGGTTCTGACCTGGACGGACAACGTGGGAGCAGAGAAATTTGACCAAGAGCAGCAGAGGAGTGGCTCTTGAAGGCTCTGGATCGGGACGCGCTTTGAATCGTCCGGTCTGGATAGCTCTGGCGTAGATCTGGGATGTCATTAGCCGACTGTGACCAGGACTCGTCAGACTGGTGCGAAGCGGGTGCAAGACTGGCCCAGACTCCTCGGGAGTGGGAAGGGTTTTTTTTTTAATTTTGGGATCCCCTGCAGACCCCTGAGACTCTCCTCCCGGTCACCCGTTGCAATGCTGGCTGTGAGAGCCTCTTCAGTCGCCTTTAACGGTGTCGCTGGCAGAGGCAGATTCTGGACCCGAAGGAAGGGAGGATGTGGCCGGTTTAACAGGGCGTAGTGGAGGTCAGGCATTCTGAACGCTTGTACTGTACGAGGGCTCCAGCTGTGAGATCTGGGCATTTCTCAATTAGCAGGATGTGGAGGAAAAATTATCAACTCCGGTCATCAAACCCCACATCCCATGCGCAGGGCAGCAGTCCCAGTTACCCAGCCTGGACTATTGAGGAATTTGTGAAAACGGGGGCTAAATGTTTGAAGATCCTGGCACGTTTCTCTTGTTTTCCCGAAGGGAATCAGTCCAGGGGGGTGCTGTAACATTCCTTCACACCCCTGTATTTGTGAAGGGAGTTTGACTCAGTAATGTGCTTTTTTTTTGGTTAGACGCTAGATGCTTTTGTAATAAAGTCTGACTTAACCAGGAATTACTAAGTGTAAGATAACAGTCAGCTCTAAACCATTTTTTTTTCTCTGTAAAACCGAATGGAACTGAATTCAATAGAACTCGCAGCGTTGAGTGATGAGTCCAGAGCTCTCGGTGCACGAAATTGCCCACTGCGTGTGTTTGTTCTGAGAAATCTCTACAAAATCCCCTTGCCTGCTGTCGAGTGAGAGCAGTTTAATTTTTCAGTAAGGACCGGCAGCAGCTCACGGGCAGAACTAGTGGTGGATCGACTCCACAGCTGTTGAGCCGATACGGAGTATATCGGGCTATACCGTATCCATTGATCCATTTCCCAAAGAGCTTCTCCCAGCTCAGGGTCAGGGGGGTGCACGAGTGGGCATGCTATAAACAGCGGGAGCAAAGAAATGAATACAGGTCTCGCATGTAGAAAAGAGACGCATGCTTAAAATGTGGTCCAGACCCCACCAGCTCAAGAGAATGATTCTATATATGTCAAGGGTCAGAGGGCTTTGAGACCGAGGTGGAGATGTTTTGCGTGTTGCACTTCTCCAGCGCATGTGAGGACGGCAGCGTGTTGTGATTCCTAAGCCTGGGTCCAGATCTGAAAGCTTTACACCCAGAACGCGAACTATTGCGCAGAAAACAAACGCCGGACGGTACACGACGGGCTGTTCAAGGAACGTTAGAACTATCTTTCTTTCTTTTCTTTTTTTTTTGTCGAGCTCAGGGTTTGGTATTAATCGTTCTGCAAAGAACAGCAACAAAAACCGACAGAGCTACAGACTTCTCTGAAATCTGGGGGTACCGCAGCTGTAGTAGCCCCTGATTTGTGAAATTGCCCTCGGACATCAGTGGAGGGGGGGGGGGGGGGGGAGACGATCCCGTGGGGGTGTAGGGGGGAGCCTGTTGTTTTTCCGGCCGGGGGAGGCGCTAGGGTCGGTAGTGACTGCGATGTTCAAACGAGAAAGTGGTCGAGATGTACAGTATGTATGTGCGGCGGGAGTTGGGGTCGAAACGCGCCGGACGTCTGTTTCGTGTGCTTATGCGCGGCAGGAGGGGGCTGATCCAGATCGCCGGACGGAGGAGAAGGTGCTCCAGCCCGTCCGCTGACTTTTTTTTTTTGTTTTTTAAACCAGGCTTGGGGCAGCTGCGGACTTGCGGGTCGGGTGCTGTTACAGCACATAGACCGAGCCAGCTCTCACACGCGCCGCGCAGAGCCAGAACCGGCGTGACGGCACGAGTCGGGACGGGACGCGCGAGGCCGCGGGCGGGAGGGAGGGGGGGTCGAGAGCCAGCTCGCGCGGGGAACGCGGTCTCTTCATTGATGGGTTTGATTTCTGCGACTCGCGCTCGTCGGCTCTGTGCCGTTTCTCAGGCGGGGTCCCCCCCCCTCAGCAGCGCGCACCGACAGGAAGCCATGGATTTCTATATGTATGCATGTAAAAAAAACAAACACACACACATCACTCGGAAAATATCTGTTTTCTGTCTTCTTTTTAAAACAAAACGGTGTGAAGTGGAGCACATGCGGGCTACGCTATAAGGCGGGCGCGCACACGCAAAGGCTCACGCGTTGTGTGCATCCCAGTGAATGTCTCTCTCTCTCTATAGAAGGCGCCCCTCCTCCCGATTTCTATACAGATGAAAAGGAATTACCCGCCCTCCAGCTCGTCGTCCCTCGGCCAGGCTGTGTCGGCTGTGGATTGAGGCTGGTGGGGGGGGGGGGGGGGGGTGTGGCGGGTTCTCCTCTCGCTCCCCCCCCTCCCCTCCACTCCACTCCACTCCACTGCCGTCCCTCCCTCCCTCTCTCTCTCTCTCTCCCATTACCCCTCTCCTCGCTGGATACACGCTGCATGCTTTAATAGAGAAAGTATGCGAGATGTCTTTGGCAGTGAGCGCGAGTCCTTTACTCTGTCAAGCCGGGGCTTTCTGATGCCGAGAGGCCACGGGTGACTGGAGCGGAGCTCGGATCACACACCGACCGGGAGGGAGAGGAGGGAGGGAGAGAGAGAGAGAGGGAGGAGAGGGAGGGAGGAGAGGAGAAAGCGCCGGAGATAGTGTAATTCTTTTCCTTTTTTTTTCTTTTTAATTAAAAAAACAAAATAGAGTCGGCTTTGCCCGTCTGGTTTCCCACCTTTTTTTAAAAAAAAAAACAACAACAACAACAACAACAACAAAACAACACCAAGAAGAAAAACAACCCCAAACGAACTTATTTCGAGGAGGAAAACACACACCGAGAGAGAGAGAGACAAGTGTTCCTTGCTTTGCACGTTCAGTCAGAGACGGGGCGGTCGACCTCTGCTTGCTAGGGCGCTCCGCGGGCAGATGCATGTGCATCTGTGTCATCTGAAGAAGGACAGATCTCATATCCGCAGGGCAGGAGAGGGAAAATAGTTCTGCAGGGACCGCAAGGTGAGTGAAAGTTTTGTTTCGCACCGCCGTGTGTTTCGCGGGGATTTCTCGGCTGTGTTTTGTGCTCTGTGCGTGTACTGTAGTAGCCCCGGGTTTTCTGTGTGTGTTTTTGGAGGGGAAAAAGGGGGGGGGGGGTATCCCCCCACCCTCCCCAGATTCCCAGTGCACGACTAGCCCAGCGCCGGCCGGGGTGGAGATTCGCCCTCTGGCTCACAGCACCGTGTCGGCACGAGACTCGTCCGCGAGCGCCGTTGTGTCGCGGCTCCGGGGCTTGTCCCTCTTCGGCGCGCGCGCAGGGCAGAGCGTGGAAGCGTCCGGGGCGACCCGCGCGCGCCCCGCGCTCCGGAGGAGGCGAGTCACACTGGCGGGGGGGGGGGGTCGGTCCGGCGGGTCGTGCCTTTTGTTTGTGTTTGTTTTGGTTGTTGTTGTTGTTGTTGTTTCTGCTTTAAAACGAGGAAAGATCAAAGGAAGCGGCCCGTTCTTTTTTTTCTTCTTTCAATAAAATACTTTTTTTTTTGTTTTTAATTAAAAATGAAGACTCTTCCGTGGAGGGCGGAGGTGTTGCCGGCCAGGTAGGGATGTACCGGGCGGGATGGGCAGAGGTGTGAGCGCTGGGCGCGCTTCGGAGCGCTTGGCTTGGCTGTCCTGGTTGTATCCGCGCGTCGCTGCGGCCAAAATAATCTGGAAAAAAAAAAACCCAGAAAGAAAGACAGCGTTCTGCCGCGACCTCCGGGTGTGTTGTTCTTGCAGGCTGAGTCCTGCAACTCCGACCTCCCGTCTTTCACATTCCCCGAGACCGTGTGGCGCGGGGGATCCGGGAGCGATCGCGGCGACGGGCTTGTTTGTACGCAGGCTGCAGATTTTAGGTAGTTTACAAAGAATGTACAGTATGTGGATTTTTTTTTTTTAGCTTGTAATTGCCGCCCCATATGGAAAAAGTACATTCAGTTCCACACTACTGCCAAAAAAACATCGCAATAGCCGTCGCCCGCCTGCGCTTATAGCGAGGGCTCCTGCTCTCGCCTGCGCCGAGCGGGATGAAGGCGCAGGCACCGGCGCAGACGCAGACGGGGGGACGCGACCGGGGCGCCTCGCCATGCCCAGGTGACCGACGCGCATCAGTGTGCGTCCTCCAGCGTCGCCGTCCGGCTCGCACGGTACCCCAGGGGTGACCGCGGGTGCCCCGGGCCGGGCCGTGTACGCTCAGGCAGGACGTCCCGGATTGGAGACAGACCCGGTGACGGGGGACACCAATGCAGCACGCGTTGTGTTTGGGGGACATTCCACCGGGCCCACATTTTCTACGGGAGTTTCGGGTAGAGAGGCGCTGCTTTTATGTTTGTTTGCTCTTAAAAGACGTTAGTTAAAAAAAAGAGAAAAAAGAGGCGTTCTTTGCGCCAGTCCCGTTTTTGGAGTAATGCTCGTCGCCTCGTATTCTGGGATCCCTTGCTGGCTTGCGGGGGGGGGGTTGACGGCATGTGCTGCGCCGAGGCACTGCCGTTATAACCGAGCATCCTCAGGGCAGGTGCGCTCCGGACTCCGGAGAAAGACCCGGGCGCTGCGAGATCGCTACGGCCGAACTGACGGCACCAGCGGCGCGCCGCGGGTGTCGCTGGCGAGAAGGAGGTGGACCGGCTTCCCCCAAAGGCAGCGAGAGAGAGAGCTGCCTGTCCTACCTGTCCGCTGCGCGGCCCCGACCGCGCTGGGACGGGACCAGGAGACGGGCTTGTGGACGCGCTCGCTCGGGGAGGGGAGGTCCAGAGAGCGTCCAGCCGGCGGGCTCACGTGTCGCCTACAGAAACGCGATCCCGTCCGGGTCGGATCTCCAGTGACACGCAGGCGGATTGAGTTCCCGAACGCCCGGGCTACTTTTAGTAACCAGAGGCGCCCGGGGTTCACATTTCGCTCGGCCCCTCCGAGTCATTTCAAATGTAAAGCCGGAGAGTCATTTTGATCTTTCAATATATCAGCCGTAGCGAACCCGAAACCTCAGGAGGGTCCCGTTGGCCGTTCCCCAGTCAGAACCGCAGGTCCAGTTCGATCTCGGTCCCAGGTTTGTCCCCTTAGCATCTAAATTAATTAAATTGAACTGTCGGCGGATAATTGACCTGTGAATAATCCCGGAAAAAGAAACCACTGAAATAATTTGACGAATGAGGAACTCCTGAAGTGGACGAGCCCTGGATTGGTGGAGGCCAGACCACGACATGGAGCCTTTCCCCCGTTCAGGTCTGTGCGATTTTTCAGACGAAGGAAGGAGTTGAGTTAAAAGTACGTTTTAAAAGACCCCCCCAGCGTTTTTACCCTCTGCTCACTATTTCAAGAGCTGCTCGGATCTCTACTTGTCTCGCTTGTCTCACGATTGACAGTCTCGCCGTGCTCTGCAAGGCGGGGCTATGCTAATGAGGAGGGATGCATTCTGGGCGATGCATTCTGGGCGTTTTTCACTGCGTTGCGTTCCGTCGAAGTCCAGACACGGGGCGCAGCTCGTTGCTAGATGTTTAAAGGTGTAAATCGGTTTACGTAACTGATCTAATAGACCACCCCGAGATTATGTACACGGCTTTAACACTTTTAGTGGGGGCAAATGCCCGACAAAGGACTGACTGTATCACGGGTACGGGTATAGATCCTGCCGTCCCCGGGAAGGTGCAGGAATGCAGAGCCTGTGAACGGCGTGGATCACGAGTGCAAGATTAATCACATCAAAGCAGCTTCGAAGCAGGAGAAACCTCCCACTTTCCCACTTTCGTTGCCCTGCCTGGCCCCTGGCGGTCAGCGGTCAGCGGTCAGTGGGCTCGGTTCTGTCTGGAAACAGGCCTTCGGGCCTGTCTTTCATCTCCATTTCTGACCTGGGTCCCCCTCGTGTTCTGCGGGCTGGCTGGACCACACAACTCCAGACTCCCATAGTCATAACAATCCCTCACACTTACACAGCGCCTTTCTGGACACTCCAGTCAGAGCGCTTTACAGGTCATGGGGACCCCCTCCACCCCCCACCAGTGTGTACCCCCACCCGGATGATGCTCCAGTCCGCTCCCCAAACACCAGCTCTCAGGAGAGCAGAGCGATGAAGCCAGTTCATTTGACTGGGAGCTCTCCAGCGTGCAGGGACGGGATGAGGTGGCTGGGCGGTGTGTCGCCTTAATGGCCAACCCAGCCCTGTAGGGCTCCTCCAATCAGGAGCGACTCTCCTGAGCTTCTCTGTGGGCTGTCGACACCGAGAAAGAGCGAAACGTCGCCCAGAAGCCTCGGCTTCGGAGAGGCGCGCCAGACACCTGCAGCTCTTTGTGTAAAGAACCCCCTCACCTCCTTTTTTCCGGTTGCGATGCCGGCAACTGTCGGGAAGGTTCAAACCCGGGCTCCGCCCCCCTGCGCTGTGGCTCCGTTGGTGTTGGCCTTTGCTTTGGTGCACAAACAGGGGAAACATCAGAGCCTCAAAATCACCCCCCCACTGGGGCGCCCCAGCAGAAGCGTGCAAATTGTAGCCGGCGATAAAGTCACCCCATCGAGGAGCGGGGTGTCACGTTCGCGTCCGTGTCCGGGGTGATCACAGCGATTCCCAGCAGCAGAGTGTTACTGGTCCCAGAGAGTCAGAGATGATACCGCCAGATACCTAAAAAATCACTCAGACGACACAGACAGTAGTGCTGCTCAAACATACCTGGATGCATTAGACACTATTTTTTTTTGTCCTAGTAAGAGAAAAGCTTTTTTTTTTTTTAAAAGAGAAACGCATATTCCCTGGGATGTGCTCAGCGCTTAGCAATTAAACAGCGTAAAAAGCCAACGCCGTACCCGATGAGATCTTGCAAACTTATCACCTGGAGAAGTCCGGGCCTAGAACTGCTCCCTCGACTTGTAAGACACCTCCGTAGAGGTGCACAGTTTACTTCCAGGCACGCTGAGGCCCTAATCGTGGACTGTTCTGGTCCCCACATTCCGAGAAAGATATCGCTGCTATGAAATCAGTCCGGGGAAGAGCCAGCAGATGCAGTTCTGAGCCGGAAGGAAATATCCCACACTGACAGGCAGGAGGAACTGGCCCTCGTCTCGCACACAGCAGCGGAGCCCGGGAGCCGGTACAAGTGTTAGAAATTCTCAAAGGCCCCCCCGGCAGTGGGCTGGCTCCGAGTCTGGAGGGAGAGGGGAGCCAGGGAACGCGGTGAGCGGCCTCATCTCTCCCCTCTCCTCTCTCGGGGTTCTCGAGTCCGCGTCTCAAGACGAGCACCGAGAGCCGCGGTGAGACGGAGCTTTCCGAAGTGTCTCGGGGTTCCGCCGTTGGCGAGCTTGAGACGCGTCCTCCCCAGCTGGGAGCCCAGCCCCTGTGCGCTGATCACACGCCAGGGTGGCACCGCAGTCGCATCAGAAGCGTGCCGGAAGCATGTCGACCCACAGGCCACCGGGATGCAGCTGAGCCTCGTGGGCCGCTCCTCAGCCCCCAGTGACCGGACGAGCGATCCCTTGCGTCTCTGGTGCCGCTGCACGTGGGCAGCGGGCGGCGGGGGGTTCCGAATGGGATGTTGTGTCCCCTTTTTCCGGGCTTTCGGAAGATCTCGGCTTGCCGATTTCTGCGCTGCGTGCTGGGGGGGGGCGGGAGGTGAGGGGAGGTCTCTGGACCCCGACCCCCGCAGGCCCTCTCGCCCCCGCCCTGCCGTGCTGCGCCAGGATCTGCGGGCCGGGTCGGCGCAGGGGTAAGAGAGGAGAGTGGCGCGGACTGCCACGTCCGGCCCTTGCTCCTGGACTCGTCGGTCCACGTGCCCGCTCCCCGGCTCCTCCGCGGTGTTGTTCTTCCTGCAGGCCGAGTTGGCAGGCGGAGCAGGGATTTCTCTCCCAGGGCCACGGCTGCCGAGCGGGCAGAGGCCCCCGGGTGGTGTCCCCCGGTGCGCGGGCTGCCAGCTCGGCTCTTACTGAATCCGCGCCTCGCTGTGCCTTGCCGAACGCCCCTTCCTGTCCCTTGTGCGCGGCGGAGCCTGGGCCTGGGCCGCAGTTGAGACCTGAGCCCCGCAAAGCCGCAATCCCTGCGGCGGGATAGCGACGGAAGTCTGCGACCTGGAGCCCGCTTGCCGGCCGGCGCACGTGTGCAGCCTCAGCACGTGCCAGCACTGTCGGCCTGAGGTTGTAGTGAGACTGAAAGCAAACGTGGTGCGGTGCTTTGCTCTGTCCTTCTTTTTTGGTTTGTGGCATTTTTTCACACTTGTGGGAGGAATACTGTCCGGAAATGGGAATTGCCCTCTCCCTCCACCCTTTGTGTAAAGTAACGTCTCCCTGTCCTGGTTGGAGGATCTCGCCCGGCTCTTTCCTTGGGGAAAATCCAGAGCATCGGCCCCAACAGGGACGGCTGGGCAGCTTGTTCCACACCCCCACCACCCCTTTGTGTACAGTCGCTCTCCTTGCCTCACTGTCTCCCCCTCCTCCCCTCCAGGTGCCGCGCTCCTGCCAGGAACGAGCCTCCCCCCTCCCCCACACCGGGCGCTGGCGGCCGCAGCTCCATGCCAAGCGCCGCCCCTCCCTCTCTCCGGTGAAGGCCCAGCGACGCAGCGATGAGCAGCAACGGGGCCGGGCAAGGCGCGGCCCGGCCGGAGCACCCAGAGCCTCCCGCCGAGCTGCCCCCGCCGCCACGGAGAGGCCGGGGCCGGCCCCGGAAACCCGCTCAGGTGAGGCGCTTCTCCCATCGACCCCTCAGGCCCATGAGTGATCCCTGCTGGCTCCTGCCTGCGTTTCATTCATCATCATAATAATAATGCTATGTAGCGCTTTCTAAAGTAACTTCTCATGGGGCTTTTGCTGGAATAAAAGGAGAAGTAAAACAGAATTAAAATGAAGGGTGATGAAGGTGCCAGGGGGCAGACCCGAGAACAGGACCGATGCAGGGAAGGCCATCCTGGAGAAGAAGGCCCCGAGTCTGGATTTGAAAGCGCTCTAGGGTCCGTGACTCCCTGCCCCCCAAATGACCCTTGACCTTTGACCTGTAGGCAGAGACAGGCGTCCTTCAGCTGTCTGTGCGCACAGGCTGCTGTCAGGCCTGGGGCTGCCCTGCCCTCCCCTCCTTGTACCCCACTTCTCAAGAGCACCAGGCCCCTCAGCTTTTCTCCGGGGCAGCCCTCCGCCTGCCCGAGCCGGGGAGAATTCGAGCGCGGGAGAGAAAACGCCAGACCTCTCCCGACCGCGCGCCCACTCCCTGCCTCTTTTTTTCCCCCTCTCCGGCAGGAACCGACGGGTCCCCCAGCCCCGAAGAGACCGCGAGGGAGGCCCCGAGGCAGCAAGAACAAGGGGCCCCGCGCCACCCTTAAGGTGAGGGGTGGTGTTCGGGGGGGGGGGTCAAAGGTCACATGCAGCTCTGGAGCTCTCTGGAGCCTGGGAGGGGGGTTATTAGTAATTTTATTCATTTTAATAATATAATTAATTATTAACTCATTAAAGCGTGATGTCAAAGCAGGAGGGGGAACATACAGCTGCAGTCCTGCGCCCCAAAGTTGTAATTCCATTCAGGGGGCGCTTGGAGCATCAGAAGGGTTACAAACTAGAGGAGGTGGTTCGGCTCATCAGGCCCGGTTAGGTCATGAGTAGTTAACTGTTCCCAGGGGGGCACCCAGCTGTCTTCTTGCAGGAAGCCAGGTTATCGGCTTCGTCAGCATGGCTGGGCAGCTAGTGAATCGCTCCCACTGACCTTTTCACGTGAAGATTAGAGCGCGAGGGCAGAGGGACGAGGCAACGGGGACAGTGACGGCGGGGGGCTGCAGGGGCACTGACGTCTTGTGTCCTCTCTTTGTCAGAAGGCAGAGCCCACGGGAGAGAAGAGGCCGAGAGGCAGACCGAGAAAGTGGGTGAGTGTGCCGGCTCCTCGGGGACCGGGCCTGTGCATAGCGCCCCGATAATTCATTAATTCCTCCTCTCAAGGGAACCCCATCAGGAGTCTATTTGAACCTTAAAATAACCAAACCTCTTCAGTCTTGGATAAGCGGTGCTCCGAGCAGGGGTGTCGTTTTTAGGATGTGGCTGGAGGAGGGGGTTCCCTTCCTATCCTTCCCCAACTGTGTTGGTGGTGTTTTGATCCCCTCTTGCTCCATGAGTGTTTTCCATGCTTCTATCCAAAGCAAGTAACGCATGCTCCCCTTTATACAGCGGAGTATTTTCACTGGAACAATCCAGATGGAGTACCTCGCACCAGGGTACGACAGCAGGCAGCGTCTCGCCTGGGAATCGAGCCCAAAACCTTTAGGTCACGAGTCCAGAACCCTGACCTCTGCTCCTCCACGGACAGCGGGGGTGAGACGTGCCCCAACAGCTTGGCTCTGGCCGCGAGAACCGATCACAAATCCCATCACGCCAGGAGGGGAGTCTGAAGTCCCTACTTTCCACCCGTGCGCCTGTGCACACGCACCACTCTCATTCAGTAACGTCGAAGCTGGTCATTATTCTGGGATACTGCCCTCGCGGGCGTTTCTTACCTTTCACTTTGCGTCACCCGTGCCTTCGCCTCAGAGCAGGAGCTTCGCTCTGCTGTTTGGGAAAACGCATTACGGCATCTCTCTGTGCTCCCCGGTCTTTTACTGCGCCTGCGCTCTGGCTGTGCTATAGCACCACTTAATAGGGACAGGTACTGGACTGTACTTGTATCCCTCAGTGCAGGTACAGCACACAGGGGGCTCAGCCCTGTCGGCCTCAGCCCTGTTTGTGGGGCAGAAGGCGTGTCAGTCCCCTCACCGGGGCAGTAACCTCGAGGCTTGCCCCTACACTGGGGCAGATCTGTCAAGGATATAGGCATTTGGGGGGTTTGCGTGATTCACCGGGTTTGTCTTTATTGTTCTCAGTATCTGTAGCAGACTCATCGAGCCCACAACCTTTAGGTCACGAGTCCAGAACCCTGACCTCTGCTCCTCCACGGACAGCGGGGGTGAGACGTGCCCCAACAGCTTGACTCTGGCCGCAAGAACCGATCACAAATCCCATCACGCCAGGTGCTCTGCGCGTTTCAGGTTCACGCCTAAGAGCGTTCCAGCCTGCCACCTGCTCGGATTGGGGAGCCCGAGTCCTGGAAGAGGAAGTGACATCACTGACAAGCGAGTGCTTCTGCTCGGTTTCAGTGACGCAGAGCCTATTAATTGCCTTGGCACCCACCGCGGAGGCTGGTGCGTAGATCCCCGCCTCTGACACCCCGCTGTCCCGTAGTCCTTGTGCTCTGCGGGACGTCTCGTCGGCGTGACGGTCTCGCTCTGCTTCGCGCAGTTTTGATGTGAGGGGAGGTGGGCCGGTGCTGGCGAGAGCCAGGAGTGGACAGGAGGATCAATCCCAGGACCCCCACATGCCAGGCCAGCTACAAAAGGGATCCGATGTGCTGGCCACCCACATGTACAGGCCCCTACTCGGTGGGCAAGCCGCTCTCTTCCTCTTGCAATGTGCTTCAGATTAGCCCGCTGGAGAGTGTGGGAATGGGGCTGAGGAGTCGGATTGGTGTGGTTTGAGGGCCATCAGGAAAGCATTAGGACCTGTGAAGAGGGTTTCCTCCCACAGTCCTTTGTGTCCAGCTCGACGCGCCCGGGCCAAAACTCACATCCTCTCACCTCTGAAACAGCCCCCACCCCACAGACACCCACCCTGTCTGTGAAACCCCTAGGGCAGGACCCCCTCGCCCAGGCCTTCGGCATCAGCCTCCTGACCGTCCTGAATCCTGGGGCCCTCGGCTGCCGCCTCAGAACCACAGAGTCCCCCCCAGCGTGGGAATGAAATTGCCTCACCTGCACATGTGAGCTTTGTTAATGGCAGCCTTACCTCATTTTCCATGACATTGCCTTTCCTTCCCTTACCTGGTCTTACCCTGCTGTACCTTCCCCTGCCCTGCCTTGCCTTAGGGTGCCAGGTGGTCCTGCTGTTACTCTAAAGCTCTTCCCGCTGTTCCAGCTGTGCTCCGGACTTGCTGAGCGCCGGAAGGCGCAAGTTCCTGGATTTCCTTGTCCAGCATCCTTGACCTGAGAGGCCAAACCCAGCTGCTGTTCTCCCTGACTCAGAAGCGTTACAGGGGTGTATCCTTTCCTGCTCTTTTTCAGCAGGAAGCCGTTTATGCACCGATAAAGCAGTCAAAACTAGTGTTCTACCTGACACACACGGCAGGGGATGTAATCGTGACTCATAAATAAGGAGTCAAGTTCGGATCTTTATTGCCAAAACAACTTGTTGCTCGTTATGTGGTTTGGTGAGCTCATGCGATCGAAGACGTACGACGCAAATAAAGCCGAGAACAGACAGCAGCCCCCTCAACCCATACATACCTAGTCACTGAGCACGTGCTTTTATTCAAAATGACAGTCTCACAGACAGAAGAACAGACGACACTTCTGCTGCCAGCTGCTCCTGGGTCACCTGGATCGGCGCTGGATTTCGTTCTGATCCGGAGGAGGCCGTGCTTTCACAGCAGGGCGTGACACGCCGCCTGCCGGGGGCGGAGCTGGGGACCTCCACGAGAAGCCGGCCCTTTTCCTACCACCGCCGGACGAGCGGAGCCTGGAGCCCCCCTTTCCAGGTGCATGACTTTGAGAGACACAAGCGGAAAATGAGGAAAGACGAGGACGGACAGAAAGCAGCTCAGCGGGCGAGCAGGAGAGCCTGCCTCTGCAGGAGCCTTGAAGAAACAGCACTTCTGGACGCGGGTTCATACTGGCCGCGGGCGCGAGCACACGGAAGCCTTCCTCTCATCCCTCAGCTGTTTCTTCTCAGTACGGGTCGGGTCCTCCAGGAGGAGAGCAGACTGCCCGCCCGTGCCCCTCTGCCCGGCTCTCCGCCGCGGGCCAAGCCCCTGCTCCCCCCCCAGCGGCGTGCGACCGCGGCCTTCAGCGCGGAGGATGAAACGCATCGCCCTGTGGCTGAGCAGGGCGCAGAGAGCGACATTCCAGAGCTTTCCAACAGAGGACAGCTTGCCTAGAGGCTGCGTGTCGTTTTCATGATTCTGGAGAGCGGGGCCGGAGCTGGTGGTGGACCAAGCTTGTCAGTCGTTATTTTATCTCTCTAAACAGGCTGGAGTCGTACTTCTAGCTCCCTGACTCCTTCCTCCCCCCTGCCTGGCTCTTGCCTTCCCTCTGCTCTCCCTGGCCTGTCCCCTCTTCTTGCACGCCCCCTCGGCGGACCTGTGTGTGTGTGCATGTATGTGCGCGCGCCTCTGTCTGTGCCCCTGCGGTCTGAGCCAGTGGCTGCAAGGCGGGAATGTGTGCAGGGTGCAGGGGAGTCTGGGTAACGGCCAGGGCTGGCTGCGGGGCTGCGGAACAGTGGGGAGGAGGAAATGTGTTTGATTAAAGGAGGAAGCGGGTCTGCTGGGGCCCACATTCCACAGATACCACACACAATAGAGAGTGGGAGAGAGAGACAGAGGCAGTAGACTGCATTCACAAATCAGCCTGGAGTGTGGAGGAGGGGCTAGGAGCAAGGCTGGAACTGAGGCAGCTCGAGCCCATTGGTTGTTTCAGACAAGGGGGTGTGTCTATGGCGAGTAGGGGAGGGGCTAGAAGGTAATGGTGGGAGGAGGTTGGCGTAGCCTAAGGCTTAGATTTCACTCTGGGCTTTAATGAGCCACAGAGCATAGAAGTCTTTTAAACTCCTTTAGCTGCGTTTTAAATAAAAGCACGGCAAATCTGGAAATGCTGCATCAATAGTGACAAATAGAACATTTCACTTTCAAGGCACCTTTTGCTGAGAAAAGCCTGAAGCCAATGAACAGATCATTCAGCTTCTCTCGGAACTGAAAAGGGCGCAGTGCCGGATGCGACGCAGTCCACGAGCACGCCGCGTGAGAGCCTGCGGGTGCCTATGTCGAGGAGAGAAAACGCAGAGCGCCTCCCGGTGAAGGAAGGAGCCGGGCGTGTCTCTCCCTGAGGGGAGCCCCATCAGTGCTGCCTGCGCTCGCAGGCTTCTCGAGGGGCTTCCAGGAGTCACTCAGGGCGCCCGCGGAGCCCCGGAGACACGGATGAATCGAACCCCCCCCCGGCGTGCCGGAGGAGCAGGGCCGCCCGTCCCCGTTCTCCCAGCCCGGCTCCCGGACCCGGGACCGGACCGCCCTGCGCCCCAGACGGGCATTCCGTCGGCGACTGCGACTGCAGTCGAAATCCCCATGGATTCCTGGAAGAATTCAGGAAATAATAAAGTATTCCTGATGGATTACGGCGCTAATTTGGTTCCAGAAGGCCTTTTTTTTTTTTGCAGGAGTCATCTGCGGTGCTTTGTGTGGGGAAACGCAGCTGGATGTACTTAGCCAGTATTTTCGGAGTCTGATCGGCTTATCAAGCTCCAGCCCCTGGATTAATGCAACAGTGCTCTGCTAGGGTATTGAATGAGCAATACCCCTTGGCCGCCATGCTGCCTAATGCTTTATGGTCCCGCACTAATTTCCTTACAGCATAAAACAATACTGGAGTCATGCAACGCTCCCATAACACTCCTGCTCTGGCTGCATGGCCTGCATGGCTGCCTGGGCGTCTGTGTCAGACCCTGCGTGGCGCACAAGCCCACCGAGCCTCCGTCAGCCCGCTGCCCCTGTCTCTGCAGCGAGAATGACACTGGATGTGGTGTGAAAGGGCTCAGTATGCAGCGTACAGGCCAGCCAGACTCCAACCCGGGACCGGAGCGGGCAGCTGGCTCGGCGCAGCGCTGAAAGGGTTGCTATCCGGAGCCGGTCCCCTCCTCTCCGCGCCAGAGAGTGCCACTGGCTCCCTGCCAGCAGCCCTGCTCCAGTAACTCGCTGCTCAGAAATGTCTGCCAGATGGAATTCGGCTCCAGTCCGCCAACCCCCCTCCTCTCTTTCTCTCCGTCTTCCCTCGCTCCCTTCTTCAGCTTCCGCAGCTGACCTGGGGGCAGACGGGATCTTCCTCCGTTTCCCGCTGGGGGGCTGGGGTCCCGGGACCTGTCGCGCTCTCCTCTCTCCGACGGGAACCGGGCTTCCCTGCGCCCGAGCTCCGGGAGCTGGAAGCTCTCCCCCACGCAGGGGTCTTCCTGAGCCGCCACACCACACGGACGAAAAAAGAGGGAGGGTGTCCGGATCTTAAACAACTAGCTGGGACTGGGGGGGGCGTGTGCCTGGGGTCAGTATTATAAATAAAGGTCGTGCATCCCCCCCCCTGTGAAAAACGGTGTGGCCAACTTTAAGTGGGGCATGGCCAGAGAGGTCTAGCGAGGGCGGGGCGCACGGAGACCTGCTCCAGACTGACCTCCCCGCTGGACGTGTGCGCTTTCTGTGCGTTCTGGCACGTCTGGGCCCAGCGCTGTGCAGCGCCCCGCACGTGCTGCTGGCTGTGTGAGCAGCATTTCCCTTCCCATCACCTCTCCTCCTGGTTTTTGTCCTCCTCTTCACGCCCTCTCCGAACCCTCTTCTTCACCCCCTATCTCCGTCCGCTCCCCCCCAGCCCCCCGGCCGCAGTGACAGGGCCCCCCATGTGAGCTGTTCTTTGGATGCGCGAGAAGCCCGTCTCCGTTTTTATGAATGGGACGCCTCTTTCTGGCTCCCCTACTGCCCTGGACAACTGCCAGTCAACTGCGCCAGCCCCGCCCCCCTGGCTCCTCCCCCCCCCTGGCTCCTCCCCCCCCCCAGCCAGCCCACATCTGTGAGGCTGTTTGTCAGAGGAAAGAGGCTGGGAGTCCTCTCACATTGTTTACAGCACAGCAAACAGACTCCCCCTCTGACCAGCCGCTGGGTCTTTAATGAAAGTTACACTGGGGAACTGGGCTATATAGCTATGCATTGCTACACCCCCTCCTACGTGCAAAGCTCTCTGAGATTCTTTGAAGTTAAAGGACTGTGTAAATGCAAATAATTGTTATTTATTAATAATCTATTATTAGTAGTAGTTTGCAATGGACACCTTGATTTCTCACCCCTCATAGCTGCCTGTGGTTTTGGGACAGTGGCGCAGGATTGTAGACAGGATTGTCCCATTCTAGGTTTTTCCTGCCTTACACAAGACAAACTATAAACATTTATTAATAAGAAGAAGGACGAGGAAGTGACTGTTGTTTTTTTTTGTCTTCTTTTCTGTGTTGCAGCCCCAGAAGGTGGTCCAGGAAGAAGGACAGCAGGTAGGAGAGGTCGCCATGACAACACCCCCCCTGCCCCGCCCCCTGCCCATTGACCCCGCCCCCTGTCCCCACCCCCCACCCCCTGCCATGCCCTTCGGTGCAGGAACAGTACCAAGAAGGCAATGTGCACTTACAATATGTCTGGCCATCAGTTTCGGCCCCAAGCAGTTCTGCGGCGCTGAGAGTATCCCTGGCGTGTGCCATGTCTGGACACAAAGAAACGGGAAGACCGCAGGGATTTGAGCCGGGCAGCAGTGGAAGTGGCCGGGCACGAGGCCACAGCGGGCCTGTAAATGTAGGGATATCGGAAGTTCCCCAGTCGTGGCTCCGGCATTTCAGGGAGCAGTCTTGTCAGGGTCTGCCTTTCCAGGCTGGGGCCGGCTGGGCAAAACTCGTTACACCAGAGCAACTGCACACCCGGCCATGTAAACAACAGAAGGTCCCTCTCCGAGGGCTGATTGATCTATCCGGTATCTATCTTTAATCAGGTGAGGCAGATCGCATACTAGTGCTCATGCCACATTTGCAGGGTCATATCCAGACACTGCAATATTGATTTGATCTGTACGCCAAAAAACGTAACTTAACAAAAGTATCCGTTCAATATCCGTTTTGTAATCACTGACATCCACTCAGGCTCGTGGCGACAGGTGCAAGGCAGGGTACACCCTGGGACGGGACACCAGCCCATCTCGGGACACATGCACACACTCACGCCGGGGCCAGTAAGGCTCTGGGGCTGTGGGAGGAAACTGGACCCACGCACACACAGAGAGAGCATACAAACTCTACAAACCACACAGAGCAGGGCCCCAGCAATTGAAAACACGGTAGAATTTTTCTGCATCCAAAGAGAGGATTGCACTGCGCCGCCATGCCAGCAAAAATGTTCGAAATTAAACTTTTGCCGTAAAGCACGGTTTTATCGGTGCATATGATGAGGATGAAAAAATGTGATCTGTTGGGTCTAGTTTCACCTGGACCAATCTAGTTTTGCAAGGGGCATCTGCTTCCTGGGGTTACCCTCATCCAAAACGGCTCATTTAAATAACTTGAAAACGATGACCGGGCAAAACTCCCCACTTATTTTTTTTTACAACAGTTTCCAGAGAATCTATGGGCTTGTCCCGGCCAACCTCAATTTGGCCAAGTTGGCCAAGGGAGACTGCTGAAAGAAAATGTCTTTACTTTGGCGTTCACCAAAAGCCCCTTGGCAAAACGGGATGGTCCCAGGAAGAACCTCATTGAGCAGTGACGTGTGTCTGATATCTGTAGGTCACACGATCATGCAGGCTGCGGTGTGGCGCTGATGTCAGAGTGTCGCACCGGAGATGTCTAGCTGCAGCTGGTGTGGGGAAAAGATGGCTCGTGCAGATGGAGAGGGCACTGGCCTGCCTCCTGGCCCGGGGTCACTGCCTCACTTCAGAGAGCCTTTTCGTCTCTGTGTGTCAGTAAAGCAAGCAGGCTGCACCCTGCCCGTTGTAACGGTGATGCGACGTACTGCCTCTTCTGAGAGGTGAGTCCATGTGGAATATTGACTCTGGTTTAGAAGTGAAGCACTTTTGCAGCGATTGTTACAAAAAAAAACCCTCGGAAAGTTTGCAATACTGATGAAGGTAAAAGGGCACTCCTGCTTTTACTGCTATACTGGTTTACTTAGAAGAGCTGGCCTGACTAACAGCACCGTCATTTGAACTGACAAGAGCCTGTTGGAAATAGAACTGTATTCCCCTTATTCATATTAACCCTTTCACTATACATCACCTAGAATTAAAATGGGGGTAGGTCAGAGCAGCAAATTTCCCCTGAAAACCACAGAGAGACAAAGTCCTTCTTGTGTTTCTCGTTCTGTAACTCTTGCTCGGCACTTGCGATCTGTCATGGCTTAGGGAGGCTGACCTCTTCTGCTGAAATAGGGTCAGGGCCTTGACACGAGCTTGGCTTCACGGAGGCCTCGTGCTTCGGGAGCTCTCTTCTGTCACAGCCGAAGCGAACGGGGTCGCTCTGGTTTCCCCCCTGCAGGGCCTGCGGCTGTGCTGCGCACTTCTCCGGCTCCTGCAACCCACTCGACGCGCAGTGTGTCAGGTCAGGCGCAGGAAATGCAGAACGGTCATAAATGAGAGGAGGCATCCAGCTCATCTGTCTGAATTTAAGTAGCTGACTGATCCCGGGATTGCAGGGTATCGGCTTTGACAACTTGGCAGGGTAGGCTGTTCCAAACTCCCACCACCCTTTGTGTAAGGAAATGCCACCTCTTCTCCATTTTAAATGCTCTTTCTTTAAACGCAGTTTCACACTCATGTCCTCTGGCTCATGGTGCATTGTTAATTCTGAAGAAGCCTGATGGGTTGACTTTGCCAGTCAACCCCCCCCACCACCACCCTCCCTGCTCTCTCTCTCTCTCTCACTTGCACTCGTAGGCCTGTGGGTAAAGGGGTGACTGATGTCCTGGAGCTGGCGGGGGATGCCCGCAGTGGTCCTGTTGACGTGGCTGCGTAGCTCTTTCTGCGCTGCCACTGAAGATGAAGGGTATCTTGTCTGACAGGGCTACACAAGAAATCAACAGGGCATTTTTTCTGACCCAGAGTTTGAGTCTTGCCAAGAGCCCCATGTCCCCTCACGTTTCACGAATACTTACATTTGCATCCCCTCGAGATCAGTTTGAAACAGCATTGGCTATTTCCAGTGGTTTCCACATCTGACCACAGGTATTTACCACAGTGCTGAACAGACACACAAACAATGGGATATCACACAGCATCACCATCTCTCTTACACCTCTTTCCACGCCACTGTGCTGCAGTGGTCTCACCTACATTTTAATGGTGTAATTGACCCTCAATTGCATAACGAGCGGAAGACCGTATAAACGAGGACGGTCTGCAGAAGCCTGCAACAGAATTAAATGAAGGAGCCAACATTTTCTGCCATGGAGTCAGAAGACGCAGCACAGAGCTGCCATGTCTGTGTCGTCCTCAAGGCCCGCCTGCAAGCACGACTTCTTTCTCTTGCAACTGACTTTAGCTGTTGATTGGCAAAAGGAGATTTTTTTAGAACTGTTTTTTTTCTCCTTGAACAGAAACTTCTTATCACCATTACTTACTCAGAACGAACTCTTTCACTGCCCTACTTGTCCTCTGACCCTCACCGCCCCACCTGCCCTGTTTGCCCCACTCCGTCCGAAACCGAAAATCTTCAACTGTCTGTCTGCCTCTCTTTCTCACTTTCACTCAGCCTCGCAGCCCCACAAAAAAAAAGAGCAAAGAAAATGAGTCAGGGTGAGGGGAAAACAAAACAAAACTCACTTCCTCCCCCTTCACCTTCTCAGTTTCGCTTGCAACTGAATTTCCTTGAATACAGCTCGGGGAATCCCTCTCTGAGCGAGCGGAGTCTGCGTGCAGCTCTGAGACTAGCGGACTACTGAAGGCACGGCAGGCCCTGCCTGCTGTCACGGTTCAAGAGCATCTTTAACGCACTGTTCGCCACACGACGTCTGCACATGTGGCTTCAATATCAGCCCTGTTAATGGTGCACAAGGCCAGGGTCGCTGGGTGCAGGTGCGCTCTCTGTTTCAGTAGCTCAGTAGTTAAGAGTTAAGAATGACTGCAGTTCACTAGCTCTGTGTCAGAGCGCAGGGCTGCAGTGTGTTCAGAAGCTCTGTGTCAGAGCGCAGGGCTGCAGTGTGTTCACTAGCTCTGTGTCAGAGCACAGGGCTGCAGTGTGTTCAGTAGCTCAGTTGTTTTGAGTACAAGGCTGCAGTGTGTTAGGTAGCTCTGTGTCAGAGCGCAGGGCTGCAGTGTGTTCACTAGCTCTGTGTCAGAGCGCAGGGTTGCAGTGTGTTCAGAAGCTCTGTGTCAGAGCGCAGGGCTGCAGTGTGTTCACTAGCTCTGTGTCAGAGCACAGGGTGCAGTGTGTTCAGAAGCTCTGTGTCAGAGCGCAGGGCTGCAGTGTGTTCTCTAGCTCTGTGTCAGAGCACAGGGTGTAGTGTGTTCAGTAGCTCAGTTGTTTTGAGTGCAGGGCTGCAGTGTGTTCAGAAGCTCTGTGTCAGAGTGCAAGGCTGCAGTGTGTTCAGTAGCTCTGTGTCAGAGCGCAGGGCTGCAGTGTGTTCAGTAGCTCAGTTGTTTTGAGTACAAGGCTGCAGTGTGTTAGGCAGCTCTCAGAGTGCTGGGCCGCAGTTTGTTCAGTAGCTCTGTATCAGAGTGCAGGGCTGCAGTGTGTTCAGTAGCTCTGTGTCAGAGTGCGGGGCCGCAGTGTGTTCAGTAGCTCTGTGTCAGAGTGCGGGGCCGCAGTGTGTTCAGTAGCTCTGTGTCAGAGTGCAGGGCTGCAGTGTGTGAATAGTGTATCCCTTAATGACACCCTGCTCCTATCCCTGCATGGAGTGAGGTCACGGCTTTGCAGCTAATCCCCTCCTGCAACCCTTTTATCATGGGAACCAGCAGCAGTCAGAAAGCAAGGGACTGGTTTAGGAGTTCTTGTGAAAGCACGACGACGGCTCTTGGAGACTGTGGGAACTGCAGAGAGAAGTTGTGTGGGGAAAGGGCTCCCTCACCTGGATCACTAACTCCTAACAAACAGGCTCAGCTCTCCGTGTTTCCCTGCATGCGACACTGAGGAGCTCTTCATGCCTTCAGGCCTCCGCCAGCACCCCTCGCTGTTCCCCGCTGACCCGCCCTCGCTGTTCCCTGAGGAAGCGGACAACAGCGCCTCCGTTTGCTCTCGCGTCGCGAAGAGGCTGCTGGACTGCTGGACTCGTCCTGCAACAGCACTTCAGCGCCTTTCAGCGAGGAAAAGAGCAAACACTTCACTGAGCCAGGAAATCGGGCTCCTCGATTCCCAGATCTCCTTTAGTCCCTCCCAGCCTCCCTGCAGAGCTGGTACTACGACAGGCACGAAACCCAGCACTAGACCAGCAGGAGCCTGCAGCTAGAGGGCTTTAACTGTCAATGACCCGAAGGCGGGAGGAGGCCCAGTCAAGTGAAGTGACTTCGCTAATCCCGTAACAGCAAGGTGGGACTTGGGTTCGAGTGTCTGGCTCCCACTCGGGTTTCGGCGTTGGCATGGGAGGCCCCAACGCTGCCTTGTCTCCTGCGTTTAAAAAAAGTAAAACCGCCGGTCTGACTGTGTCGTCACAAAAGGGCATCAGGGAGGCATTTTTGTGCAGCAGGTTTTGCTGCTGTCCGTTAGAAACCAGGCTCAGGACGCTCGCTTGATGTTGCTGTTTTCGAAGTTCAGCTCTGACTACGGGATCGCGGCGTTGCAGTTTCTAAGGCATCCCGATACTGTGAGCAAGACGAAACTGTTTGAGCTTGAGCTTGTGAGCTCAGCTGCCCGTTGGGCCCGGAGTTCGGGTTGTGTTAGTTCTGGAGGTGGCGGCCGGGGGGAGGGGGAGCGTGTGTCGTTGAGACCCCTCTGCTGGTGCCCTGTGGGGTGACCGCTTCCCTGCGTGCTCGCACGGGCAGGGCACCTGGGCGCGCCGCGTCTGTCTCACTCCTCTGTCTCGGGTTTGCCTCTCTTCCTGGAAAAAAAAAACACAGAGGGCGCACACACACACACCTGCGTCACTGTCACTGTGAACCCCGTGGCATCACTTCCTGTCAGGCCTGACGCTTCTGGCTTTGGTCTCTCGACCGCAATGTCGTCTCGAGTGACGCCAGGGCCTCCCGGGTGTGAGAACACGTGTGTGTGCGTGTGTGTGTTCTGGCATCGATTGTCATGGTGATCTGGATTATTGGTAAACACAGATGCGGCGTCGGTTGCCGTGGTGCCGAGACCGGTCGAGACCGGCTCTGCGCCGCGGCGTCGCATGCGTCAACCATGCGCGCTGAAAATAGCACAACGTGGGGCCGAAGGCGCGCAGAGATGAAAAACAAAAAGACAAGCGCCGCAGACAGCAGGTGCTCTTCACACACGTCTGCTGCTCGCTCCTGGTTTCCACGGAACCTCAACCCCTGCTCGAAGACCTAAAGCCAGCCTTCAGAAACGGCCCTTTTATTTTTTCCCCTCTAGCTGTTCTGACTACCGAAAGGTGACCAACGGGGAATTTCCCTGGAATTTTCCAGCCTTCTTGCACGCGTGCGCATGGCCCTGCCTCCTTGTGCCTGCGACGTGCTTTTCCCAGGATTCCCCCTGACTCCGAGACGCCTCCCTGGGGGCGCCCCTCCCCAGCACAGCACGGCCACAGGTTCGCAGGTTTGCAGGTTCGCCCCGGGATCTGGTTTTCCCAGCCTGTCCTGGGGGGCTGCGTTGCCGGCCCCTGGGTCTGAGCCCCGGCGCGGCCCGAGGAGGCGATCTCCGGCCTCGGCTCATCCGTACGTCCTGCGCTTCCGGCCCCGGAGCAGGATCAGGGCGCTCCTCGCTGGCCCACCTGAAGCCGAGGTCCCCGCGGGCGTCACTCTCCTGTCGGTTGCCGTTTCGGCACGCAGCCTTAGTCGTGGTGAGGCGCTAAGAGGGGGTGTGCAAGGGCGGCTCCGGTGTGGCCCCAGTGGAGACTGCTGAGGGGCGCATCAGTGTCTCGGCAGGGCTGAAGATCGTGGGAGTGGGGTGCCCCCAGGGCAAGCGCCACAGCCGTTTCCGTGCTTGTCTGACCCCCGCAGAGAGACCCGGAGAACCTGACGTCAGAGAAAGCCTCTTCCCGCCGCCTCCTTCGCGGGGCCTGGGCGTGCAGACGGGGCGAGACCGGAGCGCCGCGCGGCAGGCCTGTCGAGCGCCAGTAACGGCATGAAGGGCCGGGTCTCGGCACGAGCGGGCAGCGTCCTGGTTCGGAGGGGGCCGGAGGGCCTTTCCTGCAGCTCCCAGCCAGGGGAAGTGCTGTGATTAGGGTCTTATCTGTGCGCGTCCGGGAACGGGGCCAGCGGGGACGGCGAGGGGAGAAAGAGAGGGGAGCAGGAGCACGCAGGGTGTGTGGTAGCAGCCTTCTGAGAAAGACCTCAGCCTTATCTGTCCACAATCTCCAGGCTCAGGACCACCGCCGTTCCTGACAAGCCTGCGTTTCTGCTTTCGGGTTGCTTAAGGGGTGATACTGGAGTGGGGGGGGGGGGCGAGGGAGAACGGTTTGTGGTTGGGGGTGAGTTCACATTTTCGTCTTCCTGGCTTCCTGCGGTTAGCCCCCAAACTGATCATTTCCCAGACTGAAACCCCCCACCATGACCACTACTCTCTGGGGACTGAACGCCTGCTGCTCTTCCCAGCTGCGTCCACAAACACAGACGGACACACACACTCACACACACAGCAGGGACACACACACTCATACACACACACAGCAGGAACACACACTCACACAACACACACTCACAGTCACATACACAGCAGGAACACACACACTTACACATACAGTACACAGCAGGAACACACACTCACACATACAGCAGGAACACACACACACACAGCAGGAACACACACTCACATACAGCAGGAACACACTCACAGTCACATACACAGCAGGAACACACACACTTACATGTACACATACACAGCAGGAACACACACACTCACACACACACAGCAAGAACATACACACTCACACACAACACACACTCACACATACACAGCAGGAACACACACACTCGGACACACAACAGGGACACATACACAAAAAATGTCCAAATGTGTCCAAAAGCCCTGAAGCAGCTTTTCCATAAACAAGGAGTATCGAAGGAACAGGTCAGACGTAGCTGGAGGAGACTCTAGAGACTGGACACATGGCTGGACGTGTGTGCCCAAGGCCTGGCAGATCTGGGCCTCCCAGCGTCTTCCTCCTGTCTCTGGGCTCTGTCTTCTCTTCTATCTGCTTCTCCCTTGCAGCGCTGTGACTCGCCCACTCTCGAGCTGGTCCCTCTTCTCTCTCCGCCTGCTCTCCCTCTCTGTCGCCCCCCCCGACCCCGGAGTGCCATGCGCGAGCCCTGGGCTGGCGCTGTGCTCCTGTGCTCTGACCCGCATGCGCGCCCTGTTGGCAGAGAGTGTGTGCGGAGTCCGGGTTTGGACCGGGGCTGTGGGTGGGCGTCCTGGCAGTGGGCCCAGCCGGAGCACAGCTGGACCACAGGGGCTGTGCAGAGACATCGGACGGCAGAGTAGACGGCACTGCAGGCCCACGTGGTGCAGGAGTGAGAGTCTTTGCATTCAGCCAGGTGGAAGGGGTAGATGCCCAGCTGCGGCCCTCTCTTCTGCAAAGTACCCTGCAATCTCTGAAGTGCAGTTCACAGTCATTGTAGCTTCTGCGCATGGCCTGTATGCGCTGTGCTCACAATTATATTTGGCCTTTTTCTGCCCTTTCCAATGCAGTGACATGATTTCCTTATTACCTTTCTCTGGAGGGCTTGAGAGGAGTGCGCCTCACAGACGTGGAGGCTGGGTTTTTGAAGGCTGTGGGCTCCTCTGCAGCAGAGGGAAGGGGCAGATCTAGCAAGTGGCGAATTGAGGATGTCAAAGAGCCGCCGAACTCATTATAGTAGAGGGAGTTCCTCTGTGGTCATGCGACTAGGAGGCAAATTTAGCAGAGAGGTCAGGGCTCAGGAGACTGTCCTGTTGGTGCACTTTTATTGACATGGATAAAATGTTTATTCTGAGGGTTAGCACGGCTTCCCTGCCAAGGGACTTGGGAGGTGAGGGTTTGGTGGTCTCTGGCTGGACAGCCAGGCAAGACATTGGCATCTGTCTCATCCTATGTTCCGGCCTGCGCTCGGGTTTGATTTTTTTAGCCTGTGCGGCCTGGATGGTGCTCTGCCTCCAGCCTAACAATCAGAGTCCATCCCGGCTGTCTGCAGTGGATTGGCCGGGTCTGGGGGGGTGGGTAGGCTGGGGAACTGGAATCAGCAAGAGTACAAGTGGCAGGAATAAACCAGTGGGCCCCTGGGAAGAGGCGAGGGAGAGAGGGAGGGATGCATCATTTACACATGAGGTAATGGGGGGCGCGCGGGGAGGCAGGCTTGGGGGGGGGGGGTGACAGAAAGGGGGCCCTGTTCTGCAGCTGGAGAGCGGGAGTAAACATCCGTCAGCCTGCTTAAGCCCCGCGGAGCCCAGATTCACTGAGTGGCAGAGCGCAGGAAGACCAGATGACCCCTGGATCACCCCCTCCCCCTCCCCTCTCTGCCATCGGAGAAGGCTGGGGTGCAGCAACCAAGAGGGATACCCCGCTTTGCAAAACTGCATTCCTGTAATCCGAGGGGGGGGGGGGGGGATAGAATAATTATCAATAAATTAGTCAATGCATCAATAATAAGCCTAGCAGACATAGAAGACATACAGTAGAAGTGCACCTGCCTGCCACGTGTTTATGATACTTGTGAGGTGAGATCCACACCTCTGGGCTGGTGCTGTTATCGGAGAGAGGGTCCGCGGCCTCCTGTGCAGCAAGAGGAGACTGGACTTCTAATCCTGGGCTGCTCCTCAGTGGTTTGCAGCTACTGTCCGCCTGACGCGGGAGCGAGTGTGCGTGCGAGTGTGTGTGATCCGCGTGCGTCCCTGCGCGAGTGTGTCCGTGCTGGTGCCGGGCTGCGCGCAGCTGTCCTGGCCTGAGCCCCCCGGAATGCTGATCCCACTGTATCCCGACAGGCACAGCCAACACCCCCCTCCACCACCACCACCACTACCGCACACACACACACACACCCACACCCCCCCTCCCCTCCTCCTGACCCCAAGAACAAGCGCTTTCCAGACCGGGGACTCTGAGGAGAGCACAGTGTTCGCGCCCCAGAAAGCACTGCCCTTGTCCCTCCATTCAGCGAAAGTGACGGACGGATCCATTAAAGAGGAGATCCTGCATGAATGTGGGGGAAGAAAAGAGAGTTCCAGACATATTCTTTCTCACTTCCCATGAAATGGAATGGGCCTCCGGATTGGCTCCATCTTTTTGCTCTCCCGGTAGTTCCTTTTTGTGTTTCTCTGGTTTTTAATGAATTCCGAACACAAGCTGGAGCCGAGAGGCAGGCGATCAGCCCTCTATCGCGAGTGTTCCATCAGTCCGTGTTGATCATTCAGTTTCTAGTACCTAAACGATTCGATGGCATGGTCCAGACGTTTCTTAAAGGAGTTCTAGCGCTAGCCAGCACGGCTGGGGTCGGTTGTCCCTGACACCCACCACTCTTTGTGGAAAGACACGCCTCCTGTTCTCAGTCTCCAACGCTCCTCCCTGGATCAGAGTTTCTGCTGCCGACTTTCACCCCAGCTTTGTGACACCTGACTGGGGACCCCTGCTGGCGAGATCCGCGCATGGCGCCTGCCCCGTATACAGGCAGAGGGGCCCGAAAGGCACACACACCTGCACTGGGGGGGATTTTGCCTTCAGCAGAAACGCAGCCTGTCCGCTGATGCAGAGAGAGCCGTGGGCCGAGCCCCACCACAGTAATCCTGAAAGCCTGAAAACGAACGGCTTTCAGATGCGCCGAGGCCCGCGGCAGAGAGAGGAGGGGGTGGCCAGTGCTTTGCGGCAGAGCAGAACCCCGCGAGTCCGGGTGCCCGGAGAGCGGGCCGGCCAGTACCCGCCGCGAGTCCGGGCGCCCAGGCCGAAAAAGCCTCACTTTAAGGATGAGCAGACACTTTGTTTGATTAGGGTGGTGGAGTAGGGGAGTGAGCAGTGGAAGGCATTTCGGATTAAGTGCAAAAGAGTTTAGTTAATAATAATTCTTTACTCTTAAATAGCTCTTTTCTGGACACTCCACTCAGAGCGCTTTACAGGTCATGGGGACCCCCTCCACCAACACCAGTGTGTACCCCCACCTGGATGATGCTCCAGTCCGCTCCCCACACACCAGCTCTCAGTGGGGAGGAGAGCAGAGTGATGAAGCCAGTTCAGAGAGGGGGATTATTAGGAGGCCATGATGGGTAAAGGCCAGGGGGGAGATTTGGCCAGGACACTGGGGTAACACCCCTACTCTTTTTGAGATTTATTCTGTTTTGTGCTTATCAGGATATGATTGTATTCCTTTTAGAATGGACAATGTGCAATTTACCTGCAGGAAGTGTGTGGTAGTTGCTACCACAGGGAATCCACCTGCTGGTTCTGTACGTTTCCCATAGTTCCATACGATACTTTTACCTTCTGTTGCCATGGTTTCACTGTGCTCTAGCACATTCTGTTCTGTTTTCGCTCTCGTGTGACACCAAGGCATCATTCAAGCCAAAAGCATCAGGGAGTGCGTGTCTCACCCCCTCCACTGTGAATTCACACGCCTCTGTGCCCCCAGACTCAGGAAATCTTTTATCCCCACTGAGGACCCCCCCCCCCCCCCCCGGAAAATGGAACAGTCCACAAGTTCTGTGCAGGGTTACTACCACCTTGGTTAGAGAAGGGGGGAAAAAGCCAAGAGAATCTGAGAAAGGATACAAACAAGGAGGCTCTTCGGCCCATATGGCCCCTTGGATAGTTAGAAGCCAATCGAACTCGCCAAGAATCTCATCCACGTGTTTCTTGGAGGAAGCCAGGGGGATCGGCTCCAAAACCAACGGCTGGGTGGCTTGATCCATGCTCCCACCACCCTTTGTGTAGAGAAGCGTCTCCTCGTTTGTGTCCTCCTCCTGTGTTCCACCGCCCATTCTGCCGCCCGGCTCCCTCACGCCCGCTCTCTCTCCCCGCAGGGCGAGCCGGAGGAGGCCGGGGAGGGGCCCTCTCAGCCGGAGCGCGGAGGCGGAGCGGACTAGACCCCCGCGGCGCGCACCTCTACCTCACTGACCGGGCGGCGGCGGCGGCCGGGACCGACGCAGCAGCAGCCCGCTGCCCGGAGAGCCATGAAGATTGCAAAACAGGAAGCAAAAAAAGTACCTTTTTTTTTTTTTAAAAAAAAGAAAGTGTCTAATTGTTATTAATGTTCTTGTTGTTGTTGTTGTTGTTGTTGTTGTATTGGTCGTTTTTCTGAAACGTTAAGAGAAGATCAGGAGTCGTGCCACGACGCTGCCTTCGCCTAAGCAGACCTCAGTCCTGATGCTCGTCAGCCTCCGCCGCTTTTCGGCCCTCGGCACTAGACCTGTATGAGCCACGCTCTGTTGTTGTTGTTGTCGTTGTCGTCGTTAAATGTAACTTTTAATCTGGACTTATTTTAAGAATGGAAGGCATTGCTACGTCATAAACAGTACTGTTTACCGAATGCTCTGGTCAGCTGACGCAGAGCTGGGCGAAGGAGAAGCACTCCCGGTTCTTTTCCGCCTGTTCCGCTACTCCTCCGGTGTTTCAAGAATGTGTTTTGTGTGTCGTTGCTGTTGCTGTTGCTGTTCTGCACGTTTTGCTTCTGTCTGCTGCGGAGAGGGCGGGGGGCTCGGTCCCTGTCTCCGTGCTCTCGCTGCGATCAGGGAGCTTAATGGCAGCGAGAGCCCCGTCTCTGGCCCGCACCGGGGGGGGGTCTGAGGGACCCCGGCAGCTCAAGCGCTGGGGTCAGTCGGCATCGGGGGCAGCCAGGATGACCCCTCCAGTTATAATGGGGCTCAGATATACCCCCCCCGCACCACATGCTTGTAACTGTAGGACCCCTGTCCAGAGGTGTTCGACTAACTCCCTTAACTGGCGCAGAAAAGTCTTTTCAAAATGTAGTCTTTGAGGAAAAAGATCTCTTCCCAAATGTGTATTTTATAGAGGTAAAGAAATCCGCTCTACCAAAACATACAGTTGGCCTGTTTTCGGGCGGAGCGCAAACAGCCCTCCAGAGCAGGCAGAAGCAAGCAGATCAAGAAAAGAGCAGCAGCTTTCGGTGTTTTTGCTCACGATTCAGGAACAGATTTCAGTGCACTCAGTTAGGTGTGCCATTATGCACTCTTGCAGTCCATCTGCATGCCTTGAAGCAAAACCCCTTACCTCAGCACCCGTTGTGGATCCACTGCAGCCAAACTTTTAAAACTCACAATCTACCTCAGTGACAATGATGGCCCACTGTAGCCGTGGCGACGGCCACGTGCTCGATCCACTTCCTGTTTGCGGGCAGTCTCTCCGCTGGGCCTTTCCCAGCCCAGCCTGCTGCCCAGGTCTCAGGTGTTCTCTGGCCCGGGTTCGGACTGGAATCTCAGTTACTCGGGTCATCTCTAGAACCTCATCGTAATGGTCCTTGTCCACTTGAAACCGAGGAGCTCACAGCCATTCCGATTCCCCTGTTTAACGTCGTTGACGGGTCCGGGTTTAGGGCTCAGCCGGGGAGCTGGGAGTGCCAGTAGACCCCCGGAGATCCTGGAGCCCAGGACGGCTCAGTCCAGGTTCGGCTGTGAACCCAGCTCGTTCTGCTGGGGTCGGGGGGGCTCACGCGGAGCCCCTCTGCCCTGTGAGGGCTGTCAGAGGTGTAGCGTTGGTTTCGCGGTGCTCCGGTGTGCGGTCCTGGTGGACAGTAGGGCAGGGGAGTTTTGTGCCCCGTCCCGTGGGACAGAGAGAGTTGTTTCCAGGGCTTTTCAGGACGGCGAGTGCTGACAGGTGTCCCATTAGAGGTGTTCTGTGCGCTCCAGGCTGTGCAGGCCAGGCCAGGGTACGGACAGCAGGCTGCGATGATTTGGGAACAGTTTCAGCTGGGAGGGGGGCCAGCTGGGCTATCCAGTAGCCCACCGATCCCAGCATCTCCTCCAGCTGGTTCTTGCGAAAAGCCCGGGGTCGCGGGGTCACGCTTGGGCGGCTGGTTTCATGCCCCCCCCACCCCGTGGGTGAGGAAGAGCCCCCTGTTGTCGGTTTTAGTGCGAATGCGCTTCCACTTCTAAAACTGTGAACTTCCTGAGAAGACAGTCCGTGGGCTTCTCCAAGCCGGCTCAGTCTTCCAGTCCGAAAGCCGGCTCGTGGGGTGTGGATGGCCCGGAGTCTCGCTTGCCGGGCCGCTGTCCCTGTGCTGTTTGTCAGAAGCCTAGACGGGGCTGTCCTGTCGGTGGTGTGGCGTCACCCACTCTGAACGCAGGCCTCGCAGTGGTCCGGGCGTTTGGGACGCTGTGCCGTGAGAGCGTGAAGGCGGGGTTGTTGGTTTTTATTTTTTGCCTTTTTGTTTTTAAAAACCGGCTCAGTCTCCACTGAGACCGGACAAACAGTGACCTCTAGTGGCCAGAGACTCATAATTACAGGGTTTCCTCACGACTCTCAGGGTGAGGTTTTTCAAAGAGGAGTCTGTCGATCTCATTTTGCGGCGGGTTCTTTTTTCTGTCCTCGTTAGCATCCTCCGAGGTTCAGAGGATGTGTTTTCATGTTCTTCATTCGCCGTGTTTAACTCCTGTATCCGCTCCTAGCCGGGTGGTTGTCCTCCTCTTTGTAAGACTTGGTGCTATGACAGTTCTTACAGCTTCTGGGTGTAAAAGTGCTTTGTGAATTTGCGCCAGCAGCGCTCCCACTGGGAGCGCCTCGCCTGTGGCTCGGAAGGGCGCAGTCCGTGAAGATGAGCCACTCCGATCGTCCTCTTGGGACGCGAGTCAAGCAGAGGGGCTCGGTCTGTCTCTGCTTGCGCAGAGCTTCAGCCTGGAGAGAACGACTGAGCGCGTCTTCGGACAACGAGAATTAGAAAAAAAAAAACTTGACTCCTTTACCAAAGCTTGAAGATCGCTGATCCTCAATCCAAACCGTGTTTTTTCCCTTATTGCTTCTTGTTTAACAAACAAACAAAAACAAACGAAGGTTTAGTGTTTTTTTTATATATATATATAGTAACGTGGTTGATTATGAAGTATTTTCTGACAGAAGTGTACTTACTCAGCTACTCACTGGAAAATCGGGCTATACTACTGTCCCACCTGTGTTTCCAACAGTACGTGCAGCGTTTCTTTTTATTTCATGTTTAATGTTACTGTTCGACATGTCGGATTTTTTTTCCTCTTCCTCGCGCGTGTGTGTGTTTTTCAGACTTCTTCAGGTAATATCGTACTTACCGTTTGTGGCATTGGAGCGCGGCGGAGGAGGGAGACGGTCAGGCGCAAGTCACACCACTGTCCACTGTCCACTGCCTACTGCCCTCTGCCCTCTGCCCTCTGCCCACTGTCAACTGCCCTCTGCCCTCTGCCCACTCTCAACTGCCCACTGTCAACTGCCCTCTGCCCACTGCCCACTGTCAACTGTCAACTGCCCTCTGCCCACTGCCCACTGCCCACTGTCAACTGTCAACTGCCCTCTGCCCACTGTCAACTGTCAACTGTCAACTGTCAACTGCCCTCTGCCCACTGCCCACTGTCAACTGTCAACTGTCAACTGTCAACTGCCCTCTGCCCACTGCCCACTGCCCACTGCCCACTGCCCACTGTCAACTGTCAACTGTCAACTGCCCTCTGCCCACTGTCAACTGTCAACTGCCCACTGCCCACTGCCCACTGCCCACTGTCCTGGTCAGGGCTTGACCCCTGCAGCCCAGCCCAGTGCACGTCTCTGCCCCTTCTCGTCCCTGGCTCCTTAGTGACAGAGCCGGTCTGCAGCTCCTGGGGTTAATTAAGCAATTAAGGATCGATTCGGCACTTCGCAGCGTGGGGGGTGGGGGGGTTCGAAGTCCTGTAGCGGATGAGAGCCCAGGATCCCAGGCTTCCCATGCGACTGGGGAAGGAGCCTCAAGCCCCCCGCTGGCCGGAGCCGCTCCGGGGTGTCCAAGTGGCGGAGCACGGGGACAGGCCAGTCCTAACCGTCCCACCCCCACGCCCAGGACCCCGGTAACAACCCGGTCGTGTTCAAAAACAACCATGCAGAACTTTCATGGGCTTCATCCCTCAGCTCTCCTCCCCACTGAGAGCTGGTGTGGGGGGAGCGGACTGGAGCCTCATCCAGGTGGGGGTACACACTGGTGCTGGTGGAGGGGATCCCCTTTTCTGAGGGGAGGGTCCAGAAAGGCGCTATAGAAGTGTGAGGGATTGTTATCGTTCCTGGCGGAGCGTGAGGCGGCTGTGGCTTCAAGCTTGCGGTCACGCAGAGTGGGCACGGGTTGGGGGGGGGGTGGTCAGTGTCCGCAGCCGGAGCTCGTACCGGCCCTCACGGGCCTCCTCCACAGTCGCGCTACTGACTGTGAGCGGCTGAGGCAGCGAGCAGCTTGCTAAAACCTGGAGCGGATCCGGACGGTCCCGGGGCCGGGGGCTGTGGGCACAGGGCTGACCCGAGGGGGCAAGAGGCGCTGCAATGTGCTCGGGCGGCACTAGGTGTCGCCCTCCTCCTGTTACCCCGAGAAACAGATCCGTGGCTGAAAAGTTAATCGGTCGTTCTGGAGGCTGGCTCCGGTTCGCCTCTCTCTGTGTGTGTGTGCCTCGCCCTCTCCTTCCCCGCCACGCTCGCCCTGTGTAGACCCTGTGGACTACCTCTGAAGCAAGGGGGGCACACGCCTGCCGTCCTCAAGAGCTGTATGCCCCGGGCGGAGACTGCTGCCGCACCCCCACTCTGCCCCCCCCACCGCGGCACCAGCGCCCGTGCCCCCCAAGTCTTCCTCGGGTCGCTGTTCTGTTCTGTGCCAAGATCTCTCGGAGCTCGTCTGCGGGCCCGTATACACAGCACACACAGTACACAGGGCCGGGGACAAGGTCTGTTCCGTGCTGAAAGGACGAGAACAGAGGGGCGACGGTGCGTCGGTGGCGCCCCCTTCAGGAGCCGGGAGCTGGCCGAAGCCGACAGGCCGCCTCTCTGTTTTCTTTCCCCTGTCGGCCGGGAATAAACCATTACCTGTCCCGCTGCCGCCTGCGCCTGCGCCTGCAGCTCCCTACTTGAATGAACTTCTTAGATTATATATATATATCTCTACGGTGTATATATATATACAGTATATATATTTTTGAAAAACCGCGCCAGTAATAAATCGACTCAAGAGGCACCTCGACGCGAGTCGGTGACGAGGGGGGTTGGGGGGCGCACGGGTGGTCGGGCCGTGGTTGGGGAAGTCCTCTCTCCCGCCGTGTCCTCCCCCCCCCCCCCCCAAAAACACGAACACGAGGAGCGCGGCAGGGAAGATTCCTCGCCAAGTGTGGAGCTAACCTCCCTCCCCTGCCCTCCCCTCCCCCAAGGGGGACAGAGGCTCTACGCAGCTCCGGATTGCCCCCGGGGCAGGTGAGGGGGCAGGTGAGGGGGCAGCTCAAGCCACGACCGCAGTCAGGTTCCTCTCCGATACCTCAGCGCCGGGAGCGGGCCCGCGGGCCGGCGGGAGCAGCACGGGGATTGACATATATATTTTGGGAGATAATTTTATGTGCCTGTTCCTCGCCGACCGCGGGGGCCGAGCTGTTTTTGAGATGAAGAATTTTTTTTTTAAAATATATATAACGATTATTATAATTATTGTTACTGTTACGGTTCATGAATTTTAACCTCCGCCTAGTAAGTCGTTTATATACAGTATGTACGATTTTTTTTTTCGTTCGGTAGTGGTGTCTTTACTTGAATTCGTGACCTGTAACCCTTTTTTTTGTGTCGTTCGGGTTTTGTATCGTTTTTTTTTTGTTTTGGTTTGTGTGTTTGATTCTTTCTCCTACACATTTCTGTTTTAAAGAGTTGGGTCCTGTGTCCTTTCTTCTGCCAACAGCAACCCGGTGATAAATGTGTCCCTTCACTGGTGTAACCCTCTCCCTTCCCTTCAATAAAACAGAACTTCAGCATCTCTAGACTGCGTCTTGTGTGGTTCCATCATCATCATCTTTATCATCTTCATCATCACCATTACTCCTGGTGTTATTCCTGTACAAGATGAGACCAATCTTTTTTTTTGTCGGGCATAAATTATTCCCACATTTCTATTAGCAATCATTCCATTGCACGGGTACAGTACAGCACCCTTCATCCCAGAGAATTCCCAAACTTCTTTACCAACAGGGGGGACCAAGTTCACCCCCCCACACACACCACAGGGGGACACACAGCAGCCCCACAGCACCCAGCAGCCCAGGGGCAGGAGAGAGAAGCTGCTGCACCAGCTGGGTTCTGGGGGAACTGCAGGGAGGCCAGACTGGCCCAGACCACAGTGGGGTTCAGGCAGGACACGGGCGTCAACACCCCTGCTCTGATGTCCATCTGATGACCAGTGCCGTGGGAAATTTAATCCACAGTAAAGGACAGCTCCTCCACGTTATTCCTGTCTAACGTAGTCACCTGCAGTCCTCGATACAGGGAGTCTTGGAGGTTTGTCAGTTCTGTTTTCTGGAAGCTGCTGGTAAGGACCTGGAAACAGGCGATGAAACGATCCAACGATTTGTTCCATTCGGCAACTGAGATCAGAAATAGAATGAGAAGTACAGGCAGAGCCCAGAAAAACGAGTCCCTGAAAAATGCATATGTCTCAACCAATCAATCAACCAACCAACCAACCAACCTACCTACCTATCTATCTAGGAACAAGGAACTTCTTCAGGAGTGAGAAAGACAGGGCAGACAGCAAAGGTGATGTAGCAGGAGAAGAGCTGGGAGAGAGGAGGGGCGAGGGGAGGGAGCAGGGGACAGACAGAGAGGCCGATCAGGTGGTGTGAAGAGAGGCTGCTGTTTGCGGCCTACGCATGCTGACGCAGCTACCCACCTGATCTATCTATCTATTTCCAGCTAGAAGAAACAACAATCAGGTTTATTTATAGGTTGACCAGCGTGCTGAATGCTCAGAGAAACACCATCCGTAAGGACAGGGGGCGGTCAGCAAATAAATCCACCAGCACACAGACTCTCGTGCACCGAGCGCCTTTATTCACATTCCTCCTTCGGCTGCAGGAGCTGCCGTTTCAGAACCTTTTCAAAAAGGTTTCCGCTCTAGGCCTCTTGTCCTGCCCCCTAGTTAACTTGGCATTCCTACGCAGGCATGTTATGTTTTGAAACAGGCAGCCCCGAGTGGCGAGGAGAGCCCAGAAAACTTCACAGAGGCGGGCGTGGGCCCTGCTTCCGTCTCTGCAGGACTGACGCCCCCACAGCCACCCGCCTCTGCTCCCCCTCCTCCGGAGCTCTCCGTTCTTCGGCCAGCGCAGCCCAACATGGACGGAAGGGAGGACCGGGGGTGCCTGGCTGGGACAAGGGACAATGTACTCATCCCCAGGAGAGATTTTCTTGCACTTGCCTGGGAGAGAGCATTGCGATGCTGCTTCAACCACGTTTCACTCAACACGAGGCTGAAGAACTAGCCCTGTGAGCAGGCAGGTCCAGAACTGGGTCTGATTTTTGCCAGCTCTAATCAGTCCTGCAGGCCTCCTGTGATGCGGCGGATAACCAGGAACTGAGGGCGGACAGGTCTCGCAGACCTCGGCTCTCTATTGTGCATCACTCCTAACTCACAGAACGGCAAAAACCCCCCAGGCACCTAGTGCCGTGAAGCGGTAACCCCCAGACAGAAGCGCAACAGTGTCGGAAAACCAAACAGACACCGTGTGCGACACAGCACCCCCTTAATCCCGGAGCCCGGTCCAGAGCTCACGCAGTCCACAAGCCAGCTTGCGGCTGCTCTCAGTGCAGTCAGCAAAACAGCAGCCTGTGCATCTTCACGGCAAGATGACGCCGCCTTGACCGAGCCCCCAGCCGCCCGACTTCTGGAGCAGGTGCCGAGCTTCGGTGGGCCGGGCAGCAGGGTGGGGCAGGTGTTGGGGCAGAAGGTGGATCCCCTGCAGACTCCGCTGGAGCCCCCCGGGTTCATAGAGCATACCGTCTCATGCTGGGTGGGGGTTTCCGTGCTGTAAGATTCTGCAGCGCGTCGCTGGGGTGAGGCTGAGGAGAGCGCAGCTGGCGCAGCCGGCCCTGGCCTCCGTCAGCAGCTTCCTCTGGGGATCGGGGCTCCTCTTCCTGCTGCAGACCCGAGCTGCTCCAGCTTCGCTGCATTGCCAGAGCCACACACCTGGGCTGGAGCACCCCGACAGGCAGCATGGCCGCCGTCGCTCAGGTACTGTGGAGTGCACGGGGTCGGCACCGGGCGGGTTTTCAGCGCGCTGGGTGCGTCACGCTCTTATGAAGCTGAGATAGTTGATGAAACAGGACTGAAGTGCCCTTCCACGCAAACTGAGTCACTGGAAACTTGTGTGAAGTTGGGAGCACAGCGATGGTGATGACGCAGATAATAAAACTAACACTTCATTCTGCAAGGCATGACTACATATTAATCCCATGATAAATTACGGATTATCCCACGCCCCTGAATTGGTCTCTTGGTTATAAAATAGATGGATGTAGCATCTAACATTCATTTCAAGTAATGCCAAAATAAATGCTGTTTTCAAAGTAAGCAGACAATGTGAAAATGGAAACCGGGTTCATTTCTTTTAGTGTTGGTATTATCACTGCTGTGGATCCCTCATAACTTCGTCAAAACTGGATAAATGTCAACGAGACACCATTCAGCCCCACACGTGGCTGCTTCTCAGTTTATTCTTCATTTTCGCCTTGAGAAAAAAAAAACACAGGAGAGCCGCCCTGCCCGTGCTGGGATGTGTGCCGAGCGTTTACCCCGCTGTGTCGTTTCATTCCCCGTCTCCGCTCGCCCTCGGTCGGCAGACTTGCCGTGATTGTGCTCCATTTCCCCAAGGAGAAAGATCTCATGCCAGGCCAGAATCCCAGGATTCGAGTTGGGCGTCTTGACACAATCGGATCCTCATCCAGCCCAGCGAAGGTCTCCGAGGGGCGCTCTCGTCAACTTGACTGTCAAGACCAGCTTGGCGTCTTCAGTCAACAAGGCCCAGCTGCCCCAAGCTCGACTGGTCTCCAGTTAGCCATCAGGCCACTTGGTCTACAGTTTATGAAAATAAATAAAAAGGAGAAAAGAACACCAGCAACAGGAGGGGAAAGAGGAAAAAGAGGTCTGCTTGTATCCCATGGGTTCGAATGGCCTTTTCCTGTGCTACCTGCAGGAAATACTCAGGCGGAGACAGAGTCCGACACCAGGGAGAGCTCCAGGCTCAGGTCGGAAAGCATTCCGAGCAGTTCGCTTCATTTTTGTTCAAGAAGAAGAAAAGGGAAAAAAAAATCGACATCGTTTGATGATCAGAACCGAATTGATGTGATTTAACTGCGTGTTCTGGATGGAAAGAAGGGCCGCTTCCCTCCCTCACCTCTCCCCCCAGGGCCCCCGGAGAGCCCAGACCCAGACCGGCCGCAGGGGGCGCGGGGACGTCACGCGTTGATGGCGTTGGCGACGTCCGTGAAGACGAGTCGGCTGGGCCTCTGGATGGGCCCCTGGTTGGTCACCAGAGTCTGGGGAAGAGACGGGGGGAGACAGGAGTGTCAGGAACAGAAAATGGCTACAGCTCTCTCTCTCTCTGTCACAGGATTCCAGTGAACAGCGACTCTGACTCTCCACACTCAGTCCACTCTTACTGGCTTTCTTACTGCTGCCCACACCTGTGAAGCCACAGTTTGCCTGGATGGGAGATCAGGGATCCTGACCCACCACAGGAGCAAGCCCGATGGCTGTGTAGCAGGAACAGGGGGAAGCATGGCGGTCTGTTGCTCTAACTGTTCGAATGCGACGGATGTTGCCGCAGCTCGTCCTTGTACGTGCGCCATTTGTTTCAGTTCTTCCACCTGAAGCACCCCTTCTTGTCCACATCCTGTTCCTTCCTCATCCTGCTGTACCCAAGCCAGTCCGTCTCGAAGCCACTGTCCAGTTTGCTGTGTGTGACCAGTAGGCGCCAGTCCAGTTTGCTGTGTGTGACCAGTAGACGCTAGTCCAGTTTGCTGTATGTGCCCAGTATGTGCCAGTCCAGTTTTCTGTATGTGCCCAGTTTGTACCAGTCCAGTTTGCTGTGTGTCCAGTATGTACCTAGTTTGTTGTGTGTACTGGGTATGTGTGCTGTGTCCAGCTTGCTGTATGTGCCCAGTATGTGCCAGTCCAGTTTTCTGTATGTGCCCAGTTTGTACCAGTCCAGTTTGCTGTGTGTCCAGTATGTACCTAGTTTGTTGTGTGTACTGGGTATGTGTGCTGTGTCCAGCTTGCTGTATGTGCCCAGTTTGTGCCAGTCCAGTTTGCTGTGTGTCCAGTATGTACCTAGTTTGTTGTGTGTACTGGGTATGTGTGCTGTGTCCAGCTTGCTGTATGTGCCCAGTTTGTGCCAGTCCAGTTTGCTGTGTGTCCAGTATGTACCTAGTTTTTTGTGTGTACTGGGTATGTGTGCTGTGTCCAGCTTGCTGTATGTGCTCAGAGGGAATCTGGCTTTCTTGCTGTGCTTGGTGAGCATCAGTCCGGTTCCCTGTGCCCGGCCAGAGGAAGGGTACCTTGCTGTTGGTGCCTGGGGCTGCACTCTCCCTGCCATGGTCCAGCAGCTCCTGCTCCAGCTCGTCCTGCTCCTCTGCCGGGTCGAAGTTGTACATCGGCATCAGCTGGTGCCGCAGCTTCTCCAGCCTGTCTCGGGGGTCAGGGGTCGGGGGTCACACACAAGACAACACCACAGAAGGCCGTGAGGAGTCGGCAGCACAGACATGGGGAGAGAGTGCAGACAGTAGGCAGCCATGACACGTCTGTGCAGGACTTCAGCCCAAGCCATGCTTTATTCTGTTATCTGACCCTGTAATCACTCAGATTGTCACTGCTGAGGTGGAGCAAGGGTGGCTCGGTGATCAGCATCGCTGCCTAGCAGAGCTGGGGTCGCGGGTTCAATTCCAGACCCTGTGGTGCTATCTGTGTGGGTTTGTATGTTCTGCTCGTAGGTTTCCTCCCAAAGTGCAAAGACATGCTGGTGGGTTAATTGGATTCTGGGAAAACCGGCCCTGGTGTGAGTGTGTGTGTCTGTGTGTGGCCTGTGATGGACTGGTGTCCCATCCCGTACGTATCCTGCTTTGTGCCTGTTGCTTGCCGGGATAGGCTCTGTCTCCCCCCCAACCCTGAATTGGAAGAAGCGATTAGAAAATGGATGGATGGATGTTAAACAAAGATCTAAGAAAGAGTCAGCTGGAGCTGCAGTGCCAAGGTTGGACACTCTTCTGCCAGGGGTGGGGGGTTGGTTACCAAAGAACAGTATCACAGTCAACCCATCACCTGTTACAGCAGCCCCAGACACTGGGCATGTGCTCTGGGTTTCCCAGCAGGCAATTAGGCAGAAAGTGCCTTTGTGGTTCTGCAGAATTGCTAAGGCTGGCTTGGAGGGGAATCCCCATGTTCCGACCTACGGACAAGTGATCTAATCTGACCCGTCACTATTCTACAACTGCGCCTACGAGGTGTTTTTCTGAACCACGCTCGCTTGTGGGTGGACCGCTTCCTCTCGCCGATTCGCGCAGCCGAGCTCCACGCCCTGCGCAGAGGGCCCGTGGTCAGGGCAGGGACGCCGGCCCTGACCACGGAATGGGCAAAGGCCGAGGGCACGGTGTACAGCTGGGGGAGAGGCAGTGCCGTGTGGCTGGCCCGGCCCGGCCCGGCCCAGTCCCGCAGGCAGAACAAGACAGACTCTCACCTCTTGCGTTTCCTGATGTACAGCACCTGTAGGGCAAACAGAGGGGCCGTCAGAGCCAGGCTTTCCAAAGGCAAGACAGCTGTGCAGCTGTGCGGCTGTCGCCTTACATTAGCATCTTAATGCTCACGGTGTCTACAGGCACGACGAGAGGACTGCTGAGCAGGGAGACAAGGTGAGAGTCGGGGTACAGATGCAGGAGGTGAGAAGGGACAGAGAGAATGGTAAGGGGGTGAATGAGAGGAGAAGGAGTGAGAGGTCTGAGGTTCTGTAATGGGAGTATATAGCAAGAGGGCCTCCTCACTGACGGAGGAAAAGGAAGTCGGGGTGTATGAGGCTGCGTCGCAGCTGGGCAGAGAAGGCAGTGGGCTCTCACCATGGCAACCGCTAGGCCGATGACGGTGATGATGCCGAAGGGCAAGAGCACCATGCCCATCCCCGAGCTGCTCGCCACCAGTTCAGGGAGCTCGGTGGAGTTGAAGCCGGTGTCGTTGGTCGCCATGGTGATGGGGGTGGTCCGAGAACTGCCGTTGTCCCGCCCGCCACCGGTCGTCGTGGCGCTCAGGAGGTAGATGGGCGTGGCGGTGGCGGGGCCGGAGACACTGGCCCGTGCCGTCGCCAGAGACAGCATTGCTCCACACCGCTGAGTGGGCCGAGTGGGGGTACTGGAGCCCCTCAGGCTGCTCTGCAGTTCCTCCTGCCTCTCGCGGCGCCATTCAGAGAAAAGTGCATCTTCAGGTCGGCCCCTCCTCCCACCAGCGCTAGATGTTCCTGTCACCGAAACAGACAAAAAGGATCAGCATTGAGAAGAGATCTCTCTGCACCTGTCACACAGCACTTTCTGCTTTCGGAGTGCGGTTGGTCAGACCAGGATCAATGCTGGGTTCAGTTCCGGACCTGGGGTGCTGTCTGTGTGGAGTCTGTATGTACTCCACATGCTCGCATGGGTTTTCTCTGCGTGCCCCAATTTCCTCCCACAGTCCAAAGGCATGCTGGTGGGTTAATCAGCATCTGGGAAATTTGATCCTGGTGGGAGTGTGTGTGCCCCGCGATAGACTGGCGTCCCATCCAGGGCGTGTCCTGCCTGGCGCCTGTTTCCCTTGTGGGGATAGGCTCCAGCTCCCTGGTGACTTGGAGTGGGAAAATGGATGGACAGACTGCCAAACGGGTTGAACAGGCCGCATTGCCTCATGTTGTTTGAGACCCTTCTTACATTTGTGAAGTGTAAAATGGAAACTAGGTATGGATCTGCATACGAGTCGTGACAGAAAAACATGCTTTCACATAGACGTCCTCCAGGATAATTCCTCTAGAGCAGGGGGGAGCAACACCAGTCCTGGAGAGGACTGGAGAAGGTTTCTGGTTTGTCACCGGAGCTCTTAATTACACAATAGAACTCTCTGTGTGCTTACGGTAATTGGACAAGCTGAAGCCTTTCCTTGTTCTTGAGCTGCTGGAGATTCCCAGAGGCCTGCCGTATAAGCCCTGCTGGACAGCAGCACCTCGAGAACCGGACCTGGGTGTCCCCCGCCACGGGGCCTCGTCAGCGCACAGGCGCCCACGCCAACGGGGCCCATCAGCAGAGAACAAAAGCTCGGTGCGGGCAGAAACGAGGCAAGGCTGCTGGCCCTCAGCCGGGGGATAAGAGCGGCTCCCGGAGCGAGAGGCGAGTACAACGCAAGCATCACCCGAACACAGAGAACAAGAAAAACACGCCGTTTCTCCGGCTGGGACAGTGACCAGTCAGAACGTCGACGGCAGCAACAACAGCGGTTACATTAATACCGAGCGGCAAAACCCACCACAAACACAACAGAGCACACAGCTACAGAAGGGAGGAGGCGACGAGCTCGCAGAAGCGTCGCACCAGCACTCATAACGAAAGCTCCTGTTATGAATGAGCGGCCGGTACAGCACGTCCCCGGTACGTCTGGGTGCCGGTTTGCTGCCAGCAGGAGCCGGCACGCGGGCCGCTGGGCTGGAACGCCCCAGCCGAGCGTCGCACCCAGCGGGGTAGTGGAAAGCAAAATGTGAAACAGCGCCGAGCAGAAAGAGGAACAGCCTCTGCCAGCACCTGTATCCTTTGGGGGCTGAGGTCGGAGGAAGTGTGGAGCAGGAGCCCGTACAGTGTGCGCAGCGTGTCTGCGTGTGAGCGAGGGGGCGAGAGACTGGGGGGGAGGGGGGGTGGTAACTGTAGGTGAGGGAAGGGCAACTGAAGGGTGGTTAGAGGCAAACCGCACGCTTCCTTCCCACAAGCCCCTGCTCTTCGCAGGAGGCCCTAACCGTTGGGGCGGGGGAGAGCCGTGCGGCGCAGCAGCTGGGGCACCGGGGCGCTGCCAGTGTCCATCCGGAGCTATTTCAAGCCGTCCAGGCCTGGCCTGCCTGCCTGCGCCTCGGTGCCCAGGCGTCTGGGGCTTCTGTGTCACACCGCACTCGTGATGTCCACAGGGGCGGCCTGCTGAGAGACGCTGGCCGTGTGGCCACTGTGGCTTGGGTGGTAAAAAAGATTTCAGAACGTGCCGTTACCCTCTTCTCGTTCGGCTTCCAGAAGAGCACCAACGCCCTTCGCTGTATACATGGCCGGATCGGGTGGCAGGTCCTTAAAAAGAAGGTTTTTCTACACTGGTGGGCTGAGCGAAAAGTCCCCTTTAGCCTCGAGCCGAAAAGACTACAGTGGAGGAGGGCCTGATCCAAGTCTTCAAAAATTTCTCAAAGACCTGGACCAAGTCGTCCCGGAGAACCTCTTTAGGAAGAAAAGGGAGACACAAAACAGAGGAAGCAAATGGAAAATAGACAGAAGTGCATTCAAAACTGAGAGCAGGAGGCACTTCTTTACACAGAGGGTTGTGGGGGCGTGGAAAAAGCTGCCCAGCCACGTTGCTCAAGCCGATACACAGGCTAGATGGGTTGAATGGCCTCCTCTTGTCTCTTAAATCTTCTCATGCCTTTCCTCGTCTGCCCCAGCAATACAATGCCCTCCCTTGCAGGCGGATCAGAGACAAGCTCTCCTGAGCACATGAATCCTCTCTGTTCACAGCTTCCGAAGCCTCTCGGCAAAAGGCCGAGCTACAGCCGCACTGAGACAACTGAAGCAAAATCTGACAACCATGCCAGCGGACCCTGGCAGATGGAGAAAAAGAGACAGCACACAATATCATCAGTTACAAAGTGTGTGTGCGTTTATTTCATTGCTGTCATCTTTTTCTGATAAGAAACTGCATCGCGATAGATCTTCATCTAGGTGACACACTGCCAGCTCCCGGACAGTACGAGACCCAGAGTCTGTTGTCTTGAATTCTTCCAGGTACTGGTACAGTACTAGTACCAGTACCAGAACTGTACAGTTCCTGGTACAGTACCAGTCCCAGTCCCAGTAGCGGTCGGCTCGCCCACATCGCTGGCACCTACGTTGGCCCCCACGACTTTCTGTTTTTTCCTTGTCATTGTTGTTGTTGTTGTTGTTGTTGTTTTGATTTTTCGGCCATGGGACGTGCATGCGTGTGCGCGCAGGCAAATCGCCAGCCCCCCTCCCTCCACCCTCTCCCCCCAGCTTTTCCCATTACGTTGGCTGTGGCTTGGCTGAGCCCCGAGACAGCGCGCGGTGTTTACAGTGTAAGCACATCTGCACGGGGAGGGCAGGATGTGGGCGAAGTCTCTCTGAAAGAGAGTAACAGCACCGCCACGCAAATACCAGTGAAGGAGATCGCAGTTACTGAGAAACGGATTGGCGCTGCGGCAGCGCCTCGGCACGCGATGCTCCTGCACCCGCGCCCCGCGCCCAGCGTGCACAGGCCGCCTGCAGCCCCGCACGGGCACAGTGCGGGCCTGGCGCCTTGCAGTGACCCCACCGGTGAGACCAGGGTATCCCACAGCTCCGTCCTCACCCGGAGGACCCGGGCAGCCTCCTTGCAGTGCTGGTGTAGCCCTCCAGAACAAGAGCAACACTGAGTTCATCCTCAGGCCTCTGCGGTGCCTGGTGTCGACCACGGATTATTAAAGGTGAAAGCAAATCGACAGGTTTCGCCCAGCCGCTCCCAGTACGGGCCAGCAGGGTTGATTCAGAACAATAAAGCTGATCTCGGAGGCGACCTCAGCCCAGAGAGGGTGAAAAAGGAATGAGAGAAACGAGTAAGGAGCTCTCTGTGCAAGAGAAACAGAGAGCAGGCCTGTGCTGCCTGGTGCGCGGGTCAGCGCCCTCTCGGGTGTGGCCACGCAGAGCTCCAGCGCCGCTCCTGCGGTCTTCCCGGTCCGGAACCGCTGCGCTCGCGGGGTTAGTGAAGACCCGCTGGTGGCGCTCCGATGGGAAGGAGGAGAAACGCGCGCAGGTGCTTTGGTGGAGCCGAGCCTTTGCAGCCCTTCTGGGACGAAGGACGACACCCGGCTCCTGCATGAAATCAAGCTCCCTGTTCATTCATTCATTTATTTTTATTTTATTTTTTTTTGCTGCAGAGGGTGTTAAATGGAGGCCTGCTGTACCAGCAGAGGTGGCAGGGGAGGGCGCGGGGCAGGTGAGCGTGGGGGGGCCCCCAGCTGCGCTGCCAGGGGCCCCAGCGCCCTCTCGCTGAGTTTCCACGCTGCGCTTGGCGCCGTGCAGCCCCCCCCTCTGACCCCGGCGCAGGCCAGGGGCCCCAGCGCCCTCTCGCTGAGTTTCCACGCTGCGCTTGGCGCCGTGCAGCCCCCCCCTCTGACCCCGGCGCAGGCCAGGGGCCCCAGCGCCCTCTCGCTGACTTTCCACGCTGCGCTTGGCGCCGTGCAGCCCCCCCCTCTGACCCCGGCGCAGGCCAGGGGCCCCAGCGCCCTCTCGCTGAGTTTCCACGCTGCGCTTGGCGCCGTGCAGCCCCCCCCTCTGACCCCGGCGCAGGCCAGGGGCCCCAGCGCCCTCTCGCTGAGTTTCCACGCTGCGCTTGGCGCCGTGCAGCCCCCCCCTCTGACCCCGGCGCAGGCCAGGGGCCCCAGCGCCCTCTCGCTGAGTTTCCACGCTGCGCTTGGCGCCGTGCAGCCCCCCCCTCTGACCCCGGCGCAGGCCAGGGGCCCCAGCGCCCTCTCGGGTTTTGCTCTTCACTTATTTTTCCACTTCAGGTTTCTGTTGCCCTTTTTTTTTCCCTGCTCTTGTCATCTCTAGCTGTTTGTATTTCCGCTGCGACGCTGACGCCGCCCACAAGCTGAACGGCACGCTGATCTTTCTTTGTTTCGTCTAGGCCCCGGAGCGTAGTCGCGCCACGAAATGGTTTGTTTTTTTTGGGGGCACATTTCTCCTGAACTGGATTTGCGGAAGTGGCCTCTGACTCTCACGAGAGAGATACCATCGGTGTCGTCTCAAGTCTCCGCAGTTCTAGGAAAGACACTGGCACTGTCTGTAGCACGCTGGAACCGAACCTGGCATTCTTTCTCAATGGCACGGATCGAACCGCCCCTCGCGGCGCGGTGACCTTCGTGTCCAGTGGGCGCTGCCAGTGTCCGCTAGTTCTGTCGAAACGGGTTTTGCGCCGGCACGTTCTGCACACGCGGAGCGCGGGGTCGCGCGGGTATCCAGCGCGCGCAGACGGATCTCGGCCTCCCAGCCGCGGCGCGGGCCCCCCCCCCCCCCAGGCTGGCAGGGACCAGAGCGGCCCACGCGGGCTGTAGGAAACACCGCGAGGTCTCACTGGGCTGGCCTAGCTCTTCGGAGAAAACAAAACGAAAGGCGCCGCCACCCTCCCGCCCGGTGCAGGGTCCCGGCCTGCCTCGGAGCTGCACGGCAGGCCACTCTGCTTCCCGCCACCCAATCAGGCGTCCGCGCTCCCGGCCGCGCAGCCAATCAGAGCGCGGCCCCCGGGCGCCTGCCCTGCGGAGGCCCCACCGGCCCCCCGCGGATCCTCCCTGGAGCGAAAATCAAGAGAGCACAACCGAGAAGACGGGGGTGGGGGGGGGCTCCCAGCAAAGGCGCCCACACTCACCTTAACGAAGCCGTCCGCCGTGGGGGGCGCTTGTGTCTTCGGTGAGGGAGCTGCTCTGGGGGGGTGGGGGGGGTTATTCCACTGCCCCCCCCCCTCCTCCTCCGCTTCCCGGTCGTCCCTTCTCTTCCCCGGCGCCCCAGGCTGAGCGGACGGGTTCCCCCAAGCAGCGCAGGTCGGACCAGCCCCCCCCCCCCCCCACCGCAGGGACACGGCGGCCGGTTCTTACTGCAGAGCAGCCAGCGGCCTCCCCCCTCTCCCCTCTCCCCGCAGCCCCCCGCTTCCCAAGAAATAAAGCCTTTCCAGCGCACAGCCTCGTCTGCGAGGATGCTGCAGCCCGAGCTCTCTCCCTGTCTCCTGCTGCCGCCCCCCCCTCCCCCTTCCCCCTTCCCCCTTCCCCCAGCCCTGCTGAGCCGTGATTGGCCACCTCCGGCCTGACCCCGTCCCTGATTGGCCGGCGGGACAATCCGTCAGGCTCCCCAGGGATGTAAAAGGAGGTTTTAATGGCTCTCTGCACCAGATGCTGTCAGGATTGGGCTTTTGTTTGTATCCGGGTGGCGGCCACTGGGAGCTTAACCCTTCGAGCGCTGTCACGCGGAGACAGATGTGAAACTTGAAGTGAGTGGCAGCAGGACCTGGAGCCGAAGAGCTCCCCCTCTCTTTTCCTTCTGGCACAGAGGCTGGACTTTTGACAGGGGATATTCGAGATACAGTCTGGTTGTTCTTTTAAAACTGTACCAGATAACAGCTAAGCAGATAGCGACAGCACCCCCCCCCCAACTCCCCTGCCCATTCAGAGAGCACAAGCTTGTCCTCCAATTAGCACCTGGATCTCATTTTCCCACTCGGCTACCACAACCTAATTCCGATTATTTTGTTCTCCACAGGGTTGCAGAGGCAGACTGCAGCCTCCCCTGCTGCTACCCTGAACTGAACCGAAGTGGTTAGGAAGTGGAGGGATGGGTTTCTCAGCGCAGAAAGGCGTCTCGTCCGAGACGAGAGTCTGGAATGAGCAGGGAGGTATTTAGGATCGTCTGTGGGCGCGCCTCTTGAGTCTCTTGAGTGTAATTCGCACTGTGGAGGTCAGGGTGATAGGCGGGGACAATTGACTTCATTACAACCCACTGCAGAAAACAGTATCTCCGGCACATCCATAGCACAGTGCTGTCTGATCCTGCTCTTGCAAGCTCTTACTGTTAATCAGCGCTTTACGAGCTAAAACAGCCTAATTGATCCAATTTAACAGCTCCTGCTCGCTCGTCAGGTGCTGCTGTCTTGAGTGAACCTAGATCCCACCAGTCCCCCGGGACCAGGACTGAGCGGCCCTGAGCTACTGCTGACATCGGAAAGGTGCATGGTCAGACGAGGTAACGTAGACAACTTGCCTTCTGCACTGAACGTTTCTACCGAAGGCTGGCTCGACGGCTCGTGCTCTGAATTAATGACACATCTGTGAACATTTTTTTTTTAAAATGTTTCCTATCTTCCAGAACCAACTTTTCCACCCGTGTTCTCATATCTTGCCTGGTAAGTGTAGCACGAAATGGTGATTATTCAAAAAAAAGTTTGAAAATGAAGACATTTTCGGTCATGTTTTCCCCCTAGCTGTGTTCCTGTAGGCTTGTTTTCAGAGGAGCAGGCCACACACGCTGTTTCCTGTTTCCCTGTCCTCTACTAACAGCAGTAAAAAAGTAAAGATGCAAGGATTCCACACTGTGTGTCATCTAATATATCACACATAAACGGATATATGTAAGATAATAGATTTACATTTGACTCAGGTCAGCATTGTTTAGCAGGAGAAGAGCAGAAATGAGATTTTGAGATTCACAGATGCTTTGCAGGCTGGTCTGACGAATGGAGTTGCAGTGTGTGCATGCATCACACCTGTTCTGTCTCACAGATCTAAGGACAGAAGCTGTCGATTTCCTTTCCTTTCAGGAAGACCTTTCCGTTGTCCACAGTGCAGGACAAATAAAAAGAAATTTAGCTTTGTTACAGAGGCCATTGGACTTGCAAATGTGCAAGTATGTATTAAATATTACGCACTGTTCCTTTCAAACATTTTACAGTTACATTTTTATGTATATTTTTCTTGATAATGTTGTGGTCATGTTTTATTGGTTATGTGTTGTACAGTATGGTGCACCGCTTGCTGCTTAAATCGCCGCCCTCTGGATGAATGGAGAGTTTCTAATTGAAATTAACTGAAATTCTAAAAGTGAAGACAGATGCCCTTCCATACTGATTTTTGTTTTCAACTCTGTTCGGCAAAAAAAAAGGTTTTTTCTTCGTTAACTAGATGGAAAAAAAAACTCACAGTTCCGTTGAGAGGTCAACGCGACGACGCATTCTGCAACCGAGCACACACCTCATCAGCCCGGACGAGCTGCGTGCTTCTGCTGCCCAGGCAGGCGAACACTGCCACCTGCTGGTCGCTCTCTGCACAGCAAGCATCGATGACGGCGCGTCAGAATTTGTGAGCAGGCGTGTCCTGCGACTGATTCACCCAGCGAAGGCATTCAGCACGCCTAACGCAACCTAATTAGCAACACATAAGCAAACACCTGATATTTAGCATTCTGGCATTTTATACTATTTTAAATGCCCTTTTCGAAGTATAAAGCAGCTCGATTTCTAATAGCATGGGTTTTGATATTTGTGTAGGACAGGTTATATATATATATGTGTGTGTGTGTGACTCAGGTCAGCACTGTTGAGTGGAGGAAGAGAAGAAGTCAGACTCAAGAACTGACGAAGGGAGGCGCAAAGTTTGAAATCAAAACTCCAGACTGAGACAGAACGGGGACATCGTAAAGGAGGTTAAACAAGACCCGTTCGGTAGTCAGTAGACAACCGATTCCAGGATATTATGAAATAAACCAGGAGACTGGCTTGGAATTTGCATGTTTTCGATACATGCTCTGGTGCTTTTTTTTTTCCATTTTTTTTGTGCACACACGTTTTGTTTTCATACTGTGTTTTCAATTTTAGTTTCACGCACGGGTATAAACTCGGGGTTTCCCACTCGACTCGTGGTTAAGGGAAAGCTTGCATGCCCGAACGGGAAACTGCACTGTGGACAGGAATGTCCCCGAGAAACCAGATGTTGTTTCGAGACAAAAACAAAAACTCGGGAGGGAGCGCTGTGAGCGCAGAAAACACAGTCGCGAAAGAAATGAGTAAGCAGTATCGCTCCACTCATCTAGCTCAAACTGGATTTGAGAGCATTTTTTAGGATGTCTGCTATTTTTGTCGCCCTTGAAGCCGGCTAGCTTCCCAGCTAGCAGCCCCAGTCAGAGATCCTCTTCCTGCGAGTGGCGTGACTTGCCTGCTCCTGCACATCCAGGAGCGTACACAGCGCGTTGTCTTTTAACGACACGGTAGTCGCGCAAGTGTGTGAATTTTGACCCGTGTTCTGTGGGGCTCCGGAAAAGCTGACTTCGACGCACTAAGAAGCAGTTTTTGTTTCCCCTGCGCCTTTATCTCCTTGCGCTCAAATTGCAATAATATTCCAAAGGCCACCTCAATATGCAATACGACCATCAAAAATCATCTTTCACCGGCGCTATTTCTAACGTTTCTTCTTCAGTCATTTTAATTGGCGATCATTTCGAGAAAGCGTGTCTGCCACGCACGAATTTTAAAAGCGCCGTGAGCGCAGCTCGCAGTCTTAGCGATGCTATTTATCAACAGTATCGATCGCGCGTTGCACTGACCGGGCTGGCACGCGCTCCCTCAGCCCTTCAGCCGTCGACGCCCGCGAGACGCTCCGCTGCCGCTTCACTACGATTATAAATTTATTTATTTTATTTTTTTTACCTCCGATTTTCGGGAAATTCGAACAAACACGACACATCTTGTACAGATGACCAAGGAAACCCAAGAGGTGAACGTCCTCCGGAGCGGTGAATTTGGTGAGACACTCCTGCGGCCTGGCCGCTAGGTCGACTACACTGTCAGCACGATACGTCGCGTTTTTAAAAGTTAATAGGTGTCATATTTTATTATACAGATTAACAAACATAGGAATATGCAACTCTCAACGATCCTCAATGAAAACTGTATCAACACACGCCCCCCCCCCCCCCATATATTTAGAAGACTGGACACAATTAGAACAATTACACTGTATATTGGGCTATCTAATGTTGTTCCCCCCCATCTCCTAAATGTTTTATCCAATTCACTGTCGTGGGGGAGCGGGAGCGTATCCCAGCAAGCAGCAGGCAGGGGCAGGGTACACCCTGGATGGGACACCTGTCCATCGCAGGACACACAGAGGCACACTCACTCAGCCCAGGCCCAAATTTCCCAGAAACCAATTTGAAGGCACGGCTTTATTTATTATCATAGCCAAACGGAGAATTACGAGGCTTAATAAGGACTCCACCGCAGGGCAGTGTGTGCAAAGTCATTTTTTAGTTAGGGTGGGGAGCTGCGTCAGCAGGCGTAGGCTGCAAAGGAACAAGTAATAGGTGTGTTCCCTGCTGAAAAGAGAAGACAGGAAACACAACGTTTCGGCTGTGGAGCCTTCTTCGGGTGTGAGAAAGACAGGGCAGGCAGTAATTATATAGCATCAACTCGATCAGGATCTTCCGGCCTAACAATGTCATTCCTTTGGTGCTCCCTTCCACCCTAACACACTTCCTATCCCCAGGACCATCAACGACAACTTTTCCATCCTGCAGGATGATCCCTCCATTGGGGCCCTCTTTTCTGATCGCCCCATCATCTCATATCGCCGACCACCTAATCTGCGTAACCTCCTTGTTCACAGCTCCTTGACCTAATTTTGGATAATGTACTGTATATGCTAAAAATAGCAAATCACAAAATAAACTTCTTTTTCAAGAGTTAGAGATTAATATAAAACAGGTCTTTGATAGATTTTCTGAAGCAAAAGTAATTTTGGGAGGAGATTTTAATACTGTACCTAATGAATCTTTAGATAGATGGAGTTAATAGTAATATGGAGTCAGTGGAATTGGAAAATTGTGTGTGGATTTGAGGGTAGTTGATATTTGGAGATGCCTGAACCCGGGAGTAAGACAATTTTCATTTGCTGTATTTGTGATTTCTCAAAACAATCAAGCATTGATCTGTGGTTGATTTAGAAAGAATTAGAAAGTCTTGCTATTGCTGTTACCATGAATCCAGCAGTATTGACTGATCACAAGGGGATCTTTTTACCGGTTTGTACGTCTGGCCCTTTGAAACCTAAAAACTCAAATTATTGGAAGTTTAATAAGAATCTCTTGGACGATGAACAATTTGTGAAGGATGCTACTTCAATTATTAGAAAGAGTTATGAAAAAGCTTTACAGGATAAATCATTTTCTAGGAATTGGGAATTTATAAAGTTCAAAATAAGACAACCTGCAATTAAAATAAATAAAGGTTTAATTAATTCTAAAAGAATTAAAGACGATACTATTATTAAAGATATAGTTGATCTCACTTTAACTACAAATTATAATAAGGAAAGTAAGGATAAACTAATTTTCCTTCAGTTGCAGTTAGACCAGATTTATAATGAGAAAGCAAGAGGTGCGCTTGTAAGATCGAGACGAAAATGGATGGAAGAAGGAGAAAACAATTCTAAAGACTCATAATTTAGAAAAAAAGAAATCTGAGTTTAATTCGGTTTAAAAAAATAAATATTAATAGTACTATTTTAGATAGTCCTAGAGAAATAGCCTCTTATGTTGCTGATTTTGACAAAAAAACTATATTCAGCAAGAAAGGAGAAATGGAGTTTATTTAACTAAAGTTCAGGAGGGATGACAACAACAATGCTCAATCATTCCCAGCCGTCAGCGATTAGCAATCACCCCCTTCATCCTTCCTCCACCGAACACTATAGATACCAAATGCGATCTCTCTCTCCCTCGCGTGCGACTTTCGCATCCCACCTCCCCCTCTGCAGCTGCCTCTTGGTCACCCTGCGGGGGGGTCCTGGCCTCCTCGCCCTCTGGCCAGGAGGTCGGCCCTCAGCCAAGCGGGTTAAGCCGAATATTCACTCCCAATAGTTCATTACGCTTCGATTTTGGGGCGCTGTCATTCCTCGTGAATTTCAAAACGGGTGCTTTTTCATGTTCTATAAAGAAGGATGCCAGACGTATAGATGAGGCAGATTACAAAAAAATGAAGTTAAGATTAATATCACTAGATTAAAAGATACTAAAGCCTCTGGGAATCATGGGTTAAGTAGTGAATATTATGTTTGTTCAAGATAAATTTACATATTTTTTATTTTATGTTTTTAATGAATCTATACAAAAGAAAGAAATACCCCCTTCTTTAAAACAGGGAGTGATTTCTCTTATTCCCAAACCCAATAAGGACAAATTAATCTTAGAAAATTGGAAGCCTATAACACTATTAAATTATGATGCCAAATTATTAGCGTCGATATTCGCAAATAGATTGAAAAAAGGCTTAGCTCAGATGATTGGAGAGGCACAATCTGGGTTTTTTAAAGGTAAACATACTGTATATGCAATAATATTAGTCTAATTTTGGATTTGTATAGACTATAGTGATCTCATAGAAGATGACAGTTATATACTTTTTCTTGATTTTTATAAGGCTTTTGATACGATAGAACATCCTTTTATTTTTAAATGTTTGGAGTTTTTTGGCTTTGGTCAGTATCTTCAGAATGTTATTAAAACTATAATGGTTGTAATAGTTCAGTTAAATTACATAATGGGACTTCTCCAAGATTTGATACTGGTAGAGGTCTTAGACAACGATACCCTAATTATTGTTTTTATTAGTAACCCAAACTTTAGCTCTTTATATTAATAATAGTGTTATGAAAGTTATTAATATCTCAGGTAGAGAAATTAAAATTTGCCAACTTGCAGATGATACTACTGTATTTCTTAAAGATAGTAGAGAGTTGGCTAAGGCAGTGGTTCTCAAACATTTTTGACCAAGTACCACCCCTGACCAAACCAAAGCATCCAGATACCACCTACAAGTCATCTTCTCGGAGGAATCCCAGAAAATCTCAATGACCAATATGAGCGCACGTGTGTGCACACACTCGCACTCACACATATAATAAATATTATAATAATAAACTTTATTAGCGCCTTTAAAGGTGGCTTCTCAAAGCGCTTTACAGAAAAAACAGGAACAACAACAAATAAAAATAAACAATAAAAAGCACCATTTCAGTGAGAGGGGTTTGCCTGTTTAGTCGAGCAAAGCAGATGTGAATTCATTTTTTTAGCCTTGATACAATTCACAACAGAGTCTAACAGATTTTAAATCATCAGGCATTTCCTTGACGGCAAAGGTCTTGCGGTGGATGTTGCAATGCATCCATTCATTTCTGCAGCAACCTCTCTAATTCGTGCAGCTACACCGCTGTGTCGGCTTGTCATCGCTCTAGCACCGTCTGTACAAACTCCGACACATTTTATCCAGTCAATGCCATTCTCTTCGATAAATTCATTCAGAAGCTGAAATATGCGCTCTCCTGTAGTTCCTGTTGGTAGCGGTTTACAGAACAGAAAGTCCTCATGGGACGTACCCTCAAACTCATATCTAATGTAAACGACCGAATTGGCCAAATCAACTACAGACTCATCTAATTGCAGTGAAAAGCATCTGCTCATCTTAACGCGCTCTATCAGCGTACTTTTGATATAATTTCAATAATTCTATGAGTGACTGTGTCTTTCAGGGGGGGCAACAGGTCGAGCTGTTTAGCAGATTTTTCTCCACACATAATACGTGTCGGCTCCTTTGCCAACGGTAAATAAGGTTCTTCAAAAATAGTGTGGGGCTTACCTGCCTTAGCAATCCGCAAGCTTGCATTTTTCCCTGTTTCTGTTTCTGTTTCTGTTTCTGTTTCAGGAGTCTGTCTCAGAAGTTAAAAGAAGTTTTTATTTCATGCACATGGGAGTGAAACACAGGGACACTCGATGTATTTTTCTCAAATTAACCTAGAACAGTTCTTAAATATTTTCTGTTATATATCACGCTTTCCTGTGCTCACAATATTATCAGCGTTCCTAGCATGCATTTCTATGCTTGCCCGTGCTTACACGATTGGCATTGTTCCAAGATCACGCACATTCTCCTACCTCCCTATTTGCTGGAGATAGCTTTTTTTAAATACAATTGGTCACTTACTTCATAGCACGCATTCCTATAGAGTGGTATAGAATTACATTGTAGCTCTGTGTCCACTCAATTATTAGCGCGCGCTGTATCGTAGTACGTATTAAAATAGAAAATATGAAAGCCCGTCCCGATTTTTCAGTGCACACAACAAAGTTCCAGGGTCCTATGGCGTACCAGCAGTGATACGCGGAGCGCCGCCAGCTGGTATGCGTACCACAGTTTGAGAACCACTGGGCTAAGGCAATAGAAGACACAGGTACATTTTCTTTGGTGTCAGGATTATATTTAAATATGAATAAATATGAATTATTCTCTCTTAAGGACTCGGAGTTAAGTGTTATTGACAATATACCTGTAAAAAAGGTGGTTACTTACTTAGGGATTATAATTTCTAAAGATCGGGAAGAAAGATGTAGGTTAGACAAAACAAAGAAGAGATTTCAGTCTTGGTTAATGAGAGATTTTTCTCTGACAGGTCGGGTTTTATTATCAAAAGCAGAAGGCCTTTCTTGCTTTGTATATGCTTCTCTCTCCTTGGATGTCCCTACAGTAAGTATATTATTAATGATTTTGATAAAGTACTTTATAACTTCATTTGGAAAAACAAACCCCATTATATAAGAAAATCTCTTCTAATTCAACCTAAGAATCACGATGGATTGAATGTCTTAGATTTTTATACCTCTAATATTATCTTTAAAAGTAATTTGATTAGAAATCATACTATAAACAAAAATAATATATGGATTTTAATTCCCAAGTTGGTTTTCAATATGTAGGTGATCTTGAATGTAATTTTGATAATAATAGAATTCCTCTTAAATGATCTAACTTTCATAAACAAGTTTTATTATGTTGGAATTGAATATATAAGCATAATTTTTTACCACATACTGTACGTATTATATTTGGAATAATAAAGATATAAGGTATAAAAATAAAAGCTTATTTTTTTACGACTTGGTATGATAACAAAATCTGGCTAGTGGCCCAATTGTTAAATGAAGAGGGCAGAGGGCAGATTGTTCACATGTACAGAATTTTTTGAAAAAATTCCCCTACCCCCAATCTGGTAGAAGGTTCTGGAAACTCCAGTCGCACACAAGACTCCAAAATAGGTTCTTCCCCAGAGCCGTCAAGCTGGTGAAACCCCCACTCCCTCCCATCATGCTATGGTCTCTCCTCACTACTTCCTGTACCCAGAATGACTGTACTCCTACACCCCTACATACACGATAACTGAATGTAAGCTGAAATTGTACTTAAAACTGTACTATTTATTAATTGCCGTGTTGTTTTTGCACTGTTCGCCGTATTACTTTTGCACTGTTTTTGTCCTGTTTGTATACTTTTCTGTTTGCGTATTTGCACAGTTTTTTGCACTGGCACCATACTGTTGTTTACACTGTTATTGTTATTGTATTTCTGTCTATTGTCTTGTCTGCTGTTCTATTTATATACTGCATCCGAGAGACTAATGAGAAACACTTTTCACTATACTATGCACCCGTGTAAGTACTGTATATTGACAAGGTTGAATTGAAGTGAAAATGTAGATTTCTATCACCTCCCATGAATATGCTGTAGTCTTTGATGCTACTGTATTCCTGAGGAAGTGGTGAGGCTTTTTAGAGGTAATCTTGGCTTTGCCAATAGAGTTTCTTCTGATTTCTCTGATAATTTATTTTTGGATGGAGTAGATATCAAAGATAAATAAGCAATAATAATTATATTAGGAACTTGTGCAATTTATGTTTTATACCTTCTTGTGTCTCCTTTTGGAAACTATGTTTAGGAATATACATTGGAAATTAGTTTGGATTGCAATTGCTGATAGATTGTGTCTTACAAATAAAGTTAAAGAAATTTCAGTTAAGATCGTTCATAGATTTTATCCTGTTAAATCGACACTTTCTAGATTTAAACATGAACAAGATGACTTATGTGTATTTTGTAAGAATGAGAAGGAATCCTTGTTACATTTGTTTGTTAATTACATACATATAAAACTGTTTTGGATAGATTCGCAAAATGTTATCATTAAATATTTAAAGGTAAATGTTAAATTTAAATATTTTGATATTATTTTATATTTTGTTTGATCTGATTTGGATAAAGGATATGTTTTTATTATTAATAATTATTAATTATTTTGGCGAAATACTTCATCCACAAACGTAAATGATCTAATACTGCTCCCTCTATTAATGCTTTTAAAGTAGAATTCTTTTTTTAATTTAAATTCTATAAAAAATTTTGAGAATCAAAAGGCAAGACATACAATGAAAATATGTAAAAAGTATAATTTTCAGCTTTTATAGTTGTGATTCCTCTGGCTGTGGAGTGTCTATTTCTGTATCTTTTGTCTCCTTTTTTGTATTACTGGTGTTTAAATAAAAAGTTTTTAAATTAACACGCTCACTCAGCAGTTCACCTGTTGATGCTCGCGAGCAGCTCCGCCGCTTTACTGCGATTATAAATTTTAATTTTAAACTCAGATTTTAGGGGAAATCAGTCAAATAGTGTCACCTTGTACAAATGTCCAAGGAAACCCGAGAGGTAAACGTCCTCCGGAGCGGTGAATTTGGTGAGACACTCCTGCCTCCTGGCCGCTAAGTCGCATCCACCGTCAGCACGATACGTCGCGTATCTAAAAGTTGATATGTGTCATATTTTAGTACATATTTACAAACACCATCTTGATGAAAACTAGATGAAAACCTTGTGATATTTAATGGTTATCCAGCTCTATCAGTTCATTAAATATCATTAAATGCGGTCTGCTTTGTAGCATCAGTTTGGAGAGCAGACCCACCTGTGGGAGAACTAGCTGTTATATGAAAAGAATGTCACCTGCTGTGAGTGCATGAAGGATATTGGAATATTGTTAAGAATCTAGGGGTGTGAAATGTACTGGCATTTCTCTCTAGACTTCACTCCCACTGTAGGTATTATTTTTCCTGTCTTGTGTGTTAGTTTTAATGAGCTTGTCTTGTAAAGTATCGCTTGTTTATTTGTCCTCCTGACTGCTCATGGACCTTTAAAAATGTGGACTTCCTTACCAGTGGGGTGTTACTATTTAACTTTTACAATTTCTTAGTAAGTCAAAACTAGCTTATGTATGTTATTGACCTTCATTAATATCTAAACTCAGTTTGCTAATTTTTTTTACCTCTCTATTTAATGACAAATCTATTCCCCTTAAAATAGATTAGAACTATAAAATAGAACTATAAAAATTCCAGTGTATTCAATTGTTTAATACCCAAATCCCTCGTTTCCTGGTCAGATAAGAGGTCTTTGCATCACTGATCATTGCATGTGATATCGGGCCTATTACCTTAAATGGAAGAATCATGAGTTAGGGATCTAGTCGGATCTGAGGTATCTTCAATATTAGCCACCATGTGAGCTTGTGATGCATATGTGGCTCAATTAGAATTGGCTGTGATAAAGGTAGGCTGTCCTGTACTTGTCTGAGAGGTGATATAAAAGAAGAGGGGAGGATTTCTGTTTTAAAACACAGAAGAACAAAGGAGGAGCTCGTGCCGCCAGCTATCCAGAGGTACAGGAGGTGTAAGACATGCACAGAGTGCTCTGAAACTTAGATTAGCGCATCTCGGTGTTATTGTTCTGTGTCACCTATCAATTACTGTTGGAGATACAGTGTGGTTTGTGGCTTATACCTCATATCTGGTCAGATCTGGTCACCTCTCAAAGACCCTGGCATTTCTGATGTACCAGTGAATTCACTGGAAGACTTGTTTAACACAAATTGTACAGAATTTCTTTCTGTTACTTGCATTGTCTTGAAATCAGTAGAAATCCTCAGGGAGCTTTATCTAGTTAACCGATGCTTAACTGTGTGTATTCTTTAAGGTTACAAGTCCCAGGAGGACAGATGTTCAAGCGTCTGTTGAGAAGAGAACTTTTTGAAACATTTTTAGATGACAAAAATTTGTTTTTAGTGAAAGACAGATTTGTCACAAATCAAAATTATCATAAGTGCCAGACAAACCTTAAATAGAAGTATGGGCTTGTGTAAGCATCAGACAAATTATAATGCTGTTTAATTCAGGGTATCTTAAAAGTTAATGTGTCGTGCAACATGCTGAAGAACAGTTGCCTATTACTAGTTCTTTCTCCATTTCTCTACAGTGTGGCTCGACTGCAATGTTTCAGTTTGAGAGCAGACAGGGGAATGGTTTCTAAGCCACGCTCTTTAATTTAAATAAACAAAAATCCTATAGATAACTGTTTCTTCTCAGTTTCTTTGTTTGCAGTAATGGTGATCCAATGCTTGTAACGCTGGGACCCATAACACTTGTTTTTTTCTGTTGTTAAAATAGAATATTAAATTCACTTTCTGTTTTGTTTCTTTTAAAGCATTTCCCTCACATATTGTCTACATATTTGGCACAGTAACTGTTGGTTTCAACTACAGGAAACATAATTGGAAATCCAAGAAAACAAAAGCTTTGAGAAAAACTCTGTGACTCTGCCCGATGTTCTATATACTGTATATTCAAGCATAGCTGCTTTAGAAGACAGAGGGTAGTACTTATTAATGATCGTAATTATTCCTCCCCCAGGTGCTTCGTACCCTTGACCGCCCTCAACAACCATCCACACCAGGCACTTTCCCTTGCAACAGAGCTCGCTGCATCACCTGCAAGTACACATCTAACACCACAATCAGTCAGGGCCCCTCAGGACAATTCACTCAGATGACATCTTGAACCTCCAGCCACCTTGTTTACTGTAACTCTTGCAGAAAATGCCCTGTGATCTACACAGGGGAAACAGGAAGGAGACTCGGAGACCGCTTCAGAGAACATGTCAGGGCTGTGAAGATGAAAGATTTCTCCAGGCCCATAGTTTCTCATTTCACCTCTAACAGCCATGATCACACTGATCTCTCTGTCTCTGTTCTCAAAGTAGGGTTTCTTAACTCCATCAACAGAAAGACATCAGAAACAAAAATTATCCTGAAACTTTGTTCACACCTTCACCTTCTCTCAACAACAGACTTGTTTTCTTCTAATTCTCTCTATTCATTTGTAGGTTTTGACTTCACCCCTCTCTTCACCTCTCTTGACTTTGTACCACCTGAGTGGCCTCTCTGCCTCTCCCCTGTTCCCGCCTCCTCCACTCTCCCAGCTCTGTTCATCTGTGCTTTATGACCTTTACTGTCTGCCCTGTCTCCTCACACCCAAAGAAGGCTCCACAGCCGAAACGTTGTGTTTCCTTTCTTCTCTTTTCAGCCTGGAATAAACTGGAATAAACTGATTATTAAATTAGGATGGCCAGAGCTTTGATGCTTACACATTATCCAGTACAGTCACATACAAGCGACTGGAGGTTCGTGTCAAAGGAATTCGATGAGGTTCACGTGACTTGAGATGGGTACTCGTGAGTGAAACCAGAATTAACTGCCCAAATCAACAGGCTCCCTCTCCAGGTTCACCCTAACCCCTCCAGGAGCTCTGCTGAACACCTCTGCCAAGCTGGATGAAGCTAAGTCAATATGTTTCCATATCAGTGGTGTGCGTGTCTTAGTTACCTCCCTCACAGGTGATGTCCCTTGTGTCTTCTCTGGATCCCTTTAGACTCCAAATTGTTCTACTTCACCTTTTAACCCAGTTCTCTACCTGAATGGGTACTCCCTTTTAACCTCTTTTAACCAGCAAGATTAAATATTTTAGGTAACAGCATCACATCAGGATTAAGAGAAAGGCCACTAAGTAACAATGTTTTACCTTACTATTACCTAACAGTAGCTAAGGGTATAGCTATTACCCTTGTCTAGCGCGACGTGATGCATGCCAGGGTGACCTCCTAACACCCAAAGTCGTTGAGCACGTGCTCCCTCCATTCTGTTTCCCAAAGCACAGGCAGAATATGAGCCCCCCATCCTTCAGGGTGATTGTGAGGTTGAGCGCAGTTCTAGATTTGAGTTCTGTTACAGTGACCTTTGTGTTCACCTGTTACGGTTTGTTCAGCATGTGGTGACGTCGATGGACCTATCTGTCCCCACTCCACAGATCTTTTTTTTCATGGGGTAACATTGACAGATGTAGCAGTCCCCTCTTTTTTATACACAGACTTTTCTCAAGTACAAATCTGGATCACAATACCTTCTGTGGTATGAACTCTTATAATATCGGGTCATACATATTATATCCAGGTGCAATTCTTTCCCTCAAGACGGCATGCTGAGAGTCGCACCCTGGCTGCTCTAGAACAATGGTGGTAGGAGAGCTCCATTTATTTATCCGCTGCTCTTTGCCTCTTCTCCAATCTCCTTCTCTACCCTGGGGAGGAAGCACATATTGTCCCTTCTTTACACAGGGAGAAGTTCCAGTGTTGCTCAACTGCAACACCAGGGTTCCCATGATGCTGGGAGAGTCTCTCCCAGGATACAGTATCACAGATCAGAAACATCTTATCTTCACCCTGTAGACTGTAAAGCTCATGTGTACGTTTGACTCCTGTTCCTGAAAACAGACTTGAAAAGCAAAACTCCTTCCTACTCATTCATACGTTTCTGACACTCAAAAAGGAAAAGGGAACAAGTATGTCTTTGTCAGGCAACATCAACGATTTTGTTCTGGGCCCTGCTCTTCCCCCAGGTCCTCCTCAGCTTCACTAGTGTTAGTCTGTAGGCCAGGGCACATCTGAGACAAGGACGTAGACCCCCATTTGAGTCTGAAATGGATCAGACATGCATAGGTGGTCAGCAGCCCCCCACAGTCAAGGGGAGAGCAGGTGGCAGCTCAGGATTTGAACCCAGGGCCCCTGCGCTGCAAGGCAGCAATGCTGACCACTGCACCCTTTTTAAAAACATGTTTTGTAGTAGTATGTTTACCATCAGAATGATAAAATCACATAGTGACCTTCACATGACACTTTCTTTGAACTTTATGCCACCATCACAACTTTGCAGCATCTGTGAAATGCCGGGCTGTCGTGTTCCTTCCCCTTTCAGTGGAAACACTCTGCACATCGCAGCTCCAGTGAAGAGAATTAAAAATGAAGTTTAAAATATAGATATTCTGAAAACGAAGAAGGTTTCTTGTTTTGCGTGAGTCTTTTTTTCTAGGCATGCATGGGTTATAATTGGTTTATAGTGTCATGTTCTTTCAAACCAGACCTGTAGATTAGAGGACAGTTTCAGAGTTTTATTAGAATACAGGTTGGCTTTTCAGGAAGTAACATGACTGCCATGACAATTTGGTTTCATAGAAGTGCTGTTGTGTCATTGTGGTTCACTTTTTTGGCTGAGTTCTTCCTCCCACCTGCCTTAGACATGCCAGCTGGGGTATCTGATGTCTCTAAATTGTACCTTTGTGTCTGTGTGTCCCATCCAGGTTGTCCCACCTTGTGTCCCATTCTTCCTGGACAGGCTCTGAGATTCCACAACCCTCACCACGAAGAAGCTTTCTGATGATGAATCATGACTTTCCTTTTTTTGCTTTGTAAAATGCTTGCTTAATCCTCAGTATAATTAGTTGCTCAAGACTATGTCCTTCTTTGTAAACACATACATTTGAAATGTTCAATATCTATTCTGACAGACATAACCAAGTGATCATTGCATCACTGATCATTGCATGTGATATCGGGCCTATTACCTTAAATGGAAGAATCATGAGTTAGGGATCTAGTCGGATCTGAGGTATCTTCAATATTAGCCACCATGTGAGTCTGTGATGTGTACGTGGCTCAATTAGAATTGGCTGTGATAAAGGTAGGCTGTCCTGTACTTGTCTGAGAGGTGATATAAAAGAAGAGGGGAGGATTTCTGTTTTAAAACACAGAAGAACAAAGGAGGAGCTCGTGCCGCCAGCTATCCAGAGGTACAGGAGGTGTAAGACATGCACAGAGTGCTCTGAAACTTAGATTAGCGCATCTCGGTGTTATTGTTCTGTGTCACCTATCAATTACTGTTGGAGATACAGTGTGGTTTGTGGCTTATACCTCATATCTGGTCAGATCTGGTCACCTCTCAAAGACCCTGGCATTTCTGATGTACCAGTGAATTCACTGGAAGACTTGTTTAACACAAATTGTATAGAATTTCTTTCTGTTACTTGCATTATCTTGAAATCAGTAGAAATCCTCAAGGAGCTTTATCTAGTTAACCGATGCTTAACTGTGTGTATTGTTTTAAACATTTTTAGATGATAAAAATTCGGTTGTAATGAAAGATTTGTCACAATTCAAATGTATCATAAGTGCGTGACACACCTTAAATAGAAGTATGGGCTTGTTTAATTCAGGGTATCTTAAAAGTTCATGTGTCGTGCAGCGTGCTGAAGAACAGTTGCCTATTACTAGTTCTTCCTCCATTTCTCTACAGTGTGGCTCAAGACCGCAATGTTTCAGTTTGAGAGCAGACAGGGGAATGGTTTCTAAGCCACGCTCTTAAGTTTAAATAAACAAAAATCCTATATCTAACTGTTTCTTCTCAGTTTCTTTGTTTGCAGTAATGGTGATCCAATACTTGTAACGCTGGGACCCATAACACTTGTTTTTTTCTGTTGTTAAAATAGAATATTAAATTCACTTTTTTTTTGTTTCTTTTAAAGCATTTCCTTCCCATATTGTCTACATATTTGGCACAGTAACTGTTGGTTTCAACTGCAGGAAAAATATAATTGGAAATCCAAGAAAACAAAAGCTTTGAGAAAAAATCTGTGACTCTGCCTGATGTTTTATATACTGTATATTCAAGCATAGCTGCTTTAGAAGACAGAGGGTAGTACTTATTAATGGTCGTAATTATTCCTCCCCCAGGTGCTTCAGGGAGGGGTCGGCCCTGGCCAAGATCACGGTAAATACTAACTTAATAATTCTTCCTCCCCCAGGTGCCTCGTCCATCGAGAGAATGGATCCCCGTTCCGACTACAGGGCCCTGGTCAGAGGGGTCAGGGAGTTCCAGTTTGGGGGTGACGCTGTGCCCTGCCAGCTGCTGCTGACGGGAAGCGCAGCGCTGCCTGTCTCTGTGAATAACTCCGGGCAGGTTCTGATCGCAGCCTCGCGTTACGGCAGGGGCAGGGTCGTGGTCTTGGGTCATGAATGGTACCTGCAGGAATCTGCCTTCCAGCAGTTCCTGCAAAATGCCGTCTCCTGGCTCAAGTCAGAGCCAGGTGCCACAGTGGGCGTCTGCTGTAACGTGCCTTTCCTGCCCGAGTTCCTCAGCAGGGCAGGCTGCACTGTCCAGTCTGTCCCCTGCTACAATAGATGCCTCGGAGTGTACTGCTGCAATGCCTACGATGAGCAGCAGGCGGAGGAGCTGGTGCGGTTTGTCCAGGAGGGCGGTGGTCTCCTGATTGGCGGCCAGGCCTGGCACTGGTCCAGTCAGCACCCTGGAGCAGATGTCCTGCAAGCGTTTCCTGGAAACAAAGTGACCGGTGTTTGTGGCATCTATTTTACTTCAACATATGGAGATAAAGGCACCTTTTGTGTTCCTGATGAAATGCCTTGCAGTTCAGCCAATGTGCCGTGAGTACCTCAGTCTTACGTCTTGAGCCTGCATTCATGTTGCTGACTTTTTAAATCTTTGTACTTGCAAATATGTAGACAAATATATATTTTTACCTGAACTGCAGAGCACTAATTATCAAAAAGATAAGGCTTGGGTCACCCAGAATGACAGTATAAAACCTACAGTGTAATATTACAGTTATTTAACTGCAGAGGAGACTGAAAATCTTTATAAAGCATGTTTTTTGTTGAAAAGGAAGAAATGAAATCCAGTCATTTTTGCATGCATTGATTCTTCTGCTCCTGAGTTTTTGCACTATTTGTTCAGTCTTCAACATTATGTCTCTGTGTCTGGCTCCAGCTCACCCAGGACTTACATCTGTGATTAGTATGAGTTAAGAGTGTTATGTGTTAAACTCTCTCCCAGAATTAGTTCCTGTATCCATTGTCAACAGGTATATCGGGGACATCACAAGAGACCTGAGCTGCACTGTTCAAGGGCTGAATGGAGGTAAGAAGAAAGGCCACTAAGTACCACTGTTTTTACCTGTATAGCTATTCCCCTTCCTTAGCTCGGCGTGATGTGTGCCAGGGTGACCTCCTAACGCCCAAAGTCATTAAGCACGTGGGAAGCTCTAGGTGTTCGGTGGTAGGTCATAGTAAACTTTGTATATGTGTCGTCGTTCCTTTGCCTGGCTGGTGGTTGTGCGATTACTAATGAGGGCTTAGTTCTGAAAGCGTGCATTTCTGACACACAAAAAGGAAAATTGAACAAGTTAGTCTTTGTCAGGCAGCATCAACAATTTTTTCTGGGCCCTAATCTTCCCCCAGGTCCTCCTCAGCTTCTCCAGTGTCGCTGTGCAGGACAATACACACCTGAGACCAAGAGCTAGACCTCATATCTGGTCTGAAATGCTTTCTTATCGACGTACTTCTCTAAGAACCTTGCATTTTAAAGAGCTAGACGTGTTACAAGGGAAATTCATCAGATGTTTTGTGTAAAAGAATTGTATCGAATTTCTTTCTGGAACTTTCAGTTTAAAATGTGTAGACCACATCAGGGAACTTCATCTAGTTCCTGTAATTGAAGCTTCACTGCTTGTAGTCTTCCAAGGTTACAAGCCCTTGAGGGACAGTTCTGATCTGATATGATATGATCGGATCAATTATCTGTTGAGAAGTGAATTTCCTTTTGTAACGCATTTTTACATCATAAATGTTTAGTTTGTGTGAAAGCCAACTTTATCAAAAAAGCATGATAGACCTTAAACAGACATATGTGGTTGTTTGCTTTCTGTTGTTGTTGCTGCCTCCTTTATTTTCTTCAGGTGTCAGATATAAATTTCCTTATATATCATTGACACTGATTTTCTTGGCTTCACCTTCAGGAAAAACAAACTGGAAATCCAAGCAAACAAAAAGAATTGCAAAAAAGTCTGACTCTGCCTGATGTTTGATAATGTATATTCATTTAGCAGAGGGTAGTACTTATTAAAGGTCGTAATTATTCCTCCCCCAGGTGCTTCAGGGAGGGGTCGGCCCTGGCCAAGATCACGGTAAATACTAACTTAATAATTCTTCCTCCCCCAGGTGCCTCGTCCATCGAGAGAATGGATCCCCGTTCCGACTACAGGGCCCTGGTCAGAGGGGTCAGGGAGTTCCAGTTTGGGGGTGACGCTGTGCCCTGCCAGCTGCTGCTGACGGGAAGCGCAGCGCTGCCCGTCTCTGTGAATAACTCCGGGCAGGTTCTGATCGCAGCGACGCGTTACGGCAGGGGCAGGGTCGTGGTCTTGGGTCATGAAGGGTACCTGCAGGAATCTGCCTTCCAGCAGTTCCTGCAAAATGCCGTCTCCTGGCTCAAGTCAGAGCCAGGTGCCACAGTGGGCGTCTGCTGTAACGTGCCTTTCCTGCCCGAGTTCCTCAGCAGGGCAGGCTGCACTGTCCAGTCTGTCCCCTGCTACAATAGATGCCTCGGAGTGTACTGCTGCAATGCCTACGATGAGCAGCAGGCGGAGGAGCTGGTGCGGTTTGTCCAGGAGGGCGGTGGTCTCCTGATTGGCGGCCAGGCCTGGCACTGGTCCAGTCAGCACCCTGGAGCAGATGTCCTGCAAGCGTTTCCTGGAAACAAAGTGACCGGTGTTTGTGGCATCTATTTTACTTCAACATATGGAGATAAAGGCACCTTTTGTGTTCCTGATGAAATGCCTTGTAGTTGAGTCAATGTCCAATGTGTACCTCAGTCTTACGTCTTGAGCCTGCATTCATGTTGCTGACTTATTTAATCTTTGTACTTGCAAATATGCAGACAAATATATATTTTTTACCTGAGCTACAGAATACTATAATATCTTTTCTATAATATCAATGTAACTTTTATATAACTTTTGTGCAACATCATTGTAATCTTCACACTTATGCCTGTACTTTCTGTGTAACCTAGCAGTGACTTCAAGCACTGATGACTTTCTATCTTTAAAACATTGGTTTACGTTTAAAGTGTTTCTTTTGTTAACAATAATGTGTAGGCTGCAGCGAGCTAGAAATTATCCACAACCATGAGTTTTGACAAGAGAAATATGAGAATGGAAAGCTACCCAGCTGCAGCATAAGGGATGGCTAAAACCAAGGAAGTCTATTTAATTGTAATTTCTGTTAGACGTATTTGTCAAACTAGCACCTGCATATCTGGTATTAGTTCATCATCCAGCCCAGGGATGAATAGTCCATGGATTCATTGAGCAGGAAGCATTTAGGTTACGGCTACAACACTTTGTTTTTGGGTGTGGCTGCGCACTTTACAATCACTGTAAACAATGCTTGTCTTTAAGAGCTTTGAGAAGCCACCTTTAAAGGTGCTATATAAAATAAAGTTTATTATTATTATTTCGGGAATTCAGTTACCGTACTTACTATTGCTTTTTGTTATACTAGCACTCCTGGTCATAATGCTGAATAAATGTGATTACAATTTTAAATTTTCAGATGGAAAACAGAGGTTTGGAATTTTTTCCTTCCAGAAACATTAACTGTTGTGAGATAAGAGTAGGGAGCTGCGTGAGCAGGTGTAGGCTGCAAAGGAACAGGTAAGGGTTTATTTTAAGGCTGAAGAGAGACACAACGTTTCAGCTGTGGAGCCTTCTTCAGGTCTGAAGAAGGATGTGATACATGCAATGATACATCCAACACACCTAAAGACGTCTCCACTGCCTAAATGTTTTGTGTATCTTCTTTTCCTTTCAGCACGGAATAAACCTTTAACTGTTTGTAGTGCATATAGTGCATAAAGTGTCGCTGTGTAGAAACCACCATCTTGGCTCAGATCCCTGGTCACTGGTGAGGCCTTGAGCCAAGATGGCACAGAGCCCCCTCTCGCAGCATCATACTCAGTTGCAACTGAAAAGCGAGACAAGGTCTTTCCATGATGGTACAGGTACCCACATAATAGACCCTTGCAACACTTGGGGTGCCCCGTCCCTCACAGTCGGAATGAGCGCCCTGCTCCTGTGTCTCTCTTCCCAGCTTCAGGAAGGCTTCGGCTGGAAGCCCTACATGCAGCTGTTCTCCGACTACCAGGAAATGTCCGGCACCGGACTGGACAACAAGGGGAAGATGAACCTGTGGGCGGAGAGGTTTTCCCTGCAGGTGAAGAGGAACCTGGCGCCCTTCTTCCGGGCCTGGGGCTGGCCCATCGAGGAGCCGCTGGCTGCCAAGCTGGCTGCTCTGCCCGCGTGGGAGGAGAACCCCATGAGCAGCTACACTTGAACTCCAGAAAGGTCTCAGAGGCGCTGTTGTGGTCTAACACGGCTGCGCGCGGGGACTGCCCTGCTATTCAGATTACACGAGCTCGGGATGATTAAACCCGCAGAATCAGGCAGGCTTCTCTTTCTTATAATCCATCACATTCTGTATCACTTTGTAAACTATTCCACTCATGAAACAGAAGGCGCATCGTCATTAGAAATCAAGGTGTATTTGTTCAGGATGAATAAAACCTGAAAACCTGGGCTTTGTGTGAATTCTCTTTCCCTGTCATTGGACGTCTCTCAACAAGTCAAGTGACTCCCCTCCAAGGCTCTGTGTGAAGATGAAAAAGACTCTGCCGGAGGGTTTCCGGTAGACATTGACTTTGCCCTCCGGTGCAGTCGCTCTCGGACTGCTGTCCATACCTGACCAGGCTGTGTATTGTAATGTCACTGCTAATATGCATTTATACCTGCTTTCCTTGCACAGAGGCAAGGAAGCACATGGGGAGGGAGAGAATTCACGTGGAGCTGGTTTCAGGAGAGCTGGCATTTAAACGCGATTGGGATCTGGTGCCTGTAGTGTAATGACATGACGGTGTGATGGGTTAGGAGGAGATAAAGTTAACACAGAGATTCCCCTTTCCGCTCCCTGACCCTTCTTCTGCTCACTCATTTCCTAGGTGTTATCAGCGAATGGCTCTTTCTCCCTCTGAATTAAAGGTGTTGTTGCCTGAAATCCCTGTCTTTAGCAATGGGTAATTCCATATTGGATGGGTATATCATTGGAAAAAAAACAAACAAGCTGGCAATTCCCAAATTGATTAAATTAGTACTATTAGCACAGCAGTGTGGTTGGTGGGCTTTCTATGATACCTCCACTCCCCTAGGTGGCAGGCTTGTAATTTGTGTAACTCTAGCATGTGCTCTGTTGTCTTGCATTTCAAGGGCAACACTTCCTCCTGCCAGCAGAGTTACCCGCTTGGCTTATGTGCCACAACCTCATCTATGGGGACCTGATATTGTATTACAAATAAGGTTAAATAAATAGTTTAAAATTGTTCATACGTTTTATCCAGTTAAAACAGCACTTTCTAAATTTAAGCATGAGCAGGACGATTTGTGTCTTTTTTGTGTGACGTTTTGGACGGGCTTGCAGAGTTTTTTTTTGTAGGCATTTAAAGGTGTTTTTTAGTTTTAAGGATTTTGATATTTTGTGGTACTAAGAAAATTTGGGGAAAACATTTATTTATAGCAAATTAGTCATTCTGGGTAAAGTTGTTGGCTCTTTGAGTGGAGTGTCCAGAAAAGCGCTTTAATAAGTGTAAGCAATTATTATTATTATTATAATTAAAGTTAAAATTCATAAATTAAAATGATCCAATACTTCCTTTTTTAGTATTTTTAAGATGGAGTTGAAACATTTATTTTAATTCTATAAAAAATTTTGAAAACTGCAAAAGCAAGTTGATATATGTAAAGAATAATCTTGTTATATAATTTACTTCATTATCTCTGGCAATTAATGTTTTTTTCGGATTGTGTATTTTTTCTCTTGTCCTGGTTTCTGCTCCTCCAGCTGTAATTGTATTTGTAAATACAATTTGTAAATTTTTTACAATTTGTAAATTTGTAAATTTGTATCTTCATACATTAAATAAAACAATTTCACACCCCCCCCCCTCCCCCGCTCCCCCGCTCCCCCGCTTCCTCCGGCTGAGGTCGTTTTTGCTGCTTCTGCTCTTGGTCAAATATTCAGCTTGTGCGTCTCGGCCGTCTGGGGTTCCGGATCTTGAATGTGGTGGTGTCGCATAACACCAGACCGTTTTCACGCCCAGCAGGCCGAGACACACGGAGGGAGAGGACTTCCGGAGTGCAGCAGCCTTATGGAGCCGATCATGTACGTAAAAGGGTTGGTGGGGGGGGTCGACTAAGGAGTGCGCTGTGCATGGTTTTGCAAACTACGATTGCACCAGTGAGGTCTAAAATCCCAATTAATGGCACAGGCCGGGATACGTGACTGCTCAGCAGAATCGACGGCGGAATGAATGGTTTTTGCCCCGGACGGTGGCAGTCACGCGTGGGCGCCTGTAAACACTTTTCGCGCAAGGGGACGTTCACGCACTTTTCGTACGACGTCGCCGAGGCGCAGGCTTGACGGCAGAGCTGCGTTGTGCAAAAGCTCCGGTTGCGCATTTTCCGTACCAACAACGCCAGCGTCCGGCGCGCCTCCCGCAGAGCCCACACGGGCGCAGCTGCCGGCGCCTGGCTTGTCTGACGCTGTTAGTCACTGATGTATCCCGGAGTAACACAAACGTGTTTGTGAGGCCGGGCGTATTAGGCAACGGTGTTTCTTCAGAGTGCATTGAGCACCCGCTGGGCTCGGCCGGGAAGTAGTTAAGATTTCTGGTAAACTCGCTCAGTTGAGACACAGGGCGCGACTTGACCGCCGATTGAGTGAGGGAGGGAGGGAGGGAGGGGGAGAGAGAGAAACCCCCGTGAGGTTTAGTTTAGTAAATCCGTTATTTTATTCGGGACTTTAACGTCCTTTAGGAGGCAGCTTTTAGCGTCGCCAGGTACAGTGTAGTATAATGAGCCGCGGCTCATCGGACCTCAGAAATCGGCGACCAATGCTGCAGAAGGAGAAAGTCCCCAAGTGCAGGTGTGTGTGAGTGAACGTGACGAGCCGAAGGTTCAAAGGCACTTTTTTTTTTAATCCGGGGGACATTAACGCCTGTCTGTCCATATCTGAGTTTAGGACCCTCAAGGCAAGGCTGCTAGTGTGTAAAACCCCTGCTTCTTCATGCATGTAGATTCGCTTCTTCATGCTTTTGCTCCTGGGTTGCATGCAGTCTCTCAGCCACGTGTGGCTGTAGGTGGTACTTTGCTCAGCATTCTTAAATGCTGAATATACAAGCATAACATTCATAAGAATATAAGACCACAAAATAGAGGTATTTTGGTCCATATCTAGCACGTTTGTTAGTAGGTAATTGATATGGAAATATAGATATGTTCTTCTGGCAAAACAAACGACTTGAAAGACCTGTCTGTACAGCTTGTTCCACACTTGCACAACTCTTTGTGTAAAGACGTGTCTCCTGTTCTTGGTTTTAAATGCACTTCCTTGCAGTTTCCTGCTTGTGTCCTCTGGTCTGTGTTTCCCTTTTGTTCCTGTTGGAATCCACTAGGCTGTCTGTTTCAGCACCCCTGAGGACTATAGATACTTGAATATTCATTACACACAGCTCTATATAACCACTTCTAAAGCACTGCCATTTACTGACAATGTAAGCAATGAATATGCAATGCAAATTAGGATAAAGACAGGATTGATCAGTTTGAACCAGATTACTGCAAAATAAGAATTAATTCCTGCTGCATTTAAGTTGAAAAAGTTTTCGTTAAAAGCATACTAACGTGGCTACATTGTATGTACACAAAGCACTGATGTGGAAAAGCAGGACATTTTTAAACATGTTCTTGTGGTTCAGACGCTGGTGTGGTTTCCTACAGTTTTTATTTTTGTGCTCTCACAAGAAAGGTCTGGTTTCGTCGTTTAGCAGAGGCACCCAAAGCGTTTATTTATGTGCCACAAAAAGACTTATTGAACGGGCAGCTTCAGAATGACATCGCACACAGGAAGCAGTTGTCCTTCTCATGGGGGGGAGGGGAGGGGGGGTGGAGAGACGAGCTCACAAAACGCTCGCCAAGGAGATCCTGCAGGTTTTTTCGCTGCCTGGGGATTTCATTACTCTACAGATAGGAGGGGGAATGAGGCAGCCATTCTGCACCTGCAGGACAGGGGGAGGAGACAGGAGCTGCTGCACCAGAGGGGACTGCAGGGAGGACAGACCATCCCAGACCAGAGTGGGGTTCTGCCCGGACACTGGGGTTAACAGCTAACACCCCTAGTCCTACAACCAGAGCCGGGATCTTTTAATGACTGAGTAATCAGGGCCTCAGTTTAATATTGGAAAGTGCAGCTGTAGCTGAGCCCCGAAAACGGCCGTGTCTCCCTGAGACTCTGGCCCGTTGCTGGCCGGAGAGGAAGAAGGCTGAACTGCTGTTCACAGGGGAAGCTCTGTGGTAGATGTGGAAAATATCGCAGCAGGTTTTCACGTCCTTATCTCTGTTAGAATGACTTCTCAGAAAGGCTCGTGATGCTCCCTGCTCTTGGGGAGATGGTGCATCCTTGTAGCTAGAGTTTTGTCTCCAGATGCTCACTGCGAGAGGCTTGTCAGTCACGTAGACACATCGTCATGAGCCCCACTTGCTTGCTGAGACCCTGTTTTTCACAGCATCTTCAACTTTTTGAAAAGCCGGACAGAGTTGGTCATTAGCGTGACGCGTGTACCAGTTTCCTGGTTAATGTTTTCATTCATTAAAGCTACCGTGTCATTTTTGTTTTTTATTCTTCAATTAACGGCAATATCACGTTCACTGTTAAATTTTGCAAGCAATGAACCATGACAACAGATGGTAATTTAGCCAATTTTTGGTGCAGTTAATTAACAGTGTACACTTCTGGAATGAAGGTCTGAGACCCTGGGTCACCAGCACCTGTACTGACACTCCCTGCTTCCCAGCCTCTCCCCAGCGGTGCTGTCCCAGGACAGCAGTCAGTGATTCTCGCTCGTGGTCCAGAAGAGCCACAGTCCTGCAGGGTTACAGGCGACTCTTAACTCCTTGATGACTAAAATAGTAATCAAGTCCAGGTCAGTTCATAATTGAGTCCACTGCTCCCCTCGGAGCTCAGGGCAGATGAACAGCAGAAGGCTCTGGCTCTCTCGGACCAGGAGAGAGGAGGACTGCTGTAAATCCAGCAGGGGTGTCGTGCAGAGTGAGACGGTGGAAGGCCTCACCCCCAGAAGCACCCCCTTGCAGTGATGCTGCAGTGCGCCGCTCCGCTGGGTTTACCTCCATCCCTGGCCTGGTTCTAGACCTGTCGGCAGGCGAGTCTTGACAGTGTGGGAGACAGGGCCGTCGAGCTCTGGGCCTCTAGGGGTGCTGCTCAGCAGGGCCTGTACAGTAGGTTTCTTTACATCTCCTGCTTCCTAAGAACAAGGACAGACTTCAGCTTGTCCAGAGGGACTTCATTCGTATAATCGAGGGCTCTGGCGGTAGGAGAATCTGCAGCCTTCTGGCTGCTCTGCAGGAGATGCCTTCCTGCCTCCCTGCAGGCTGTGGAGATGTTCAGGAGGGGGTGAAGAAGCAGACTGCGCACTCCGAAGCATTGCTCAAGAAGCCCTGCCTGTTGAAACTTGAGTGCTGTTGATGGAGAGATACTCTTGTGCGGCTCTTGCAACACTAACAGTGGTCTGTTATCGATGCAGAAGTCAAGTCAGTTTTTAGATACCACTGGCTGTTTATTGACCTTGCGTTATTTATCCCGTTCGTTCACTGAAAACACATTCTCGTTGACAGTGATGATCTGGAGACCCATCTATGCAGCAGGACTTCACTGGAGCCTGTTCTGTATGGCTTCCTAAGCCATGTATGGCCATGATTTTCTGGTTGTCCACCTGAGCCCTTAATTACCCAGCCAAACTCATCATTTGCTTAATTAGCCTTTCTTTCTTCTTGCTAAACTGTGGATTTTAAGATCCACAAGATTCCTTGAGGGGCCAATGTTGGGCTTCACAATCTGAGTTAACTACGTTAGGGCTCAGTACTCAATGTAGGATTTGAACCCACAACCCCTGGGTTCGGAGCCCAGAGCCCTACCCACTATCCCACCCTACTGCCCAGGCAGGTGCCCCACTCAGAGCTAACACAGAGCCACTAAGATCATGTGTTTCCTCCTGAACCTGCCTGTAGAAAACTCAGCTCTTGTTCAGGAGGAAACAAACTAAGAATAAAACACATAGCCCTGGTTCAGTTTTACCGCTGCAGAATTTGGAATTGAAACTTCTATTCTATTTAAAGACAGTAACAGAGAAGCAGTAAACTTATTATTGTGGTTCTTATTAATGGATTTGGCAGGTGACTTTATCTGAAGTGCTTTGACCTAAAACAAAAAGGATACAGTTTACATTGGGATGCCTTTTAACAACACAGAAGTCAGAACGGTACAGAAATGCCTGCGAAAGAATATAACGTACCCCAAAATTATTTTTTTTTCCCCAACGCTAGCAGGTAAAGTGCTAGGAGACACTTTACGTAATCATTGCATGTAAAAAAAAAAAAAAAGAATGTTTTGTGCATAAAAAATAAATTCCAGCACGCTGACCAGTACGTTTCTCACTTACACCCCAGTTAAATAATCAGTTACAAATGACAGCACACGTGTTGATGCATGTCCTGTACAATATAATCATGGGGACAGCAGTGGAATTAGTGGCAATTGCCCCATGTGAAAAAAATCCAGATGTTTCTAAACGTATGCGAGTATGGGTAGAACAGATATACGTGTGTTGCACTGTTAGTTTTATCATGACGAATGCTAGGCTGAGCAGGTGGGGTTTCTCAGTGTGGGCAGTCGAGCTCCAGCCCCGCTGGGTGTTGCAGTTCGTGACCGTCAGTGAGAAGGCACTTGCAACAGGCTCTGTCCTCACTTCCTCGCCCTGCTGTCTGCTCGGCGAGCCTCTCTCTCTGCCTGCTGCTGTGCGTCTGTCTGTCGGCCTGTGACCCCCACATCTCTCTCTCTCTGACACAGCTGCGTCTCCTCATCAGGTGAGTCTCCGAGGTGCCAGGGGTCCGGTGCGCATTGCTGTGTGCCCACGGTGCGAAATCTGTTGGTTGTGCGTTCGATGGGCACACAGGACATGGACAGACACCACTGCCAGACTGGCTCTCGCCTTCTGGACTTCTTTCCTTTCAGCTCTTCAGCTTACTAGTGGCTGATCCATATCGGCGTTAGTGTTTGCAGGTGATCGAGCTGTAGCCTTCCTTGGGTGATGTTTCCTCTTTGCTCTGTGGTGCAGCTGAACAGAAGACCGGTCACAAACAAACAGGGGAGAAGGGTGCTTTTTGTCTGTAGCTAATCGATCCCAGGATCTCATCCAGCCGTTTCTTGAAATAAAGAAACGGGCTTCTACTTCAACAGCGTGGCTGGGCTACTTGTTCCGGATCCAGACCACTCTTTGTGTAAAGGACCAGCCCGAACCCTGCTCTCACAACCTTGTCTGAGCAGTTTGTGCAGCACATCTCTCAGCTGAGGAAGAGACGCAGAACAAGATGGAAATTTTGTTGCTTCATAGTTTCAGGGCTGTTTTATTGAAGATGGCATAACTTTGCAGCTACACAAAACTCCGGCTTGGAAAATGTAAGGCTAGAATTTAGACTCCAGGGCTCTAGGATGTAAATGATCTAGAACATATGTTCTTGGAATAAAGTGCTTGGTTCTTCCTTCTAAAAAGTGCTCTTCTAAACTGGACGCGAGCTGTAATAGACATTTTTGAAGTGATAGAAAATCTGGGCTTATTTCTGCACCAGTTCTGTAAGCAACGTCTGAGTGTTGGGGTGCGTGGTTCTGCTGGGGTGTTGAACTCAATGTTGGGGTGAGTTTGTTCTTGAAAGCAGCAGGTCTGGGAGCACCAGATGTCTGCGGTGCGCGCTGTGCAGTGTGTTAAAGCCGATGTGCTCGTGATAGGGGCTCCGTGCTGGTGAGAAGTGTGGGTGTGCTTCCTCATGCCAGTGAAAAGAAAGACCGACAGGCACAAATGCTAACTACCGAGACCCTCGGACACCCACGGACGGGCACACAGCAACATTACACAAACTGCTCGCGGGTGCCAGGCTGGTGCCCAGTGCTGTTTAGTTTATGTCCGCCTTTCCAATGTCAGAGGTCAGAGCTGCACAAGCTGACTGACGGTTAACTGTCTGTCGAAACAGTAAGTGAGGCTTTGGGGAGGGAGCTGCCTATTGGATTTCACTGAACTACCCACATACAGTGCAGTCTGGGACGTGGGTACTTCATGTCCCAAACTGCACTGTATGTGGTAACCATAGCTACAGTGCACAGGAGTGAGCTGGAGATAGTGGGGAATTGGATCATTTAAGACTGTCAATTATCATTCATCTGAAGTTGTGTCATAGCACAAATCCCAGGGAGAAATCGAGCTGGGCGTCCTTGTGAAGACCTGCAGTGTACAGTGTGGAAGCCAGCAGGTGCAGGGCTGGTGTGTGTTTGCCCCCCGTGCCCTGGGTTGGGTGGGCTTGCTGGTGTGGTAGAGAGGAGATGGGAGTCTGAATGAGTAAGGCTGGACATACTGGCCAGTGGGTCCACCCATTTCCCTCAGCGCAGGGCCTGTGCTTAGGAGCTCCGGCCTCTTTGACTGCTGCTTGTGGGAGTGTGCCGAGCATCGAGGACACTTTGTACACGGACCTGCTGAAACAGCATCTTGCATCAGCCCGTTCGCAAAACGGAGGCAAAGGATTGGGGGCGCTGTCTGTGCTCAGACTTTGCTGCGATTGCGACACCAACAGACGCACGCAGTTATTTACCTATAAATTTAACGAAGTGTAAGTCTGAAGCTTGGGGATATTTTCTCATTAAATATGGTGGTTTCTCTGAACACGATCGGTTAGTTTCTTCAGGTATCTGAACAATTCGAATACAGTTTTGAGGGTCATTTGTTGGGCTCACTGGGTTTCTAGGATCTTTGTAATGTTGAGCAGCTTGACATCTTGTCTCAACATGGCACAAGAAATCCAGTTTTGTCCCATATCCCCTCATCCCTGAATACCTTCCCAACCCAGTTGGGTTTAAACCCAGTTTGCTATATCATGTATACTGTGTATGTAAAGAACAATATTCTATATAGACAGTATAATCAGTATTCTGTATGGATTTGTGCTTTCTCCAGGCATTTTTTTCATTTGTTTGAAGTTTGGGGTTTTCCTCCTGCAAATTCAAAGAAGGCCTTTTCATTTGAAGGTGACAGTCTTGCGCTGTCACTCTGAGATCGAGGAAGAAACGACGGTTCTCACAAGTGGCTTCTCTGAGGTCTGAGCACTGTAAGGTGGGAGCAGAGAGCTGTGACGAACCCTCAGCCACAAAGTTGCTAGAGTCTGCAGTTTCACTAGATTCTGCAGTTTCCTAAGCCTCTGCGGTCAACACGAAATCTAAGACAAAGACACCTCAAAGAGTGGAGGGTCTGGGTCCCAGGTGTGTGGGAGGTGTTTGACTGGAAAGCCAGCAAGATGTGCGTGGTGCCATCAGGGTTTGAGAGATCAGCCGTGAAGCAACACGCAAAGCTCTCTGCCCCCACTTGTCCCTGAGGCTCCTGGGAGAGAGCGGATCGGGCTTGAAACTGGGTCCAGACAGACTTTTTGTTCCCCGGAACCAGTCCAAGATCAGTTAATATCTGGGGAACTGTGTCTCACATGAGGTGTTTCTCCTTTTACAGATAGGTGCTCTGCTTCCTTTACCAAACAGCTGCAGCAGAGTTAACAGGGCTGTTTTTTCGTTTTCAGTAGCCCGTGTTTCTTGTGACGGGTTTTCATACGCTCACTGTTCAGTCAAGAAGCGTCCTGCAGTCAGCACATGCAGAACAGCCAGTGCGTGAGTCGGCAGAGGTGTCTCTCCCAGCTTGCACAGTGCGGCGACAGAGCGTGTCTGTGTGCCGTCGGGACCGATGCAAACGCGGGCAGGATTTCAGACCAGCCTGTTTCTCCTTCTGCAGCACGAGGTGGTCAGGGAGGTCAGCACGAGCCCCCTAGGGCACACCACTAAGCACACAACGGAGGAGACACAAACACAGCGGTGACTGGCATATGACCTTGGTTGCGCGTGTTGGGCGGGGCCACGCGGAAAACGCTCGTCCATCTGGCTGGTATCCGTAGCACAAGCGCGGGAGCCTTTTTCGTGGCAAAGACGGGGCCGAGACCCGTCGTGATAGGGGGGGCTGTGCCGAGTTAAGTATTTTACTGCAGATTTTGGTGAAGGCCGCGGGCGTCCCGTACGGCGGGGGGCTCCCAGGAGTGCTGTGGTGTAACGCGGTCCCCTCCCTCCCTCTCTGCTGTCTGCGTCTTGTGGCTGCAGGTGCGATGGGGAGGTGCGGGCCGTCCCTCTGCACCGGCGGCCGGACCTGCTGGCCGCGTGCGCCGACCTGCTGAACTCGGAGTGGCAGCGCAGCCCCGGGGCGAGACTGCACTCCCTGGAGCAGTCCTGCGACGGCTTCCCCGTGAGCCTGGTGCTGCTGCAGGGCGCCGGCGCGGCCGAGAGGCTGCTGGGCCACGCCAGGCTGTCCCTGGTGGTGGGGCAGGAGCGCAGCCTCTTCGTGGAGTCGGTGGTGGTCGCGGCCGAGCTGCGGGGGCGGGGCTTCGGCCGCGCGCTCATGGAGGCGGCCGAGCGCTACGCCCGGGGGCGGGGCTTCCGCAGGCTGTGCCTCACCACGCACGACCAGCAGCGCTTCTACGCCCGCCTGGGCTACGGCCCCTCGCAGCCCGTGCAGAGCGCCGGGGCCATGACCGCGTTCGTGCCCATGGAGGTCCTGCAGAGGTTCTCGCGCCCGCCAGCGGAAGGGGGAAACTCGAGGATTGCGTCGGCGACGGCGATGGCAACCCCTCCCCGGAATGGCCCCTATTGCCTGTCTGTGACCACTCCCTCGCAGGCTCCTCCCCTGGACACGCCCACTGCACCCTTGGCCCTGCCCCTCCCCCCTCTCTCTTCTTCGGGTCCTCCTAAGGCTTCTCTGTGCAACCCCGCCCCCCCTGCTCCACCCCCTCCCCCTCCCCCTCTCTCCGCCCACCTCCAGCCCGCAGTCTCCTCGTCTTCCCCTCAGGCCGCGCTGGGGACACCCTACAAGGATGCAAGGGGACGGCCCATCTTCTGGATGCAGAAAGACCTCTGAGGGGACCCGGGACCCGGGACCCGGGTTCCGGGACGTCGACCCAGACAGGAGGAAGTCATCTCCTTCGTCCCACGGCGGTGAAGAGGGTGGTCATGCCAAGCGGATCAACGTCAAGGTGGCACGGCGACGGGTTCAAACACTGACCGGCGGCTAGGGAGGAGAAGGCAGGACCGGGACATCCGAGCTGGCATTTCCCATGCTCCCGCAGAAAATTCCCTTGGCACAGCGCTTGGCACACTGGGTTTGTAACCACCAGCCTGGGAAGAGAGCCTGGACACTAGCGCTACCGGACTCCTTTCACTCGTCCTGTATCGGAACTGCCAGCTGCCATGTGGGAAACGGCTGCGGGTTCGACACCAGCTGTGCCGCCTGAGAGGCCTTCATCTTGGCAGCTGCGATATTCCCTTGTATTTTAATTTCACATTAAAACATCACTGAGCTTGACTTGAAAAAGACTCTTGCCTTAATGTGAGCATCCACAAGGGTGTTGTGCATCCTGTCTCCCTGCAGAGAGATGCCTGGAGGCAGAAGCAGGATGGTTTCTGTTTCACGTCCGTATTTAGGAAAACACTGCGAAATGTTTCTAGAATCTGGCTGGCGGTACCGCAGCTGAGTCCAGCATCTGAAGTACTAGTGTTTTTACTGGTGGGCTGGACCCTGGACTGATGGTACTGGGCTTCTTCTAGAGGCAAGACAGTGCTTGAAATATCACATCCCCTGTTCTACCGCAGATGTCAGTGTGACGTCATGGGGTTTTACGAAACGCTGCGGTATAACAGACGGAGCTTCTCGCATTAAAGAGCTCCCCTGTGTCCCAGAGAGAGATGGAACCAAAATTTTTCAAAGTCTCCTGCTGCAGTATTTTAAGAGAACTCGAATCTACAGTATATCACCCTGCAGCTCGCAACTGGCGGCCCACTGGAGTTCAGCAGTGTGAGCCTGGCCAGTACCTGGAGGGGAGACTCCTGGGAAAGCTGAGGCTGCTGCTGGATCCTAATGCCCCAATATAGTGACGGGGACACTATACTGTAAAAAGGTGCCGTCCTTCGTATGAGAGATAAAACCAAGGGCCTGACACTCTGTGCTCATTAAAAATCCCAGGGCGTTTCTCGAAAAGAGTAGATAGATAAGACTTTATTGATCCTGAAGGGAAATTGATGTTACAGCAGTCCAGCCCAAGACAAGCAAAATAAAACAGACACCAGAATAGACAAAAAATTAGAATACGTACAGTAACACAAAATAAAAAAAAAAATTAAATAAATACATACAGTAGGGGTGTAACCCTGGTGTCCTGGCCAAATTTCCCCCCTGGCCTTTACCAGTCATGGCCTCCTAATAACCCCCCTCTCTGAACTGGCTTCATCACTCTGCTCTCCTCCCCACTGAGAGCTGGGGTGTGGGGAGCGGACTGGAGCATCATCCAGGTGGGGCTGCACGCTGGCGGTGGTGGAGGGGATCCCCATGACCTGTACAGCGCTCTGAGTGGAGTGTCCAGAAAAGCTGTGTATAAGTGTGAGGAATTATTAATGTTGTTTTATTGTTTAATTAGCGTAGTGTGGTAACATAGACGTCGGAGAAATCAATTACAGGCATAGAACAGGAGTCACTGCTTTACCCAAAGGGTTGTAGGTGTATGAAAGGAGCTTCCCAGCCAAGCACTTGAAGCCGGTGCCCCAATTTCTTTCATGGCACAGCTGGGCAAGACCCTGGGACCAGTTGGCTGCTGGCTGCTGGACCAGCTGGATGGGCCCAGTGTCCTCCTCCCGTTGGTGGCCTGTCTTGTGCTCCATCACACGCAAGCACACGAGCGTTATGCGTCTGAGCCCTCGTGCTGTCGCTCTCTGAGCCCGCGGGGTGTCGGGGGGCACGTGGGCGCCCCAGTTTAACAGCGCTGCGTGTGTTTGCAGGAAGGACCATGCGGTGCGGAGTCCTGGCTCTGCTGCTGGGCGCGGGGCCGGCGGTGCTCGGGGGCGGCTCCGCCCTCCTCCTCCTCGTCCTGCTGCCGGACGCCGGGGTCCGGGGCGACTCGGGGGCGCCCCGGGACGAGCCGGCCACCGCCGCCTCCCCGCCCCTCGTCCCCCGCCGCCCCTTCGTGGTGGTGTGGAACATGCCCACGGCGCGGTGCCAGAGGCGGTACGGCGTGACCCTTGACCTGGGCGCGTTCGACATCGTGGAGAACCGCCAGGGGAGGTTCCTGGGCCAGAACATGACCATCTTCTACCGCAGCCGGCTGGGGCTGTACCCCTACATCAGCGCCGAGGGGCGCGCGGTCAACGGCGGCGTCCCGCAGCAGGCCCCCCTGGGGCGGCACCTGGGCAAGGCGGGGGCCCAGATGAGGGCCGCCCTGAACCCCGACTTCCGCGGGCTGGCCGTGATCGACTGGGAGGAGTGGCGCCCCCTGTGGGCGCGCAACTGGGGGCACAAGCAGAAGTACCGGCGGGCGTCGGAGCAGCTGGTGAGGGCGCGGCGCCCCGAGCTGCCCGAGAGGAAGGTGGCGCCCCTGGCCCGGCGGGAGTTTGAGGCGGGCGCCCGGGAGCTCATGTCCCGCACCCTCGATCTGGGGGTGCAGCTGCGGCCTGCGGGGCTCTGGGGCTTCTACGGGTTCCCCGACTGCTACAACTACTACAAGAGGCAGAGCGGCGCCGGCTACTCTGGGCAGTGCCACCCCGGGGCGCCGGGCCTGAACGACCGGCTGGACTGGCTGTGGCGCAGCTCCACCGCCCTCTACCCCAGCGTCTACCTGACGCGCCGGCTGGGCGCCTCCGGGGCCGCCGCCCTCTTCGTCCGCCACCGGCTGCTGGAGGCCATGAGGGTGGCGTCCAAGTTCGGCTCCGCCCGCGGGGCGCGGCCAGTGCTGCCCTACGCCAGGGTGGCGTACGCTCACACGCTCCACTATCTCAGCCAGGTAGGACTCGGCAGGCAGACCACACCTCCCCCGGTGGGGTCGGGTTCGATTTCCTGAGAGCTTCGGTCTCAGGTCGGTGGGCCGCAGGGTTTTAAGAAGCCTCTGCTTCTTTACAGAGGCAGAGTGCTGCAGACGAGGCGCAGACAGACGGCGTGATGCATGGGGGGGGGTGACGTTCTGTTCTGCTTTGAAAACTCTTGTTTGGAGCTTCTCCGTCCAATTGGAACAAAATTAAAAAACTGAAAAGTAGCTTTTGAGGCTGGTTTGGCTCAACCTGGGACAATAATTCATGCCGTCAGATCAGCGATTGCACCCAGTACACCTGATCCCCTGGCCTCCGCTGACAGACCACAAATCTGTAGATGCATCCTGATCGTCACTGTTTATAGATAGACCGGGGGGGGGGCTGGGATAGTGAGCTGTTTATAGTGACAAAGGAAGTAGCTGCACGGCAGAGAATTCGCACAACAAAACCTTAAACCCTCAGTGGTCACGTCAACACCATCTTGGCGAGAGCAGCCCGTGCCGAATTGTTTTCATGCCTAGGTGAGTTTGCAGCACAGCATCTTTTAACGCTGAAGTAGCTGAAGGAGGGAGGTGCGTCGGCATGCGTGGGCTGCACAGGAACAAGTTAAAGGTTTATTCCAGGCTGAAAAGAGACAAAAGGAAACACCTTCCTCTTTTCAGCATCGTTTAATGCTGCCGAGTAATGCCTTAACTTGGCCCAGAAAGGCGAAACTATAAGTTCAAGCACAGCCTGCAGAGCAGCTGGACCCAGATGATACATTGCTGGAACAGGGGACAGCGGTGCTGCAGGGGGCAGGGGGTCTCTGGTGCACGCTGCAACGCTCCTGTGCTTTCAGTGGACGGGCGCCTGTCGCTCCCAAAAGAGCTGGGGTTACAGGCCCTGGCCAGCAGGGGGAGGGGGCGAGGCACAAGGGCCTGTTTCCGCACGTCTCCTCATTCACTCCCGCTGGGGCTCCATGTGTAATCCGGGTTTGAACTGAACGCGCCGTCACACGCCAGGAATAGATCTCGGTCCTGCGGGGGGGCTTCACAGCCAGAAGCCGTTTTCCCATCATTACTCAGTGCCGCATGCCGGCAGTCTGTACCTCTGACAGCCAAGACTGCCTGCGCTCCCTGCGGGAAAACCGTGTTGTGCTTCCCTTTCTGACCTGTTCCAGCCGCCTGTGAGTATGGATGTCCGGGTGTGTTTCAGAGCAGGGCAGACTGTCAAACCGTCAGGGCTGTCAGAACAGTCCAGTTCCTTGTTTTAAGGATAAAACGAGCACAGCTCCACTCGGAGAAGGGTTACAGTCTCTGTGAGACAGTATACAAGATTCCTGAGACACAAGCAGTGTGAGACACAGGCAGGGGTGACGCGCAGGCAGTGTGAGACGCAGGCAGTGTGAGACACAGGCAGGGGTGACGCGCAGGCAGTGTGAGACGCAGGCAGGAGTGACGCGCAGGCAGTGTGAGATGCAGGCAGTGTGAGATGCAGGCAGGGGTGACACACAGGCAGTGTGAGACGCAGGCAGGGGTGACGCGCAGGCAGTGTGAGACGCAGGCAGTGTGAGACGCAGGCAGGGGTGACACACAGGCAGTGTGAGACGCAGGCAGGAGTGACGCGCAGGCAGTGTGAGACGCAGGCAGGAGTGACGCGCAGGCAGTGTGAGATGCAGGCAGGGGTGACGCGCAGGCAGTGTGAGACGCAGGCAGTGTGAGACGCAGGCAGGAGTGACGCGCAGGCAGTGTGAGATGCAGGCAGGGGTGACACGCAGGCAGTGTGAGACGCAGGCAGGGGTGACGCGCAGGCAGTGTGAGACGCAGGCAGTGTGAGACGCAAACAGGGGTGACGCGCAGGCAGGGGTGATGCGCAGGCAGTGTGAGACGCAGGCAGGGGTGACGCACAGGCAGTGTGAGACACAGGCAGGGGTGACGCGCAGGCAGGGGTGACACACAGGCAGTGTGAGACGCAGGCAGGAGTGACACGCAGGCAGTGTGAGACGCAGGCAGGAGTGACGTGCAGGCAGTATGAGACGCAGGCAGGGGTGACGCGCAGGCAGTGTGAGACGCAGGCAGGGGTGACGCGCAGGCAGGAGTGACGCGCAGGCAGTGTGAGACGCAGGCAGGAGTGACGCGCAGGCAGTGTGAGATGCAGGCAGGGGTGACACACAGGCAGTGTGAGATGCAGGCAGGAGTGACGCGCAGGCAGTGTGAGACGCAGGCAGGGGTGACGCGCAGGCAGTGTGAGACGCAGGCAGGAGTGACGCGCAGGCAGTGTGAGACGCAGGCAGGAGTGACGCGCAGGCAGTGTGAGACGCAGGCAGGGGTGACGCACAGGCAGGGGTGACGCGCAGGCAGGGGTGATGCGCAGGCAGTGTGAGACGCAGGCAGGGGTGACACACAGGCAGTGTGAGACGCAGGCAGTGTGAGACGCAGGCAGGGGTGATGCGCAGGCAGTGTGAGACGCAGGCAGGGGTGACACACAGGCAGTGTGAGACGCAGGCAGTGTGAGACGCAGGCAGGAGTGACGCGCAGGCAGTGTGAGATGCAGGCAGGGGTGACACGCAGGCAGTGTGAGACGCAGGCAGGGGTGACGCGCAGGCAGTGTGAGACGCAGGCAGTGTGAGACGCAAACAGGGGTGACGCGCAGGCAGGGGTGATGCGCAGGCAGTGTGAGACGCAGGCAGGGGTGACGCACAGGCAGTGTGAGACACAGGCAGGGGTGACGCGCAGGCAGGGGTGACACACAGGCAGTGTGAGACGCAGGCAGGAGTGACACGCAGGCAGTGTGAGACGCAGGCAGGAGTGACGTGCAGGCAGTGTGAGACGCAGGCAGGGGTGACGCGCAGGCAGTGTGAGACGCAGGCAGGGGTGACGCGCAGGCAGGAGTGACGCGCAGGCAGTGTGAGACGCAGGCAGGAGTGACGCGCAGGCAGTGTGAGATGCAGGCAGGGGTGACGTGCAGGCAGTGTGAGACGCAGGCAGGAGTGACGCGCAGGCAGTGTGAGACGCAGGCAGGGGTGACGCGCAGGCAGGAGTGACGCGCAGGCAGTGTGAGACGCAGGCAGGAGTGACGCGCAGGCAGTGTGAGATGCAGGCAGGGGTGACGCACAGGCAGGGGTGACGCGCAGGCAGGGGTGACGCGCAGGCAGTGTGAGACGCAGGCAGGGGTGACACACAGGCAGTGTGAGACGCAGGCAGTGTGAGACGCAGGCAGGGGTGATGCGCAGGCAGTGTGAGACGCAGGCAGGGGTGACACACAGGCAGTGTGAGACGCAGGCAGGGGTGACGCGCAGGCAGTGTGAGACGCAGGCAGGGGTGACGCGCAGGCAGTGTGAGACACAAGCAGTGTGAGATGCAGGCAGGGGTGACGCGCAGGCAGGGGTGACGCGCAGGCAGTGTGAGACGCAGGCAGGGGTGACGCGCAGGCAGTGTGAGACGCAGGCAGGGGTGACGCGCAGGCAGTGTGAGACGCAGGCAGGAGTGACGCGCAGGCAGTGTGAGATGCAGGCAGGGGTGACGCGCAGGCAGTGTGAGACGCAGGCAGTGTGAGACGCAGGCAGGAGTGACGCGCAGGCAGTGTGAGATGCAGGCAGGGGTGACACGCAGGCAGTGTGAGACGCAGGCAGGGGTGACGCGCAGGCAGTGTGAGACGCAGGCAGTGTGAGACGCAAACAGGGGTGACGCGCAGGCAGGGGTGATGCGCAGGCAGTGTGAGACGCAGGCAGGGGTGACGCACAGGCAGTGTGAGACACAGGCAGGGGTGACGCGCAGGCAGGGGTGACACACAGGCAGTGTGAGACGCAGGCAGGAGTGACACGCAGGCAGTGTGAGACGCAGGCAGGAGTGACGCGCAGGCAGTGTGAGACGCAGGCAGGGGTGACGCGCAGGCAGTGTGAGACGCAGGCAGGGGTGACGCGCAGGCAGGAGTGACGCGCAGGCAGTGTGAGACGCAGGCAGGAGTGACGCGCAGGCAGTGTGAGATGCAGGCAGGGGTGACACACAGGCAGTGTGAGATGCAGGCAGGAGTGACGCGCAGGCAGTGTGAGACGCAGGCAGGGGTGACGCGCAGGCAGTGTGAGACGCAGGCAGGAGTGACGCGCAGGCAGTGTGAGATGCAGGCAGGGGTGACGCACAGGCAGGGGTGACGCGCAGGCAGCGTGAGACGCAGGCAGTGTGAGACGCAGGCAGGGGTGACACACAGGCAGTGTGAGACGCAGGCAGGGGTGACACACAGGCAGTGTGAGACGCAGGCAGGGGTGACGCGCAGGCAGTGTGAGACGCAGGCAGGGGTGACGCGCAGGCAGTGTGAGACACAAGCAGTGTGAGATGCAGGCAGGGGTGACGCGCAGGCAGGGGTGACGCGCAGGCAGTGTGAGACGCAGGCAGGGGTGACGCGCAGGCAGTGTGAGACGCAGGCAGGGGTGACGCGCAGGCAGTGTGAGACGCAGGCAGGCGTGACACGCAGGCAGTGTGAGACGCAGGCAGGGGTGACACACAGGCAGTGTGAGACGCAGGCAGGAGTGACGCGCAGGCAGTGACTGTGTCGTGCTGGTTCCAGAGCGAGCTGGAGCAGACGCTGGGAGAGAGTGCGGCGCTGGGGGCGGCCGGTGTGGTGCTGTGGGGAGATCTGAGCTTCGCTGGCTCCAAGGTCAGATGCTGCCTTATGTTCATCTTCATCTAAACATCTGTCTGTCTTTCCTTCACTTTATACCACTTTATCTGCTCTGTTTAACTGTTTATCTGCTCCTGGGCCCAGTCCAGCAGGGCTTTCTGAAGATGGGATAATTTCATTGTAATCAGTCAAGCAGGAGATTGGTTACATTAAGTAATTTTTGGAACAAAACTCTTAATACCCAAAATTAAATCAATTTCTTAATGAATAAATCAATAAGCCATCACTGCAGTGATTACTGTCACTCTGTCTCTATGGCCTGTGCTGATGACATCACTTTGGTGATTACTGTCAGTCTGTCCCTGTGGCATGTGTTGATGACATCACTGTAGAGTGTGCTGATGACATCGCAGCAGCGATTACTGTCAGTGAGTGGCATGTCAGTCTATGGCGTGTTCTGATGACATTACTTCAGAGATTACTGTCTGTCCCTGCGGTGCGTGGTGGTAACATCACTGCAGCAATTCGTCTGTCTCTGCAGCGTGTGCTGATGACATCACTGTAATGATTACTGTCAGTGCGCCTCTGCAGCGTGTGCTGATGACATCAGCTGACTTGTTCTGTCTGTGTCCAGCGCCGCTGTGAGACCCTGCGGGACTACGTGAGCTCAGACCTGGGCGGCTACGTGAGGAATCTGACCGCGGCGGCCGCCCGGTGCAGCGAGCTGGAGTGCAGCGGGAACGGGCGCTGCGCCCGCCGGGACCCCCACAGCGGCGCCACGCTGCCCCCCGCCAGCCTGGGGTCGCCGGGAGAGGTCGCGCCCCCAGGCCTGCGGGACTCCGCCTTCAGCTGTGTGTGCTACCAGGGCTGGGCGGGACCCCAGTGCCAGGACAGGCTGCCCAGCGCAGGGGGTGAAGACACAGCCGCCTTCTAGCCCGGGAGACTGCTGAACATCAACGACTGGCGCCATTATTTAAAGTCTCCGAGTCAGGTTCGAGCACAGGCACCGCCCCTCTTTGGACCATGACTTATTAGCTCCTCCATCCATCCATCCAGTTTCTCACTGCCTCGTCCACTTCAGGGTCAAGGGGAGGGGGAGGCATAAGCTTAATGGTTATAATTCAAACCAGTGAAGGTCTCTAAGAAACGTTTCTTCTGTCACAACAGATCTGTTGGCATTGCTCAAAGCAGAAGAGGGGCAAGGGTTTGTTTTCTTATCTGTTTATAAATTCAGACCACCAACAGATGACCACTGTGTAGCAATTTGGTGCTGTGCAGACATATTTGCAAAATAATAAAAAAAAGGTCTACAGCTTTCTTTGCTGCACTAGAGCTGCCTGTCTCTCTGAGGGGGCATGGGCCTGACCTTTGACCTCGCACGCTAGCCAATAGGAATGCGGAGGGGTGTTATTGAACTTTGCAGGAAGAGCCATGAGTGGGTCGTTAGCGTCGTTTAATTCAATTCACATCGCTTTATAAACCAGGAACTTTAGCTTTGATAATCAACAGTTATTATACCTTTTAATGCAAAATCTCTCAGATTTGTTAGGGTTTAAAATTTGACAGTCATTACGTTTTTTTCTCAGTCCTTGTGTTTCTAATGTAAAAGCCAGCGCTCACCTGCAGCGCCATGCCTGCACCTGGAAGCTCGACCTTGGGCTCAGTCCTGCAGGGTCTGACGCAGACGCTGGACCTGAAGCAGGGGGCGGCATTGTCCACCAGCAGGCTCTGAGCCGAGGGCCCGGGGGGAAGATTTCAACCTTTCTTATTTGTGTGGTAAAAGCTGTAACAGAGATCTCTCCCTGGATACATGTATGTATATCTGGCAAGAATGGGCACAGTGAATACACACAGAGGAAGAGTCATGTCAACGTCATTTTTTTTTAAGGAAAGTAAAAGATATCAACACCATGAAAAACGCCTCCATCACAGGGCCTACAAGGACCTGAAGCCGGGCATGTGTAGAGCACGGCGTGGCCGTCGCCGCTGTGTGCAGGGGTGCTCATTCTGATATGGCTCTGCTTGTCCTTCTTCCTCCGGTTTACTCCTGGCCAGGCTCTGACTCTGTGGGCCCGGGCCTGAGCCAGCCGGTTTGGGGTCTGGGTCTGGGTCTCCGCAGTCGCTGCGAGTCCCAGGTGGGGGTTCCTCAGGGACTGTGGCGCCCCCTGGTGGCAGTCAGGTTGTGCAGCAGCTCCTGGAGCACGGGGAGGAGCTGAGAGACCTCCCGGGACAGCGCCTTCCTCTCCCATGAGGCTTGGGAGAGGGCGTACAGGGAATCAGCTTGCTGGACTGCAGGACAGACAGAGAGGGAGGGAGAGCTGGCTTTCACAACCTTTAGAAAGCTGAAAATGGCAGGCTGGCTGGCGTGGTCTTCTCAGCGTGCTTCCTCGTCATGCTACACTGTCTCTAACGTGCTTTTCACTGGACTTTACTCCAGTTGGACACCTTCGCCGCTGCTCACCCCAGCCAGCTCACCCGCCAGCCAAACCGTCCTGAGCTGAATGAAACAGTGCCCTGCAGAACAGCAGCACTGCGGTCCTTGGTGATGAAGGGGTCAATGGCTGCACACCGTGTTGGGGGATAGTGACTTGATTAAATAACATCACAGACATAAGATCCTTATGCAAGAGATTCACGTTCAAGACAAGCCGTGGGAGAAAATCACTTTTAACTGTTACAGTGATCTCTTGGGTGTATGTGTGTGTGTTTAAACCTAATCTCTTTGTCCATCCACCTGTCCATTTTCTAACGGCTTTATCCAGTTCAGCGTTGTGGTGGGGGAGCTGGAGCCTATCCCAGCAATCAACGGGCACAAGGCAGGGTACACCCAGGAGAGGGCACATACAGACACGCACAGGGAAGTAGCCCTTTGTAGCTGTAAGGGGTTTCTTTTGAGAAGTAACTTTCCCCCCACTCTGATGGAACCAGGAGACGGCAGAGGGACCTGACAGGAAGTGTCCTCACCCAGGAAGTAGAAGATGAGCGCCAGGGCCACCAGCAGGAGGGTCACTGCTACACACACCCAGGAGAACCGGCACAGCCCGGGGTTGCAGCAGGCACAGCACCCGCCCCACCGCCGCCTCATTGGGTATCCGGTCTGACAGACAGCCGGCGCGTCCAGCGTCGGAAGGTTCCCATTGGAGGAGCCGTGCTGGGGGCGGGGAGATCTGCTGCCTGGGGAAACAAGGGAGACACAGGCCAGGTCAGCTCGGTCCTCGGGTATCCCTCTGCCAGTACGTTTGCCTTGCGGTGCCGGAAATGTCCATCCCTATCATCCCAAACACCTGCCTCCGTTATCCAGGCCTCTTCCACAATCCCAGCTGCCGGCGTGACACATGAGGACGTTCTCAAGTGAGTTTATTTTCATGTGTCCGACACGGTCTCATCCTCAGTCCAGCCCTGACGGCCTGGTGAGAATTCCTTCGGCCTTCTGTCCCGCTCGGGGTAGTGACTCTGTTGTATCCGGGGTGGCGGGTCGCGGGGATTGTCGTGCTGAGGCCTGCCACTGTGGCGGTCTCGGCTTCTTCGCCCCCCGGAACCCCAGACAGAGATAAGTGGGAACCCCCATTCATGCCGGGAGGGGTCAGGAGCACTCACCAGCCTGCGTCTTGGCGCCAGGATCGGCGCAGCCGTTGAAGCGGTGCAGGTCGGCGATGGAGTCGACGGAATGCAGCTCGATTTCGGTCAGGTCCCGGTCACTGATGCGGACGAATCCCGCTGTGGGGGAGGGCGGAGCCTTTAGCATGGCTTCTGTCGTGGAGGGAAAGACGGAGAGAAATGGGAAGTATTATGGCTGAGGACCTTAAAGCTCGCTAGACGTTGTCAACTTGCCTTTCAGATCTTCAACAATAATTCTGATTGGCAGTGTGTTGGGGTGACTATCCCGGAGTGCTAATCTGATTGGCAGTGTGTTGGGGTGACTATCCCGGAGTGCTGATCTGATTGGCAGTGTGTTGGGGTGACTATCCCGGAGTGCTGATCTGATTGGCAGTGTGTTGGGGTGACTATCCTGGAGTGCTGATCTGATTGGCAGTGTGTTGGGGTGACTATCCCGGAGTGCTGATCTGATTGGCAGTGTGTTGGGGTGACTATCCCGGAGTGCTGATCTGATTGGTAGTGTGTTGGGGTGACTATCCCGGAGTGCTGATCTGATTGGCAGTGTGATGGAGAGCTGTAGTAGCCCGGAGCCATGATGCTGTGGGGTCAAGTGATCTTTCAGGGAGCCAACAGGTGTGAGCAGCAAAGTCTCAGACCCCAGGGGCTGGTCACAAGCACCTGACACTGCGCCTTTCATACACCTGCTGGCGATGTCATTCATCACTTCATTAAACTTCAAGACCAGCTATTCCAGATCTAAACTCCCTCGAACTGCAGCCGAATGCATAGTGATTAGTCATTTCTTGAACTGAGTTTGCAATAGGAATTGCTCATAGATGACCTGACTTGAGCAAAGCACAATATCCAGGAGAAGATCTGTTACTTGGCTTCCCATAGTTGATTGAAGCAGATCTTACAACCCTAAAACTTTAATTTTCGGCAAGACAAGAGGGGTCTAGTCACATGAGTCTTTGTCAGGCCAGGCCTCAGGATTCAGCGTAACTTGTTTTTGTGTGGGGTTGGGGGCAGGTTGACCAAATTCTGGGGAAGCAGTAGCCACCCCGGTTCCCTTCTAGAACTACCCCTGCAGCTCATACAAAGAAGCTTCTTTTCCAAAAATGCCTCTCATACCATCACAAGAGCAAAGTCCATCCTTCCCTGAAGCCTCACTGTCTAGGATCATATGATCGGGCTCCCGGACTGAGTCAAGACAGCACTGAAACAACCACTTTTGGGCAGCTCTGTCTCTTGACTACCATTGTAACCTACTTCTCAGACAGTCAACCCTTTTCTGGACACTGAGCTCAAAGCATCTCCAGTCCACAAGTTCTGAAGTGCAGTAAAAGCTTAAAGCATTGATTCCACCATGTCCATAGCTCCTCTTCCTCCCTACTCCCCACCCCCTTACCTTGTTACCCGGTCTCGAAAAAAATGTGTCGTCCCACGTTGGAGAAGTAGGGGTGTCTTTGAAGAAGGAGGCCCTGTCCCCAAAACAGTCCCGGTGCAGGAAGCCTGGACCTCAGAGAGAGAGAGAGAGAGAGAGACGCATCCGAGTCAGAGGAAGAGCCGAAACATTTGCAAACAGAAACTCTCCACTTCTCCCCAGCCCGCGGAGCTTCTCGGGAACGATTCCAGGCCCTGTTCCCTCCCTCCCTCTCCCTCTCCCTCTGTCACTCAGCCCCGGCCAACAGCAGGAGCCCCTGTCCTAAAATAGGAGCAGGAATGTGGGGAGTTATAAATAGCAGAGCAGGGGGATGATTCAATTATCAAACTCCGGGCCAGAGAGAAGGCACTGCATGACATCCGAGGACTCACCATGATCACAAAACTAACACTTCATTCTCTTTCTCCCCAACCCTCCCAGACTCTGTCCCAGACTCTCACACAGGGCCGATCTCTCCAGGACTGTGTGCCAGACTCTCACACAGGGCCGATCTCTCCAGGACTGTGTCCCAGACTCTCACACAGGGCCGATCTCTCCAGGACAGTGTCCCAGTGTCCCAGACTCTCACACAGGGCTGATCTCTCCAGGACTGTGTGCCAGACTCTCACACAGGGCCGATCTCTCCAGGACTGTGTGCCAGACTCTCACACAGGGCCGATCTCTCCAGGACTGTGTGCCAGACTCTCACACAGGGCCGATCTCTCCAGGACTGTGTCCCAGACTCTCACACAGGGCCGATCTCTCCAGGACTGTGTGCCAGACTCTCACACAGGGCCGATCTCTCCAGGACTGTGTGCCAGACTCTCACACAGGGCCGATCTCTCCAGGACTGTGTCCCAGACTCTCACACAGGGCTGATCTCTCCAGGACTGTGTCCCAGACTCTCACACAGGGCTGTGTCCCAGGACAGTGTCCCAGACTCTCACACAGGGCTGTGTCCCAGGACAGTGTCCTTTAATATTCAAAAAGGGATATGTTAATCGTATATTAACTAATGACTGCTAATTGCTAATCAGAGTTTTGAGGTGAACTAAGTGATTATGTCATGCACAGAAAGTTTAATAATCAGCGGGTAGCATAAATACTATTTTTACTTTTTGAAACTACATATAGTTACATAATATTGCAAACAAAAACGATTCTTTGTAGCACCAAAGTAACGGCAAAGAACGAGCGATAGAGTGACACTGTGTGGTTATACTACCGCAATACACGCAAAAACTTGAATATTTTTTTTATTTTAATACTACAGTTCTGTACACCATTATACTCTAACAAGGACTGAAAATGTAAATTTACAGTTGTATTAACTTGTTAACGCTAACAACACACTTGCTTCTGAAATTCTAAAAGATCCAGCGATGGATTTTAAGTCTTTGAAACACAAACAACTACAACACCCAGAATCCTCCAATACTGGTCGCTACTGACTTTCATGTAAATGCAGATTAAGAAAGCATTTGGAACACGCAGCCTCTGAGAATGACTCGACAGCGTTGCACAGATGAAAATGCGATTTAAGCACGAGAATACGGGGGAGTGGCAGAATTATCAGAGGTCTTGCCTGGGTGAGAACAATCCTTAATTTCGTTGAGATCAGAACTACATTTCCCATGGTACACCGCCCCTCGGCAGTGCTTTGATCGAAGGACTTCGAGGGCGAAATTCGTTCAAGTCCGGAGTTCAGCGCTTCATCGGCGGCTAGAGTTGCACTTAAACAGTTGGGGCTCCCTGAAAACGCCGAGAAGATGTTGCTTAGGGTGTTTGCTGGAAACTGGTTCGGGTTCCGAATGCCAAAGGAATTGTTACGATGCGAGGCGCCTGGGTTTAGACAGCGCGTTCAAGCTTTCAGCGCCGAGGTGAGGAAGCAGACTCGAAGTCGAAAGTAGATTGTTTTATTTCACCCTTATTTTTAAACCGGTATGGATCGATTAATCGAGTTGCACGTTTCTGTGCAATCCCTAGGGTCAACTGTACTGTAGTGTTTAATCGGCGGTGCAGAGAGGCGAGACAAAAAGTACCGTAGCTGCTGCTACAGTAGGTGTGTGTTGTCGACTTCACGTATTGATTTTTTTAAGGACAACAACGTTTCGGCAGATAAAACGATCACGACACAACCGCGATCCCGATAAGCTTGAAAAAGTCGGCGCGTCGCTCTGACAGATGTTCGCGCTGCCCTCGCGGGTACACTGGGCTCAGTGCGATACAGATGTTACCCCGGTGCCCGCAGGTCTGTGCTTGGGGGAGGGGGTGGACATGCCTTGCATCTATCTAAGCTGCTGAACTGTGCTAATGAGGTGCAGCTAATCAATTGAAGTATAGCTTTCTGCGTGGAGTCCCTCTCGCTGTTATCATGCGCAGAATGCTTGAATAAATATGCATTGTAGTGCACAGTATTTCGGGTGCTCAGACAGAGCACAATAATTTGCAGCAGCTGAGCTTGACTTGCCTACTCCGCGATGAAAACTGCCTGACAGGTCTGTGCAGCTTTCCAGCCAGCCACACAGAACTGGCTACAGTTTGTGGAGACGTGAGGGATTATATATATGGGTGTGGTGCTCACCGCTCAGCAATCATAATACAATAATAATAATAAATAATAAAAAAACTTATTTTATATAGCACCTTTAAAGGTAACCTCTCAAAGCGCTTTACAGTAAGGAGAAGAGCTAACAGGGAGAAGAGGCGACACGACTGGCACGATCAAAAGCAAGGGGAAGGTGCCAGGAGGCAGACGTACTTCCTCAAATTAATCCCGTGCTTTACCAACAGTGCTGACACATGTATTCGCCAGTGCTTCAGCCTGCGGTCTGCGTCGGGGGTGGCTGGAAATAAAACCAAGTCTAGCAAAACTCGCCGGCCGGAGCGAGAGAGCGGGGCCGACAGCTGCAGGCCGATAGGATGGAAAGGTAGACCCTCTGTGTCACCTTGCGTGTTTGGAACAGGAACGGTAGGTTTAAAAGAGGACGAAAGCCCTTAGCCTGGGGACAGAACAGTCCCTAGGGAGTCGGGAGCCGAGCTGGAGGAGTTCCCAGGCCTGGGGACTGCGCGCGAGCCGGTCAGCTCCCGATGTCAGCCGGTTTATAGCCGGTTGATATTAAGGATCAAAGGGCAGGCACAGGCGCGGTGTCTGTCCCTCACGCAGGAAAGGCACCTTGGACCCGGTGCAAGGGGCAAGGAGCACGCAGAGCAGTGTGAGGGGTACTCCCGCCGGGCCTTCAAGTCCCAGTCGGGTTCGGGGGGGCCCGGACCCCAGAGCGTCCGTTTTTCTGTTTCGCTTGACGTCGGTGCGCTCAGCAGCACGAAACGTCTAGACAGGAGATGACAAGATTAGCACAGAGAAAGCACGAGGGATCAGAAGTTTAGCAGAATCTGTACAGAGCAGACACGGACACCAGTTAAATACAAGCCTTTCTGAAGAAGAAGGGTCTGAGTCGGGATTCGCAGGAGCTCTGTCACCCCTAGCAGGAAGACAGGCTGGGGGGACAGACAGGAGACCAGAGTCAGATGAAGGAAGGGTGTGAGGCGGGGAGTGGGAAGAGAATAAATCAGACAGGTATCGAGGGGCCAAAGCCATGTACTGTAAGAGAAGATAAGATCACTTTATGGGCCATATACAATTTCTTGTATTAAGAATTTGTCTTTTCGCAGACCCCAGCTTGCTCTCCATGAGACACACAGACAGGGAGAGAGAAGCTTGGGGTCAGAGCGCAGGGTCAGCCATTTATAAGGCACCCCTGGAGCAGCTGGGGTGAAGGGCCATGCTCGGGGGCCCAGCGGAGTAGGATTCCTCTGCCGGCTGCAGGATACAAACCGGCAGCCTCCCAGCCAAGGCACAGATCCTGAGCCACAGAGCCACAGCTCCGCCCCATTGCGGGTTCCTGTATAGGTGAGCATGGGGATTTTGAAGTTATCACAAAACCTGATAGGAAGCCAGTGCAAGGACTCCAGGACAGGAGTATTGGGATCACCTGCACGAGAGTGGGTGGGGATTCTAGCTGCCGAATTCTTGGCATGTTGGAGGGTGTTCAGTGTGGATTTTAGGTGCTCATTCCCACATGATGAAGGAGTACGTTAATAGAGTGAAGAGTGACCATTAGTCGTCCAAATGAATTAGGGTAACAGCTGGGGGGATAAAGGATATCTGCTTCTCTCTCGCGTCTCGGCTTGCGCAGTGCCGCTGTGCCTGGCTCTCCCGCGGAGCGCCGCGGCGTTGCCACGCCAACCTCCACCTCGCCCCCACCCCTACCCTGTCGGTGCTTCCCGCCCAGGGCGCCCCGAAGAGGACGGAGCTGTACGAGTTCCACCGGCAGCACGGGGCCCGGATGGTGGAGTTCGCCGGCTGGAGCATGCCGGTGCAGTACCGCGACAGCCACATCGCCTCCCACCTGCACACGCGCCAGCGCTGCTCGCTGTTCGACGTCGGCCACATGCTGCAGGTGAGAGAGGCCATGGGCCGGCGGGGGGGCGGGGCTTGTGGATCGGCGGGGGGGCAGGGCTCTGTGGGCCAACTGGGGGCATAGGGACTCCCCGCAGACAGCACCCCGGGTCCAGTATTGAACCCAGGGCCCCAGCACTGTGAGGTGGCAATGCTGCCCATAATATGATTGGCATAATATGATTCTTCGTTATTTCATATTACAGTGCTATTCTGTGACAGTGGTTGCAGCCCCTGTAAGGAGCCCTGTGAGAAGTCTAACGTGTGCCTGACTGTCCCTTGCAGACTAAGGTCCATGGGAAAGACAGAGTGAAGTTCATGGAGTCCTTAATTGTTGGGGATATTGCAGAGCTGAAGGACAACCAGGTAAGACCTGTCATCTGCAGTGTGCTCCCCCCGGTGTGGGCGGGGCCTGCTCCCTCTGGTGTGGGCGGGGCCTGCTCCCTCTGGTGTGGGCGGGGCCTGTTCCCTCCGGTATGGGCGGGGCCTGCTCCCCCCGGTGTGGGCGGGGCCTGGACTCTTGGCCTAGTTCCTTTGCTGTGGCGGTATTATGTGCCGTTTTCCTTTTTCTTCTCTACCATTTCCTCTTTTTTCCATTTCTTTCCCTCACCCCCCCCCCCCCCTCTGTTTTGCATCCCGGTTTCACCCCCCTCTTTTGCAGGGCACGCTCTCCCTCTTCACCAACGAGAAGGGGGGCATCATGGATGACCTGATCGTGACCAAGACGGACCAGGGGTACCTGTACGTGGTCTCCAACGCTGGCTGCTCAGACAAGGACTCGGCCCACATGCAGGTGAGGGAGCGAAGACGCCGAGCCCCAGACACTAGGTGATCTTCTCCGTTTTCTGCACCTGTGCATCCATTTGCTCCACCCTTTTTGAAATCACTTCTCTGGGGCCCTGCAGGGTAGTGCTGTAGCGTTATTTCGATGATTGTTTCTGCATATTAAGTTGATTTTGAGTTGTCTTGTGGCACGGCAGTGACAGGTATCACAGTCTCATAGCTCTTGGGTCCTGTCTACCACTCCAGGCTCAGGTGCCTCTGTGTGGAGTCTGCATGCTCTCCGCCGGCTGGCAGGAGTCTCCGGGTTTCTCCAAATTTCCAGGACATGCCGGCTGGGATGACTGGAGTCTCTCCATTGTCCTGGCGTGCACGGGTGCCTGCGTGCATGTGCGCTCTGATTTCCTGTTTTGCACGCTGTGTCTGGGACAGGCTCTGACCCCCAGCAACCCCCTATTGGAGGAAACTATGGACAGCGGACAATGGGAGGATTTGGAGTTAGCCCTGTTGCCCCTATGTCACACAGCTGTTTTGAGGCGCACAGCCCAGAACACCTCAGCGGTGAATCCCCGTTTGCGTTTTTTGTGTTCTGCAGGATAAGCTAAGGGAGTTCAAAGCCGCCGGACACGATGTGGACCTGGAATTTCTGGACGACGGCCTGATCGCTCTACAAGGTGGGGTGCGGGCGGCACTGCTGGGGGGAGCAGGGGAAGGGAGTCCGGTGTCTCAGTTTAAACTGGCCTCGATCTCACGGGTTAAGCCCGTGCCCAGAGCGCAGTGTGGGGGGGGGGGGAACTTTCCTCCCCAGCCGTTTGGCCGTTTCTGGAGTCGTCTCGAGGCTCATCTCCGAGTCGGCCGCGGCGGCGGCTGTCCCGGTAGGTCCGGGTGTTTGACTGGCCGATGTCCCCCCTCGGCTCTCCGCAGGTCCCTCCGCGGCCCGGGTCCTCCAGGCGGGCCTGGCGGACGACCTCGGGAAGCTGACCTTCATGACCAGCGCCCTGGCGACGGTGTTCGGGATCGCGGGCTGCCGGGTGACGCGCTGCGGGTACACGGGGGAGGACGGAGTGGAGGTGGGTCTGGGCCGCGGCGTCATGCTGCGGACGGGGGCTTCTGGGACAGGGGCTTCGCTTCCTCGGCTCAGCTGCTGGGCCGACTGGCTGCCCGGGCGGACAGTCTGGAAATACCCTGGGGCCTGCTGTAGGCTTGTGTAAGAGCCGGCAGCTGGTGTCGCCGGCAGGGGATCGAAGTGCTGCCCAGGAGCTGTCTCATCCGCCTCCTCCTCCTCCTCCTCCTCCTCCCTCCCCCAGATCTCCGTCCCCCGGCAACATGTGGTCCAGCTGGCCGAGAGGCTGCTGGGAGACGAGGAGGTCAAGCTGGCCGGCCTGGGCGCGAGGGACAGCCTGCGGCTGGAGGCGGGGCTCTGTCTCTACGGCAACGACATCGACGAGACGACCACGCCCGTGGAGGCCAGCCTGGTGTGGACGATAGGTACGGGCCTGCCCCTCCGCCTCCCTCTCCCTCTCCCTCCCCGCCACGCCACGCCGTGTGGCTCTTCTCGCGCCACGTCTCCCAGCGCCGCACGGCGGGCGCCGCTTACAAGAACAGCAGTTCTCCGCCGACGGGGGGGGGGGATGGGTGACGGGCTTGGGGGGACTTCCCTGTAACCCGAGCGCGGCGCCGGCCCCCCCCGTGACTCCTCCGTGTGCGCTCCCGTTGCCAGGGAAGCGGCGGCGGGCGGCGATGGATTTCCCCGGCGCCTCCGTGATCGTCCCGCAGCTCAAGGCGAAGACCAGCAGGAAGCGCGTGGGGCTGGTGTCCACGGGGCCCCCCGTCCGACAGCACACCCCCATCCTGAGCCCGGATGGCAGGGTCATAGGTGAGGGACTGCCCACGGTGCCCCCTGGCCTCCGGGACACGAGCAGCGGAGGTCTGGGAATATCCCCGGCAGCGGCTCTCGCGGGATGGGATACAGGATTCCCACGGCACGGGCGGATCCGTTTCAGGTCTTCCGAAGTGCCGGCTGCTGTCAGGGTTATTGCTCCACACTGCTGTACTGACAGCGGGTCAGTCCGCCCTCCGGTTAAATGCTTTGTGCCACGGATATATGAGTGGAGATACAGTCTCACTCAGCCCACAGTTATACGTACATAACATTACTTATACGTGAAATCAGTTTTGTATCTTCTTGCATTTCTGCAAATGTTTAGACAACCAGCACTGCCTGTAAAACCCAGGTGGCTCTCGCCGGGCGTCACGTTATTAGCCGGGTGTGCTGCTGCCTTCAGCAATGTGGCAGAGGCCTGTCATGACAACGATACTCCCAGGGAATGTACCATTCTCCAGTGTTCTGACTGAGCGGTGTATACGGCATTTGCTGTATTCTTTCAAGAAAGAAAAAATAGTTCCATAACTGTCTATGCATACATTTCTTTGAAACATCCAGCACTTGGGCTGGCCTTATATGCAAAGCCATTTAGGCTGTAAAACCTGAAACAGAGCAATTCCAGTTTAAGAAGGAAGCCATGGCAGATATTGCTACAAGGGGTTAATTATTAATTAATTAACCTCCCTGAGCTGTGCAGAGGTGTTGAAACAATGCAGGAGATGTCAATCCTTCTTGCCCTCTCCCTGCCCCTTCCCCAGGTGAGGTGACCAGCGGCTGCCCCTCCCCTTGCCTGAAGCAGAACGTCGCCATGGGATACGTGGAGGCGGAGCTCAGCAAGGTGGGCACGCCCCTGCGCGTGGAGGTGAGGAAGAAGGCGGTGGACGCAGCCGTGAGCAAGATGCCCTTCGTGCCCACACGGTACTACACGGGCCAGTAGGCCAGGGGGCCACCTGTGGGGCGAGCCGGGCCGCCCGGGTGGACCGCGGACCCCCACGACGGCGTTCCCCTCCCTACCCGCGTCTCCCTCGGCCCGGCTGATCGTCTCAACCGCCCGGTTCCTCCCCCGGTTCAGTCCACATGGGCGCAGTGCCTCAGTGGGAAAGCTGCCCGTCTCCAGTGGCCCTGGGGGTTAGGTCTGTGTCCGCCGGCCGTTCTGGAAACTGGCGCGTCTCGTCTCCAATAGTGGGCGACAACGAGCACCCCCCACCCCCCCCCCCCCGCGCGCTGATGAGTTTCCAGACACACTGACCACAGACTTAACCTTTACGGCCAAAAGAAGAACCGTTTTTTAAAAAAAAAAAAATCTTTCTATATTTTTGTACTTCGACCAGAGTCTTATTTTCGCTAGTTCCAACTGAGCGCATGAAGAGCGGAGCAGTTGTGTGCGGAGGTGCGTGCGCCGGCGGGACAGCGGATGTGTCCTGGAGGTCCTGTGGTGTTGTGGGCCACAGCGCTGCAGAATCGGTCACTTTCGCTCCCACACATAGTCATGAGTAGGGCCTCTCCTGTGATGGGATCAGTCTGGTGGGGGGGGGGCTTTCAGAGACCGCTCAGGATTGGCGCTAGGAAGTGTCACGTTTTCACGTGTTCACCAGCTGCTGCATACCGTTTCCCCTCCCTGACCACAAATTACATTGCATTGCGAGGATTACACTTGAACTTGTGAATCCAGGTGTAGCTGACCTCACTCCGACACAGAGGCGGAGGCTGTTCGTCAGCGTGAAGGTGTTCGCCCCAGGGGGTTCTGACCGCTCTTGTACTAACAACACAAACTGCGGTTTTGATTTTTTTGTATTACCCCCATCTCTAGGGACAGTGAAACTTTCTGTGCAGCTGTTCCCTGATCTGAAACATTGACCTGCCCGCTCTGCGGGTCAGCTCGTGCATCAGCGCGCTATTGTCTTTCTCACAAAGACCGCTCGCCCGAACGGCCGGCTGGGATCAGCTGCGGTCGGCAGCGCTTGCTGAGTCAGTGGAAAGTCCTGGGGTGACACGAGGGGGCAGTTGGCTCCGCAGATCTTGCTCCCTGGTTTGGTTTCTGGAGCCAGGGCTCGTTCCAGGTGGAGTCTGTGTGTTCTCCCTGTGCTTGCATGGGATCTGTCCCGCCTTTTCAAGGCATGCTGGACTGGCTGAACGGTGTCTCTAGAAGAGCGGGGTGTATGCGTGCCCCTGTGATGGACTGGCTTTTCTTCCAGGGCGGAGTCGTAATTATCTGCTCTTCGAAATTATTGGGGGAGTTCGTCTTCTCAAGGATTTCCGTTCCCACAGCATTTTTGTAATGCCCCCACCCCCAGCTCGCGCCTTACCGTAACATTTCTTTACATGAATAAAACCTTCATCAACAGGAAGCGTGTGTTAAGGGTTATTGACTTTATATACCGTCTTCAGGGTCACAGAATCCCTTGTCAAGGTGTCCCGCACAGACACAGATTGAGAACAGTCTTCTGTTGCTTGTGATTCACCGCTAGGACATAAAATGATAAATCGATGGAATCGCAATGAACAGATGAGTGGACTGGAGAGCCCGTGGCAAGACACAATTGTTATTGAGCGTTTTGGAAGTGCAGTCCTGTGGTAATCTCCCAAACACGGACAAAGTAAAAATGCTCTGTTCCTGCTGTAACTACAGCGCGATTACACATATCGGGATGCTTGAACACACCCAGCACCCACAGAGCTGGCACCTGTCGGAGTTGTCCTGCCTCGTGCCCTCTGCTTCCAGGACAGGCTCTGGGTTTTTCTGGGAATAAGCGGCTTTTCCTCCAGTTTCCATTCCTCTTGGGTTTCCTCTAGATCTGCGCTTCCTGAAAAGCGACCTGAACACCAGCACTCTGTGATCTTTTCTTGCCCCCAGAAACTGCTCATTCTTTTCCGAAGTATCCGGTACACAGGCAGCAAAATTGGTGACCTGTTTGTGGGAGTCTTCAAGTAGGGAGCTGCATCAGCAGGCGTAGGCTGCAAAGGAACAAGTAATAGGTTTATTCCCTGCTGAAAAGAGAAGAAGAGAAACAATGTTTCGGCTGGGGAGCCTTCTTTGGGTGTGCCATCGGAGTCTCTTTTCAGCTGGAATGGAGATCTTCAGGTCTTCAGAGGAAGGGTTACAGATCAAAGGAGGCGTCGTTTCACTCATTAGCAGTTAACGAGCTAGCAGCTAGCTCTTTACCAGTTGGTTGCTCTGAGGATCTCATCCAGCTGGAGAGCAGCCTGGGTGTCAACTTCAACACTTGGTAGAGCAGCTTGTTCCACACTCCCACCACCCTTTGAGTACAGAAGGACCTCCTGTGTTTGGTTTTTTAAATGCATGTCTCTGTAGCTTCCACCTGTGTTCTCTGCTTTAGTTCATTGTTCATCCTGAAGTCCACTGGGCTGTACCAGACACCCACAACCCTTTGCGTAAAGACATGCCTCCTGCTCTCTGTTTTAAATCAGTTTTGAATCCCACACAACAGAAGCCACTAGAAATCTGCAGCAAATATAACCCTTTTCTTCATTAAAGATGATGCTTACTAATAAATGCATGTTTTACTACTGTGCTCTTCTAATATTTTGTAATTTATAGGTTTGGAATCTAATGAAATAAAGAGATAATCCTTTTTAGAAGTCGTACGTCTGTTGCATTCAGAATGATAATGCAGTCACATTTAAGAAATTCCAAGACGTTCTGATAAGGAACTCTTGCGCCGCACGTGACAGATTTAGGCTCCGGGAGTGTGGGTTTTGTGGTTAGTGTGGCAGCCTGCCTCAGTGCCCCAGGGTGCTTGGTTTTATTCTTTCCCAGATTGCCTGTCTGTGTGGAGTTTGCATGTTCCCTCTGTGTTCATGTGGGTTTTCTCTGCAACCCAGAGAAGGACACGCAGGCCCGGCTTTACTGGTGCGCTGAATCCTCCCTCCCTGCGTTCCTTCCTCGGTTCTCATGGTCTCTCGTGACCTGTCAGACTAGACAGGGGGCTCCGCAGGACCCGGGTTCGAGGGCGCTGTTGTAAACGATGCTGACTTGGTCCCGGGCGGTCAGTTGGTTTGCCTGGTGAAACCGTCTCGTCGGCGGCTGCTCTTACAGAAGACCGCGGAAACTCGGGGCTTCTGTGTCTTCTGACGGCTGACCGCGGGTTCGAGGGTCAGTATCTTAGCTGGGTGGGAGGCTAGAGGCCTTGACCACCCCAAGACCCACAGCAGAGCTGCCCCAGAAGAAGGGAGATGTTCACAAAGAAATCCGGACTGCAAAGTGTTTTTTAAACCCTCATTTAATTAGCCTTCTTCGCCTATTTAGTTTTTTTTGGTCTTTTTATTTTTTCTTAATTCTGCAAAGAGCATCAGAATACTTCTGGTCACCAAGGACACTGTAACCAGTCAATCCCTCACCTTCCACCCCCCAGACTCCACAATAATCAGAGACACACCAGCCTTTCCTACTTCACCTGCTTTATAGGGTTTTAAGGTTCAGTGTTTACTTGCCTGACTGCCTATATAAACCTTTTGCAGGTCTGTGCATGTACATGTAACCCAGGTTTTTAAAAGTCACTTTCACACAACTTTGTCCCCTATTGAAATGTTTTATTGTAAGTCTTGGGGTCCCTTCTGGTTGACGAAGATACACAGCACAGCACGCAGGAAAAATACACAACAGGGAGGTATATTCCACCGTGGAAATATCCCGTGAAGTTTCTCTTCACCTCCCCCTCCACGCTTGTGGACTAAAACGGGGACAATGTACAGGAGTTTCGTTGCGTGTGATTGAAAGACTACAGTTCCCGGGTCGCACTCCTTCCTCTCTCCTGCGTGGGTGGTGGGAGTTGTAGTTTTTCTAGCCCCCCATCCTTGCCAGTTCTTCGCGACTACATTTCCCAGGAGCCCCCGCCGGCCGCGGCGCTCTGTGAAGCGAGCGAGCCGGGGTGTGTGGAGTCGCTACCGGGGAGAAGATGGTGGATCTTGGAGCAGCGGCGTGCACGATACTCCGTCCGAAACGCTTCGAAAAATACTTGCCCTCGCAACCAGGGATCCGGTATAGACTGCCCGGGGACAATCACAGATAATAGAGCCGAGAAACCGGCGGGAGAAGAAAGCACGTCTTACCCCTGTGTTTTTTTTTTGGAGGTGAAACGTGTGTATCGGGATCCCAGACAGGGGGGAGCTGTGTCTGATCGCGACGGCAGCAGCCAGGCGGTCGGCGTGGTATTTTTTTGGAGGGGTGGGGTGGGAAGAGGGTTTGAATTGACCCCTGAGCTGCGAGTCGCGCCTCTCCAGCCCAGCTCAGCCCAGCCCAGCCCAGCCCGGAGGCCGGGTTGGAGTTCAGGCAAGCCGAGAGCCGCCGGGCGACATGCCGAGGAACAAGCGAGGGAAGCGTCCGGCGGTGAGCCGGGGTAAGTGTGGGGGAGAGTCCGGCGGCGGCGGGGGTGGCGGGGAGCTGGGGGTCCGTACGAGGCGTGCAGAAGTCGTGGTCTCTCGCACGACAGCCGATCCTCCGGGGAGAAGCGTGCGGGTGGCGTGTTGTATCGTTGCTGGCTGGTCAGCGGCGGGCGTCGCCTGCAGGTGGTGGCTGAGCAGCTCCTCCTGGAGCACCGGGCAGCGTGTGCGGGTCGCAAAAGGGATTTACCCCAGCAGGGCGGGGTTGTAAGGAGGCGATGGTGGACTTTTGAAATGCTTGAGGACTTTTAAAACGCAGCGCCAAGGCGAGCTGGCCGGGAGACCCAGCCGCCGGGGGTCACCGCGTGGCGATCGTGTCGCTGCGGTCCGAGGGCGCGTGCGTGCGTGCGAGCGAGCCGGCCGGATCCGGGAGCCGCGAGGTGCCGGGGTGCGTGACGTCACGGCTCCAGGAGGGCGCAAGGTCACGTCACGTTTCCAGGGACAGTATTCGGGCTGCTGTCAGCTGCGTGTGAGATGTCCACTCCGGTTGGCTCCTGTCTTAGCTAAAGCAGCCTCCTGAAACCAGGGGCAGGATTTAGTTCCGCCCTCTTGTTTGGGATCAGACGTGGGGGGAAGTGATTTATGTTATATGTTCGTGATGCAACACTTGTGCTAGGTTTGATGTTAGTTCAGTGCTCTACTCCTGTAATGCATATCATAGGCGTAGTAGTGCAGGTGGGGAGCTGCGTCAGCATGCGTAGGCTGCAAAGGGACCAGTAACAGGTTTATTCCCTGCTGAATCCTCACATCCGAAGAAGGCTTCACGGCCGAAACGTTGTGTTTTCTTTCTCCCTTTTTTTTTTCCAGCATGGAATAAACCTTTACTTGCTCATAGGCGTAGTGCCGTACTAACAGTGAGACTCACTGAAACGAGTGTGCGAAAAAAATCTGAGAGATCGGAAGTCGTCACGCACCGTTTGTAACTTTTCCAGGCTTGTGTTTATTGTTTTAAGGGACGCTTTAAAAGGGTTGGCGGGGGGAGGGGCTTGTGGAGGCCGCCCCCTCTGGCGTGGCCCCGCCCCCTCTGGCGTGGCCCCGCCCCCTCACGTGGCTGCGCAGTGTTGTGACAGCGGCGGGCCGGGATGTCGTGTCCGTCTTGGAAAGCTGTGCGTGATATTGCCTCCCTTCGCCACACAAATGCAGCTTCCTGGGTACGCGTTTCGCCATTCAGCAGGGGCGCTCTCGCCACGGTCACCCGAGTTTCCCGTTTAAACTTGAGGATATGGATTCAATTTGATCCGAAAAGCAGGATCATTTGAAAACGACCCCCCCCCCCCCGGCCTGTATCCCCTCTGTTGTTCTGGTGGACCCCAGACAGAGACGACGATAAGGTCTTTGAAGTGGGCAGCGGGTCACGTTTCAGCCTAGAGAGATGAACGAACGGCTTGTATGATGCCAATATGAATGCCCCCCCCCCCCTCGAACCCCTGTTAACGGTGTTTTCCTTCCCGGTGTCTTCGCCGCGGCTGCAGGCTCTCTGAGGCAGGAGCTCCTCCAGCTACAGCTGTCCGCCAAGGCCGAGCTGCCCTGCAAAGGTAACTGTGGACCTTCCTCTCCTCCTCCTCCTCTGGCTGTGCAGCAAAGCCTTGTCCCATCTGCATGGCTCCTGGTGCCGCTTGCCCCATCCCATTCCCGATCCCGTTCTCCTCTCATCCCCGCGCCGTCCCCATCCCCATCCCCGCCACAGGCACACCCCTCCATCCCATCCTGCCTGCTGGCTGGCTGCCCTCATCCTCCTGTGCTCCCGCGGCGGAGGCGCTGGCGTCTCCGGGCCTCATGTGGCGGTGTGGCCCCCCCCCCCCCCCGCTGTGGTTTTGTCCTGAAAGCCCCGATCACGTGCTTGACCTCACAGCTGGTCGTCGCTTCCCCCTGGGGGCGGCGGCGGTGATGGCGGCGCCCTGGGACTGGGTCTCGCTCGTGTGGCTTTTCTTGAAACGTCCTCGACAGCCTGCTGGGAGTCTTGAAGCCGGAGCCGGGTGTTTCGGTCAGGAGCACTGCCCTGTCCCGTTGGCGTGTGTGTCCCCTGAGCTGTCAGGAGCACTGCCCTGTCCCGTTGGCGTGTGTGTCCCCTGAGCTGTCAGGAGCACTGCCCTGTCCCGTTGGCGTGTGTGTCCCCTGAGCTGTCGGGAGCACTGCCCTGTCCCGTTGGCGTGTGTGTCCCCTGAGCTGTCGGGAGCACTGCCCTGTCCCGTTGGCGTGTGTGTCCCCTGAGCTGTCGGGAGCACTGCCCTGTCCCGTTGGCGTGTGTGTCCCCTGAGCTGTCAGGAGCACTGCCCTGTCCCGTTGGTGTGTGAACAAGTACAGGGCCTGGAGCAGAGGCAGACAACAGCTGGAATTAAGAATCAAGCCGTGCCTAGCCTTGCTTGGTCCAGAAACTTGGTGTTATCTGTTTTGTTGGGTGCTTTGTGTGTTTTTGATTAGATTACGTGAGAGTGCAGCAGGCTGGTTTGCTCCTCTGGACCTGAACTCTGAACAGCTGTTATAGGGCTGAAGATAGAGATAGAGAGACGGAGAGGCGGGTCTCACTGGTTCTCTTTCTCCTCTCTCCCGAGCTGACCCCCTTCCTGGCTTGACTGGGGAGGGGCTGGAGAGCTCAGGTATGGGGCTGCGCTGTGCTGGGGTGTCCTGGACAGTTCGGGCCTGCTGCTCTTCTCCCGGCCTCCTGCTGCCCCCAGAGTCCGTGGGCCGGCACCAGTCCCAGGAGCAGTGCTGAACGGGCCCTCCTGTAACCTTCAGTTAGAGGACGGCAGTGAGCTGGTCTCCCGGTACGACGGTACAGAGAAGCTGGAGAGGGGTTGGGGAAGAAGCTGTCCAGTGCCGGGGACGCAGGGTTGTCCTCCAGGTCTTTCCCTGAATCCCGAATGGATGAGATGCCACGGGATTCTCATGGGAGTGGCACAGTGCCGTCCAGGAAAGCAAAACCGGGACACACTTCCTGAATCAGCCAGCGGGGAGATGGCAGTACGCTGGGAGCTTTCTGGGCCGGGCTGGACCAGGAACCCCCCCCCCCCCCCCTCCGGGTCGTGAGAGGTGGAGGAGCTGCGTGTGTCGGGTGAGAGTTGACCCGGAACGGTCAGGACTGGCTCGTCTCGTGTGGGAAGTACCTGCGGCGCTGGGAAGTCTGTCCCGTTATTAGTAACTAGCGGTGTTTGTTCATGTGGTCCTGTTCTCCCTTCTCCGGGCCCTTTGAGTTCTGCTGAGGCTGGGACGTCTCCGGAAAACCATCTCTTCCCCGCGGAGGTTTCGGAAAGGACTCCGGCTCTCTGCGCCTGTCTCTCTCTCTCTCCGCGCTCCGTGCTCCGTGCCGTACTTCATCCTTCATTCGGCAACATGTTACAGTCAAGGGGGCTCAGATCCAGAACGCTCCGGTCCCTCGGTGCTCCTGGGTGTGGGCCCGGGTGCGAGTTGGGGAACCAGGGAGCCAACCAGCCCCATTGCTGTGAGGCTCGGGAGGGAGAGAGGTGCCCTGGGCCTCTCTGGCCTTGGGGCTGGGAATTCGTCTTTCTGGCGAAAGATTAGATACCGTTTTTTTTTTTAAACTGAGAGAGCGAGTTCTTTGCAGATTTTGGTTACCTTGGTTATCCAGCCCCCCTGTTGCCCCTCAGTTTAAGCCTCGAGTACTCGCAGGCAGTCACGGACGCCCTGTCGTGATCATCATGATCACTCTCCCCTGCTCTCCCTCTGGCAGGGGCGCGGAACGGCGGGAGGGTGGAGTCGGGCGCCAGCGATGACGACATGGCCAGCGAGGTTCTCAGCCACTGCAGCAGCGCCAGTGAGAGCGCCTCTGTCCTGGAGGAGGGCACGGGTGAGTGGGAGGGGCGCCGGGAGACGACCTGCCGCAGGAGACGGGCGCCCACGATGCTCTCCGGTCCCGGAGCAGTGGGCCAGGGGGCCTCTGCCTCGCGATCGGATTACTGACTGATCTGGCTGATGCGCTGACCTCAAGTGCAGCTGGGTATCCTGCTGGAGCCATCGGGGTGAAGCCCAGGGCCCTGACCCTTACCGCCTCGTGCTCCCCTGGCTCCTCAGCTGGCACAGACACTTGCTCGGCTCAGCTCTTGAAGTTCGTAACCGGTGGAGACTGTCCGGTCCGGTCCTACGGGCCTGCATCCGTTCGGAACCGGTGCTGGTGGATTCTCGCGGAGCGAGCCCGCGGGTTTAAAGCTGGCTTGCGTGTGTGTGTGTGTTGCAGTCAGCGAGCCGGTGGACGAGCAGGCAGCTCAGGAGGAGACCGAAGACAAGCTGAAGCAGTGCATCGACGATCTCATGGACAAGAGGTAGGCGGCCCAGATGAGCGGACCCTCTCCTCCGCTCCTGTGGAAGGGTGGGCCGCCGGGTGCGGCAGGCTCGTGTCCTGTTTGTTCTCTGCGTCGCTCTCTCTCTGCTTCTTCGTCGTGAGCCCCTCCTCCCCCCCCCCCCCACGGAGCAGAGACACCGGCCCCGTGACGCACGTCCGCTGCCGAGCCACAGTCCTGAGCCGTGCGTTTTCCCCTCTTCCCGTCTCCCGCAGCACGAAGACGCGGCTGGCTGCCCTGGAGAGCCTCCGGCTGGGCTTCTCGACGCGGCTGGTGTACGAGTTCCTGCTGGAGCGCAGGCTGACCCTGGCCGACTGCCTGGAGAGGAGCCTGCGCAAGGGTGAGGGAAGGGGGGTTGGGGGTGAGAGGTCGAAGGTTGCTGGGGGGTGGGGGTTGGAGGTTGGAGTGAGGGGATGGAGGTCAGAGGTTGAGGTGAGAGGGTCGGCGGTCAGGGGTTGGAGTGAGGTGGGGGACGGAGGTCAGAGGTTGAGGGGACGGGGGGGTCGGAGGCCAGAGGTTGGAGTGAGGTGAGGGGATGGGGGGGTCGGAGGTTTGGAAGTGGGTGGGGGTCAGTGGTCGGAGCGAGGGACAGGAGCCAAGTGATGGATGATGAGTGATGATGAGCGCGGAGAGGAAGGCACTAGGCAGCGCCAGGGTGCAGGAAGTAGCTACACAGGTCTCATACTCTTGCCCTCTGTCACCCCCCGCAGGGAGTGGCGAAGAGCAGGCCGCGGCGGCCACCGTGTGCGCTCTGCTGTGTGTGCAGCTGGGGGGGGGCTCCAAGGGGGAGGAGGGGTTCGCGACGCTCTGCCCCGCCCTCAGCACCGTCCTCAGCGACGACTGTGCCAGCACGACGGCCAGGCAGAGTGTGAGTACGGCCCCTCCGGAGGAGACCCGTGTCCCCTTGCACCTGTCCATCCACTCATTCCTTTCACGTTACCGACTGTGCGCCGAGCTCGACCTTCCTGGCTTGACCGCTTTCAAAATCTGAAAATCTTTACCGGCAATTCTGAGTGGCTTCTGTGTTGAGACCCCGTTGAGACTGCTTTGTGTGTTTGCTGGTGATGAGGCCGGCTTTCTGTTAACCAGGCTCTCTGTCTCTGTCTCTCCCTCTCCCTGACCAGTGCGCAGTGGCGCTGGGGATGTGTTGCTACGTATCTGCTGCTGATAACATGGAGGTAATGACGACCAGCTTGCGTTCTGGAAATCCGGGTGGGAGTCATGTCTGGGATTAGAAAAATGGTTTCAAGGTTCTCGACCAGTCAGGACGCTTTCCTCTGAGGACAGGCCCCGACCTGACCTGCTGTGCCTGGCTCATGGCTCTAGTCAGGCTGCGGTGTTGTGGCTTGATGTCAGTTGGAGGCTTGGTACCTCTTCATTTGGTGCTCACTCTCCTGCCGGGGGTCTGTGGAGCTCAGAGAGCGTTAGCGGGTGGGCATGTCAGAGTAGCACATGGCCTTATTCTCCCTATGCAGATTCAAGACTTTCTCCTGTGACACGTGACGTGATCTCAAAATTTTTGATGGGTGTGCAAATATGGATTAAATCTTGAACTTTAGCAAAATGGAAAAAAAAAAAGAGCTAAGAGTGACCCGTTTTGTCGTCCAAAGATATAAAAGCATTTAGAGCAAAAAACTTCAGTCCAAGCCCATATTTCCAGCTGCTTGGAATGGCTCCATGTTGAGTTGTGGGTGTGGTCCTCTGTCTCTCCTCCAGGACCTGTGGAAGTCTTTGAGCCACCTGGAGAGCGTGTTCAGCAACTCGTACCCGGGTCGCGATGGAGCCCTTCCTTCCCACAAGCCGGGCACCCTGGGGCTCCACTGCGCCGCCCTGCAGGCCTGGGCGCTGCTCGTCACGCTGTGCCCAGCCTCCCGCCTGCATGCCCTCCTGGAGCTGTGAGTAGCGGGGTCTGGCTGCCGCGATCTGACCTTCCTGTCCACCTTCAAGCCAGTCCGCCATGGCCTGTGTGCCCAGGACTCATAGCGAAAGCACAGAGTTGACATTTCCTTCTGCTGCACAGTAGATGAAATGATCACTTTCTAACCAGAGGCGGCTTCTTCAGTGTAGTCCTGGATATTTGAATCTCTCGCCCTCTCTCCCGCTGGATCACAATATTTCTGCGGTCATTTTTCCGCTGCTTTTCCTCCTCGTCTCTCTACCTTCCGATCGGTCTATCCTAGAAGCACGTTTCCAGGCATCGAAGCGCCTAACTGACGCGTCAGAACGTCTAGTGTGACTCGCGGTCTCTGGGGGAAAGAGATGCGATAGAGGGAGGGCCGCAGCATTTCTTCAAACTAATGTTTTTTGCGACGGCTCAGTAAGATTGTGAAAAGTCCCGCGAGTTTCTCGTACTCCGTTTCTCACCCTGTTTCTCTCTCTGTGTTGCGCGCAGACACTTGCCCAAACTGCAGGCCTGTTTGGCCAGCAACGATGTCCACTTCCGGATCGTGGCCGGAGAGACCATCGCCTTGCTGTTCGAACTGGGACGAGAAATCGATGAAGTAAGGGTCAGATGTGGGTTTTTCTTTCGCATGGCGCCCTTCACGCAAGAGCATCGCAGAGCGCTGTGCGACAGTAAAAGCAAAAGGTGTGTGTATACACCTTTGAGATAAGATCGGGCTTCCATCGTGATGATATGCAACGTTCAGTTTCTGGAGTTTTTCTACGGATTAAAAGGGGAAATTTGGGAACAGAATCCTAGATGCTGGATGCCCGAAATCCAGCTGGGTAAAGATGGTGTTTGGGAACAACCAGAAAATCAGTGTTCTCCTGTCTCAGTGAGCAGTGAGTAGCTCCTGTTGCTTGGGACGTTCTGATATGTGAAGGATTTCAGTTGTCGTTTTTTTGCTCTGTTATAATCGGTTAGAAGTCCAGTCCCTGGTAGGCCCGGCGTGAAGACGCGAGCTCTGCAGCGCGTAGCGATAAATTCGGAGAGGCTTGTGTTGTGCGGAGTGAAAGCAAAAAAAAACAACAACTGGTGATTCAAAATTCGTTCTGCAAAACAAAGTGCTCAAATGATTTTTATTCCCCCCGAGAGGTGGAATCTGTTCAAACAACCCGAGCCCGCTCGTCGGCTAGGGCCCTGCGGGCGTTCTGGGTGGGTGACGGCCCCTGTGTCCCTGTTGGCAGGACTTCCTGTACGAGGACGCCGCCGCCCTCTGCGGGCAGCTGAAGGACCTGGCGACCGACAGCCACAAGCACCGCGCCAAGAGTGACCGGCGCAAGCAGAGGTCCATTTTCAGAGAGGTGCTGCACTACATCGAGGTGAGCGCGGCGGCGTGGCGCGGCGGGGCTCGCGGAGTCGCCGGCCCTCTCCCTGTCGCGTTCCCCGTCGTTGAGGTCGCCGCTCTGGGCTGCGGCTGCTGACTAACCTGGGGCGCGCTGCGGCCCTGCCGTGCCGGAAAGGATGTAAACGCCTTCCTCGCAGAGTGAGGCAGTCTAACGGGGATGTTTTGAAATTCGGATCTTATGTGACGGGCGTTGAAGAGTGCTTCTTAAGTTTTTTTATGTCCGAGATGTATGCATGGTTCGCCTACTTGATACAGCCCACTCACCGTGGTAAAGCGGTGCGATGCGGTTACCATGGAGACTGATGGGGGCTCCAGGGAGATGCGTGACCATGGTGACGTTACGCTGGGCAGGATGGTAACCATGCCTCTCGCTGTCTCTCTCGTCCCCCCAGAGCGAGGATTTCACGGAGGAGAAGATCCGCTTTGGTGTCGAAAGTCTTTACATCGACTGCTGGATGCGCCGGAGGACCTACGATGCCTTCAAAGAGGTGCTGGGCTCGGGAGTGCGGCACCACCTGCAGGTGAGGAGGCGAACTGCGAGGGGCACGGGGACGTCTTCAACTTCCAAAAGCCGGAGTCCTGTGGCGGGACAGCGCGGTCGTGGAGGGGAAGAGGCGTAGCCGGGGCCCAAGGGTGCTGACCGCCCTGTCCTGCTCTCCTGTGTCTGCAGTGGAACCAGCTGCTGAGGGACGTCTTCGAGCTGGGCCCCGTGCTGGTGCTGGACAGCTCCGTCAAGGCCAACAGGATCTCCCGTTTCGAGAAGGTCAGGGTCCCGCCCGCCTGCCCTCTATCCTGCCCTGGGCTCCCGGCCCTACCCCTCTGCGCTGCCCCTGACACGCCCGCGGGCCCGGAACCGGTTCCGAGTTCTCGAGAATGCGGCGGCGCGTCCTGATCCCAGCCTGAGGGAGGCGCCCCGTTTCGGTTTCTGTCTAACAATATATTTACGAGTCTCGAGGCTTCAGGGGGCGCCGCTGTAGTAGCAGTGGGAGGGTCGCGGGTTCGAGTCCCTGCTGCAGCACAACTCCTTTACCCAGGTGGCTCCTGCTCTCCCGGCGCTGTAAACAGCTGAATCCCCACCCGAGTCCCGTCGGCTTTTCCCGGCAGGAGTCCCCACTCAGAGAGGCAGCAGAGATGTTTGTTTGGTTGGTTGGTTTTTTTTAAGGGGGCAGGATAAATTAAAATCATTGCCGTTTGTCTTCCAGCATCTCTTCAACGCGGCTGCCTTCAAGGCCCGGACGAAACAGAGGAACAAGGTTCGAGACAAGCGGGCGGATGTCATGTAGGGGGTGCAGTGTGCTGGGTCAGCACTAGCCACCTTCCTCCTCCTCCTCCTCCTCCTCACTTGATTGCTGCTGCCAATCCAAGACCTCACATAGACCTTGCAGAAGAAGAGTGTGTGAGTGTGTGAGTGTGTGAGTGTGCACGTGTTAGGGATCCTTCTTAGTAAAGTTTTATTTAACACCAATTAAAAATAAATAATACTGCAAGTCAAGGAAGTCAAGGAGGAGAACGGCACGTTCCTACTCGCGTAAGATCTTCAGATACCGCAGACGAAGAGATTTTAGTTTCTAATTTATTGAGCTCGGACGAACAGCAAGTGTTCCTTTTTTTTTTAGAAAAAAAATGTTTACACTGACTTTGTAGTTCGATAGGGGAGGGGGAGTGGGATGGCAAATGGAAGATTTTTGTAGTTTTTCTATGTCAGTTTTGTATGCTGTCTTTTCATAATCCACGCAGAAATTACAGGAAGCACAGGGGTGTCCGTGTTGCACGAGACCGGACACTTGCGGGTAGGATCTTTGTCCCACTTCGAGCAGGGGTGTTCAGCGTGAGGCCCCTCCAGTCCGCTCCGTGCTGCGTTACGCAGTTTTTCCGCAACCAGCTCAGGAAGTTGCAGTGAGGGGACTGAATCCAGGGCTGGTCCCCTCCAAGTCCAGCTGTGGACCGGATCCGATTGGCCCGGCTTGAGGTGTCCTGAACATCTCCAGCCCGGGCCCATCGGTGTTTCGGACGTGTGCAGATACACTAACCTTTACCGGCGTGTCTTTCATTTCACGCGTAGTTCAAGTTAAAACGAAGGATTTAAAAAAATATATATATTTTTAAGCATTTTTTATTTCAGAAATGAAATATTCTTGCATCAGGAAAGGGAACAGAGTAATACTTTATTTAGACTGTGAGCTAGACGTGTGTACCCTGTTCACAGGTAATCTGGGTGCTCAGCCACTGCCAGCAGCGCAGCTTGTGCCAGGTCCTGCACATGTGTGAGAACAGCACAATATTGTCTTGAAAATGAAAGTCCTTAACTATTGAATACGGGGTAGCAGTGAAGTGTTACCCAAAGGGTAATAAAATGCAAAATTTGCTGATTGTGAGCTATAGAATTCTAGAAAATAAAACTTTGAAAATGCAACGTGGTTTTTGCCTTAAAACAAAAAAAGAAAACCGTTGTGCGGCCGCGGTTCTGCGGTTCGTTTTCGGGCGGTACGATTCCTCTTCGCTGCTGGGGTGTCGCGTGCAGGTCCGGCATCGCCCCCCTCCTGGTTGCTGGGAGGAGTCTGGACTGTGCAGGCAAAAAAAAAAAGCCATGAACTGTCCAAAGGGAGAAATTCCCACGTGGACTGTTCTCGGCCGCAGTGCAGGAGCGACGGGCTGGGAGGCGCTGGGCGGGGGGGAGTGTCCCGCTGCAGGACGGGGAAGAGGCCGATCGCCTGAGGAGATGGCCTGGTGGAGAGGAGCGTGTCCGTGTTCTGCTTTGTGAACCGGTCCTGTAAAGCACAGGAGGGTCGTCGCGTGTGCACAGGCAACTTGAGCTCCGTGAGAAATCATTCATGTTTGAAGGGCGAGAGTCCAGCGCAGGAGTTTCCAATCCTGGCGCTGGTATCCCACACCTGCATGCTTTCCTTCCACTCGAGCTTCACTGACCTAACACCAGGGGACAGTTGTAGCGAAGACCAATAATGTCAATAACGGGACCAGAGCTGGGACCCCCCCGAACTGACTCGCGAGGGCCAGCAGCCACATCACCCTGCAACTCAAGCCTGGCCAGTACCTGGATGGGAGACCTGGAAAAACTAGGGTTGCTGCTGGAAGTGGTGTTAGTGGGGCCAGTAGGGGGTGCTCACCCTGCAGTCTGTGTGGGTCCTCATGCACCAGTATAGAGACGGGGACACTACACTGTAAAAAGGCACGTAAAACCGAGGTCCTGACTCTCTGTGGTCATTCGAAATCCCAGAGCATCTCTTGAAAAGAGTAGGGGTGTTACCCCAGTGTCCTGGCCAAATTTCCCCCCTGGCCTTTACCAGTCATGGCCTCCTAATAACCCCCCTCTCTGAACTGGCTTCATCACTCTGCTCTCCTCCCCACTGAGAGCTGGTGTGTGGGGAGCGGACTGGAGCATCATCCAGGTGGGGGTACACACTGGTGGGGGTGGAGGGGATCCCCCATGACCTGTACAGCGCTGTGAGTGGGGCGTCCAGAAATTCCATATGAGTATAAGGAATTATTATTATATGGAGGAAATGGAACAGTTTGAACTGCAGGTGGTGTGTTCATCAAGCTCTATGTGTGGGTTCAAGCTGTATGGCCTCATTACTGGGATTTGCCAACGTGCTCCGGCTGATGTAATGTATAATGGGTTAGCCCAGGTGAGCTCTGGAGCAGATCCTGGCCCAAAAGCTGCTCAAAAGGAATTCGGGCAGAGGACATGACGGGGAAGAGAGTTTTCAGCCCGGAGACACCCTATCCAAATGCTAGGCCGAGGTCGCCTGGGCTGAGCCCCGTCTCTCCTGGATTCATCAGTCTGTCCTTGTTTGTGGGGCTCAGGTCTCTTTCCTATAACACTTAGACACTCCCACTGATGGTGAGGCAGGCTTTGGGCAGGGGATCCCACTGCAGGAAAGAACTACAGTATCGTGTAAATTTCTAGACCCACAATTTAAAACGCTGAAATTGCTTTAGCACAGCCATTTGCTGTCGATTACTCCTCGAACTACCTGGTAGTACAAGTGCAGTATGCTTTTATGTGCGTTTTAAAACGACAGTTTTTTCTTTATATTTTCCAGAACGCATAGAGGTTTAATTTACATTCCCCGCTCAGAGGATCGCCATTTTGTCACCGTAAGCGTTTCTTGTAAAAAAAAAAACACGATGACGACGCGCACACAGCTCAGCTCCTTGCGTCCTGCCGTCGTAAAGATCATGCAAGTCGTGCAAACAAAACGAAAAGAAGTAAAATGGTATGTTCTTGATCGCCCCCCCCCCCCCCCCGCGCTTGTACGAAAGTAGCACAGTCCGGAGTCCAGTGGAGTGTCGCTGGGGGGGCTTTGTGGTCAGGTCCGGAATGGAGTCGCCGGTAATGTTGTTCGCCGTTTTCTGTTTCAGTTTAAAATTAGAAATGGCATCCTTTGTGAGGCTCGACGCGCCTAGGGGTCCCGACAGGGGACTGGCCAGGGCCGTCGAGGGGGCTCCGGGTTTTGCAAATCACAGATTCGTCAGCTGCAGCAGCCTTTCCCGATGTAAACGCTAGAAAAGTGCGCCGCGTTTCCCCCCCCAAGTGTGTTCCGCCGACGGGGGGGGGTTGTTTTAAAGCCGCTCGTTCATACAGTTTAGCGCCCGATCTTTATTCGTAGTTAGTCCTCGGCGGGCTTCATTCATTCGTTCACGAACGATATGCATTTATTGTTGAAACGCCGCCCGCAGGCATGGAGGGACGGCTGTGCGCTCTCCTTCAGAGTGGCTTCTCCCCCTTTTCTTGCACGTTACTCTGCGTGTGCAATGCTTTGTGCAATTTATTATTTGTCTTGCAGCCTGGTTTTTGCAACCACCCGTGCGAGCTACATAAACTGCCAGCTGGCTTTGCGGTCTGTCTCCTCTCTCTCCCCCCACCTCCTCCTCCTCCTCCTCCCGGGGGGCGGGGGTGCGACTCGCTCCTGTTTCTGTGCTGCAGGTGATGGCGGAGCCCCAGGCGGTCCGTGCGCTGTTCGGCAGGTACAGCCGGTACCCCTCACCTGTGGCCGCCACGGCCGGGCCCGAGGAGCCGGCGCCGGCGGGGGGGAGATACTTCAGCCTCCTCACAGGTGACTGCGCACGGTACAATCCGTTTTCGTGAGGTGACGTGCTTTATTGAGGTACCGAGCCGAGCCGAGCCCGTGTGGGCGTGATCTTCTTGGTCCAAATGACAGATTCCTCGGTTTCAATAGTCTTTACCCATGTAAACACGAGAAGACGTGAGCGTGCCCCGCCGACAGAGGGTTATTATATCTGAAGCAAGTTTTGCATTTAAAAATAATTTAAAAAAAAAAAGACACGGCCCGTTTCTGTCTCTGAAGGGGAGAGGAAAACAGCAGTTTTGCTTTAGTCGTCAGCCTCCGGTGTCCACGCTGAGCCTGTCCCCAACGCAGGCCTTCCTGTCAGTGTCGGTGTCAGTGGTCTCCGCAGTTCTGCTTAGCTCGCCCCCTGTCAGGACTGCTGTCTTCCCATGATGCTGTCTGTCTTCGGTAACCCTTGGCGGTTGTAGGGGGGGGGGGGCGTGACCGTGCTGCGCTGTGTTTCAGAGTGGACCCAGGCGCAGGAGGACCGGGGGGAGCGGGTGCGGTTCGGCAGGCAGTTCACCCTGCTCTGCGCCAGCAGGACGGCGCTCCACGCCCTGCCGCCGGGGCAGTGCTGCCACCTACAGGGCGAGTACGTGCACGCGCCGCTCCGGCACGCGTCTGGGGTTCCCCGGGTGGGTGTGCAGGGCCTGTCTGTCACGTCCTGGGAGAGAGAGAGAGAGAGAGAGAGCAGTTAAGTAAAGAGGCACCCGACCGGCAGGTGACATCGCAGGCACGTGAGTAACATCACTACCCAGACCACACACTCTGTACGGCACGTCGCTACACTGCGACACGGCACACAAGGCGGCGCCTTTCAGCAACGCCGTATTCCAGCCCCGTGAGCTGAAAGCGCCGCACCTTCCCTCAACGAGCCAGAAACAGAGGCCCCTCAGAAGAACAGGGCTCAAGAGTCAGTCCGCTTCAGTTCGGGTTAGTTTGTCACATGCACGGGCGCAACGAAACTCTCAATATAAACAGTACCACCTCCTTACGTCACGGATGTCCAAAAGCGCCTGGGGATCTGTGTCCCCGTTCTCCCAGAATAGGGAGAGAATGTTTTCGGCCTGGGCATTCCTCAGTGCCGGAGATGAGAACTTCGGACAGAATGGGCCAGCAGGCTCTCTAAAACAAACTTCCACGACTGATCAGAACGAGGATTCCCTCGCCTGGCGCGGGCGACGGTGCCCCTTCTTCACTCTGCGTTTCTTCCGCCTCTCTGACTTTGTGTTCCGCAAAGTTAACCGGAGTAAATCGCCAGGGACACCCTCGGATCATCCGTGTTTAGCTCTCCTGCAGCCAGGCCGACTGCTCTTTCTGAATAAGGCCTGGCCAGCGCCGTAAGAACACGCACTCCAAACAGTCCAGCTCTCCTCCTCCTCCTCCTCCTCCCCCAGACACCTTCACTGGAACTTTCTTCGCTTGAGAAAAGCCCAGCCCGCGATCTCCTGCTGCTCCTGCTTGATTTCCCAGAAATCGTGTGCGAGTGAAAAGTTCATTCCTCTTAGGTTGGCCCTGTGAAGGTCGTCCACGACTAGGATGCACACCTGAACAGGTAGTTCGTGGAAGCAAAGGTAGTTCATCATCGCAGGTCCGGACACAAACCGTTTCCCCTCCGGAGCTGCGACCCGGAGTCTCGATTTCTTCCGGGAGGAATTCGGGGAGATTCCCCCAGCGGCAGGCTGGTCACCAGTCCTGCGGTACCTCTGCCGTCTTCCTGACCCTGCAGGGGGTGCTGTGTTTTCAGCGGGGCCTGGCTTTGACGGTTTCTGTGGCCTGCCTCTTCTGCAGGGTGCTCAGCAGCCAGTCTCCCTCCGGATCCCTGAAGGCCGTTGTCCGGGATGTCGCCTGTCACGGGGCTGGGGCACGGCGCCAGGCCCTGGAGGTGAGGATGAGCTGAGCGGGTCGGAGGCTGCAGTTTAGTCCAGGCGGGTCCTGGTGCTTGAGCTGTGCTGCCTCAAAGCCCCCAGTGTCCCGAGTTCAAATCCAGTCTGGGACCTTACTGCGTGTATGTGCAATATCAGTGTTGTTGTTAAATCCCCAGCAGTATAAATGCATGCAAGTGTATGTCACTTTGGATAAAAAAAAAAACATCTGCCGGATTTAGTTCAAGCAGGGAGCTGCATCAGCATGCGTAGGCTGCAAAGGAACAAGTAAAAAGTTTATTCCTGCTGAAAAGGGAAGAGCCTTCTAAAGGCTCAAAAGTCAAAACGTTGTGTCTCTTTTCAGCATGGAATAAACCTTTACTTGTACATCTGCCAGATGTGTTGGTAATCATACTGTCCATTGGGATCAACCAGAACAAGCACTATTGCTGATCCTCTTATTACCGATTTATACACCCAGTTCGACTTATAACATGCCTCCGTTTACCCGGCTGGCTGTTTTACTGGGAACAGCACAGGTGAGGTGTCTTGCTCAAGCTTGTGCCAGCATTGCCTCACCTGGGACTCGAACCCACAGCCTTCCGGTTACAAGTCTGGAGCCCCGCCCACTGGGCTTGATCAGTCTGCCCCTGGGGGTGCTGCTACTGCTGTAACCTGCAGCGAGCTGGCCTCCTGTCCAGGGTGCCATCCCACCACATGTCCTCTGTTTGCGGGCCAGGATCTGGGCCGTCACAACCCTCACCAGGAATGACCGGCTTGCTGGTAGTGGGTGGATGTGAAGGCAGTGGGTTCTGGGCTGGGCTGAGCGGGTTGTCGGTACGGCTGTTCCTTAGAGATCCGAGAGCGAGCCCACCGGAGTGCCGCCGCCCTCGGCGATGCTGAGCCCACGCAGCGCTGTGGCACCTGAGGCTGAAACCGGATATCCCCGGGGTTCCCACTGCTGGGGCTGCAGGCGCAGTGTCTCTGCGGGTTTTCAGTCCTGAAAGACCCGAATCGGCTCGTCACTGGTTGGGAAACCTGCAGGCACACCTGCCCTGTGGGAGCGGGATACAGACAGGAAGGAGAGACGCTGCCATTCTGACTGGGTTTGTAATCCACAATGGTCTTTTGACAGATCTGGAACAAGAACGGGCTAGTGAAGAGCATGGACTTGACGTCCCTCGACAAGCATGGCAGGGTCTACGAGGATGGTAAGCCTGTGTGTTGTTTCTTTTGTCTTGAGCCCCCCCTTGTTAATTCGACAGGCCGCCAGTCCTGCAGCGTAGCTCGCACAGCGCTTGGTAGAAAGTGACCTCTGTCACAGGCCCCCGCTGTGTTTTCAGCTCAGTTCGGCTGCCTGGCCTGGTCGGGCTCGGAGAGCCGTGTGCTGTATGTGGCAGAGAAGAGGCATCGCAGGGCGGAGTCATCCTGTCTTTCGGAATCCGGGCCAGCCAATGATAGAGAAGGGGCGGGGCCTGCAGCCGAGGAGGAGGAGCCAACCCGGAAGGTAAACAAGTGTTTTTATTTCCCCTTCAAAGCCCGAGTACGACAGCACACGCGACTGTGGGACGCTTTGCGTGAGACTTAGAAGAGTGGCGCTTGCTTGAAGCTCTTAACTGAATAATATTGGTGATATGAACAGTAAGTGATTATTTTGTGAGCTAATCTTTGTAAATGTTACTTCAGTGCATCAGCACACGCAGACTCGTGTTAATAGCGTGGCTGTTCCATGATATCGGAGAGTTAAAGGGTTAAACGTCCGCTCTGCACTATTCCTTTTTAATAAAGATCAGCAACGCTTGGGAGCTTTTGATGAAGAAAGCAAGTTAATTGTTCAATTATGAGAACTCTAGCCGTTGAGGGCTGAAGAGGACTTTGATTTTAGTCCTGAACAATCTCTCGATGACTTAATAAGCCGTCTGTTTAATTGATCACCCTGCAGATGTCCCTAATCTTTAGAAATTGGTGGTTTCGCAGGGACCTGTAAAGTAATGTTTTGACACGGACGTGTTCCTGTCTCACCGCTCTGTGCTGCAGGAGGACCAGTGCGTGTACTGGGAGGACTGGGGCGAGGGGCTGGCCGGGAAGAGCACCCCGGTCCTGTGCGTGGCCGACGTCGACAAGGGCAGCGTGTCCGTGCTGCGGGGCGCGCCGCGGCAGGTGTCCCCCGGGCAGGTGGGTCGGGCCTGGGGCCGGTACGGGGCCGAGACCGTGACTGGGCAGCCCCCGCACCTATATCCATAACCAATATAAAACATTAACCAGAATTATACAGACGTGTTCGAAGCGAGGCCCTGGCGAGACAGCGCGGCAGGGCTGCTCGTTCCGCGCTCCCACGATCCTTTGCTCCAGCGTGTCTCGTCTCGCTCTCGCTCCCAGGCCTTCTGGGCTCCAGGGGACGGCGCCGTCGTCTTCGTGGGCTGGTGGCACGAGCCGTTCCGCCTCGGGCTGCGGTTCTGCACCAACAGAAGGTGAGAGACCGCCGGGCAGGGCACCAGCCTGAGTGAGATCAGCAGAGCAGGGCGCACGGTGTCTTACTGGCGTCTGCTGAGACTTCGCTAGGTCCGTTTCGGGTTAATGCCAGGTGAGCGATTGATCTGGTTGATCGGATCTGAATGATTCAATAAGACTTTAGGCATTCCTGAGACGTGTTTTTTTGTGCAAATTAGTATCACAGTGTCCGTCCTCCGCGTGCGGATCTGTAAGATTCGGTAAAGAGCTCTGCACACGTCTCGTTGCAGGTCGGCTCTGTTCTCCCTGGACCTCGACGGGAACTGTGGTGAGTTTCTTTCTCCTGTTCGTGTCCAACTGCGAAGGGTTAAACGATGTGTTCAGTACTGACAAGAAGAAGTACGATTGTTTGTGTGTTATTAGTTTAAGCAGATTGTGTTGGTCTATTATCGTGACTTAGTTGAAGATCAGACATGTTTATGAGTAATTAATGCAGAAATCCAGGTAATTCCAAAGGGTTCACAAACTTTTCCTTGCAACTGTAGCTGTAGAGAATCATGCTGTTTGTCTTTTTTTCCTTCCAATCCTGTTTCCATTTTTTTTGTTTTTGTCTTTTTTCTAATTGTCTTTCTTCCTCCCTTCCCTTCATCCTCCTCCCTGGCTCCTCTGCTCCTCTGCTCCTCTCCCTCTGTCATCTGTTTCCATAAACCCGTGGTCTCCCTCCTCGTTTTCCTCCCCTCTCTCCTGCATCTTTCCTATCCCCTCTTCCTGATTTTCCCTGCTTTTCCCTCCTGGCTCCCCTCCCTCCCTCCCCTCCAGAGCTCCTGTCCCCCGACACCACGGCCGTCTCTTCGCCGCGCCTCAGCCCAGACGGCCGCTACATCGCCTACCTGCAGGGCCAGGTGTTCGGGCCGCACGCCCAGTGCCTCCGCCTGCAGCAGGTGAGGATGCCGAGCTCTGGCCTGACCGCTGGCTCGTTCACCTGTCGTTTCTGAGCTCTCGGCGTTTGTTTTGACCAGAGCTCTTCCTTCAGTCGGTGCAGCACTTTGCGTCCTGCAGGATCGCTCTGCCGACAGGAGAGGGGGCCCGGCCCGCCCTAGCTGGAGACGCAGAGCAGCCCAACCACACAGCTTGCCATGCGCTAACGAAATCCCTGTGCCGGGTTCTCGCAGCGGGGCAGACAGACCAGGTCAGAAGGGGAGAGCTGAACCGGGACTGGTCTCAGCTTGCCCGTCTTATGGGCAACACAGAGTGACCACACAGGACAGTGTGTTTGGCTGTGACTCTTCTCTCCTGGGTCACACGTACTAGAGCTCTGGAGACCCCAGGACCAGGGCTGGAGGCCCCTGATTGAGGGTGACCTATAAGAATAACTGGACTGGGGGCTGCCCAGGATCAGGGCTGGAGACCCCTGGTCTCTTTGCATTGCCCGGAGGGGGTGTCCTAATGTTCTGGCCGGTGAGGACATGAGGAACACCAGACGGCCTTGTTGCCGGCCGGGATGACGTCTCCCTCCCTCGCGGTCCTGGTCGATCCCAGTCCGCTGTTCCCGGTGCGGCCGGGTCCTGGCTCCGGCGCTGACCCTGCCTGTCTCTGCAGTTCGACAGGGAGACCAGGAAGACCACCCTGCTGCTGGACCTGGTGAAGAGGCCCGGGAAAGGTAGGCGTCTCCTGCGGGCGGTCTGACCGCTGTGGCGTGGGTCCGTCCGGCGTGTCCGGCAGGTCTGGGGTTCGGGTCGGGGACGGGCCTCTCCGGTCATCGCAGGATCCTGTGGGACAGGGGCCGGAAGCCTACGGCAAGCGTGCCGGTGTTGGGGAGCTCGCCATCCGGGCAGCGGCTGAGATCTTTCGTGCTCCGGTGCAGAGTCGGGCATTCCGGACTAAAAGGCTGGTTTGCCAAGAGAGCAAAGTTGGACGTTCGTTCTCTTCCGGCCTCTTAGGGAAATGAGTATGGATTCGTTCAACATAAAGCCTGTGCCGTCTGTGCTGTTTGTATGTTACCTGTGGAACCCAGAGTTCTGGGAATGTGTGAAACGCGTTTTTTTCTTCAAATCTGAGTGCTCTCAGCCTTTGGACCAACACATCTGCGAGCAGGCGCTGTCACGCACGAAGTCAGTTCTGTGTCCCTAACGTAGCCCCCTTGACAGCTCTTCACTCAGAGGCTTGTGTGCTGCTCAAAGGGCAAGCATTAGACTAGCCGGTAAGGTGCGCGTGTTCGTTTATTACTTTTAGATATTATTGCATTTTAATATTAATTTTGTATTCGTGAAAATGTAGGGCTATTATTGGCATTGAAAAGGAATCGATGGCGCGCAGATCCGCCATAACAAGTGCAGGAGCTAACTCCTGGCCCTCCGCCCCTGCCTTAGGATCTCACTCCGAACCAAACTCGTTCCGAATGCCTCTGATTTCTAACCGCGATGACCGACGGCTCCTCTCTCTCGTCCTGCCCCAGAGGAGTTCGCGGGCCTGTACGAGCCCCTGCTGCCCCGCCGCTGCTGGGCCGCCGACAGCCGGAGGCTGGTGTTCAGCAGCGCGAGGAGGAGCAGGAAGGTAACGCGACGCTCCCGTTGCCTCCTTCCTCCCTTCCTTTCTCCCTCTCTTCCTCCCTCTCTCCCTCTCTATCTCCCTCCCTCTGTTTCTCTCTCCCTCTCTCGCTCTATTCCTCCCTCTCTCTCTTCCTTTCTCCCTCCCTCTTCTTCTCTCCCTCTCTCCCTCCTGCGAGCGACTGACGGGACGCCGTTCTCTGTCCCTCTCTCCACGCAGGACGTCTTCGTGTTGGACACCGTCTCGAGGAGGGTGACCCGTCTCTCTGACAGTCAGTATTGCCGTCCCGTCCGCTTCCTGACATCTTCCCTGCGCAGCTCCTGCACTGCTCCTTGATCGCTCTGCCTTTCATGAGGCAGAATTATTCCTGCCGCCAAAGAAAAACTGGGGGGGAAAAAGCTTCAGTTCACAGGAGAGCCTTCAGGCTGAGACACTGGGTCTCGGCCAGCTACCATCATTGATTGTTGACCACCTGTCTGCTGATGTCAAATTACTGTCCCCCCATCCAGTATTGGACATTACAACCCCTTTCATTTAAGGTCTTACAGCTGGACCCGTAATTACAGCATCCAGTTAAGTTAAGTGGTAGCTAGCGAGTCGTCCAGTAAGGAGCTGGTTGGGCCACAGTTTTTAAGCAGAATGGATTTGAAGAGCAGTGAGCGGTCAAGTGGTCAATGTAGACACTGCTCCATCCCAGCAGCCTCCTGCTTGTCGTGCCCTGGGTGTGCTGACGTGTGTCGCCCTGGGAGGGTTCCTGGAGCTCCTTGGGCTCCATGCCTGGATGAGCAGTCGGGCTGAGCTCCCCATGTCGGTGACTCGGGGGGGGGGGGGGACAGTCGAAGTGCCTGCTCAGCGGCTCCCCTCTTGTCTACACAGGCTCAGAATTTGGGAGCTGGAAGTTGCTGGCTATCGAGAGAGACCTAATGGTGGTCAGCTGCTCGTCGCTCAACTGCCCGCCATGCCTGGTAATTCTGTATTATTGATTGTATTGATCATTTCCTCCGGCGAGTCTTGCCTGTGTCCAGTTTAGCTCCAGTGTCCTTCCACAAGTCTCAGGTTTGCCTCTGATTGGAAAAAGGTGTCCACAGCACCCGCAAATACAGCAAATGCTGCCCCGTTCACCAGAATACATAACAGCCTCCCAGGGTCAGAGTCAGGCCAGCGTGGGGCTCTGCCTCAGTAGGAACCTGTAAGAGCTCAGCTTGGGAAACTGTTCCCTCAGTCACATTTCACTCCTGAGCCCTGTGCACGTTTACTCTTTTACAATTGAATGTCCTGTCCTGTTATCTGCACTGCCCAGTGTGTCTGTAAGTGCTGTAGGTGCCAGTATAAAAAAAGGTCAGGTCCAGACCACAGCCTCAGCCCGTCCTGGCCTCTGTAGTGTTCAAGTGGACTACAGAGCACGTGACTCCCCGGCTCATCACAGCGATCACCCCGGCTGTGCTGGTCCCCACTTTTCCAGCCGGGTGGATTGGGTGGAGCGACTGGGGTGACGTACCTCTCTCAAGGTGCCTGCAGTGGGGCCTCGAACCCAGAGCCTGTCACAACCTAGTGGCTTGCGCGCTACTGTACACCACCCCCCTGATCCCCGCTGAGCACTGTCTCACTGCGTGCAGGAGAGCCTTGCAGAGGAACGTGCTGGTGTAAGCATTGTGTTGTGTAGGGAACCCCAGGTGACATTTGTTCATGTTCCCCAGAAAGTGGGGTTCCTGCCGCCAGCCGGAGGAGAGGACGGGGTGTCTTGGGTGCCCCTGGATGACCTGCAGTGCGTCCCCAACATCGAGTGGCAGATCATGGACTTCACTCCCCCTCCCGAAGAGGAGAACAAGGAATACTGTGAGCCAGTGCCTCATCCTCCTCATCCTCGCGTGTGATTGGCTGTCGCCTTCCTCAGTCTCGCGTCAGGCGCTGACCTCAGCAGGTCAGCTTCAGGCCTGTGCTCCGGTGTGGCTGGCCGGCTGCGGCCTCGTCCTGCTCGTGTGTCGCCAGCAGGAATCGTGTTCCGGTGTCCCTCCCCTGCTGCCTTACTGACGCAGACCTCGCCAGCTTGCAGACTGAAGACTGGAGACTGTCGCCCGCTCCAGGGCTCACGTCTGTCTGCCCTGTGGGCTGTGGCTGATCGGCAGAGTCTGCTCGGCTCTGCATCTGCTGAGCCTTGCCTGTCTGGCGCGGTGCGGGCCAAACCTGGACTGACCCCCCCCCCCCCTCTCCTCCTGTGTCCCGGCAGCCGGCCTGGATTTTGATGCCCTGGTGCTGAAGCCGCGTGGCAGCAGAGCAGGAGCCCGTGTGCCGCTGGTGGTGTTTGCCCACGGTGAGACTGCGAACCCTGTCGCACACAGCTCTACACTGGACAGTACTGCACTGCACAGCACTGCACATCGCTGTACAACACAGTACTGCACTGCACAGCACAGCACTGCCCAACACAGCACAGCACAGCACTGCACTGCATTTCACAGCACAGGCAGGGAGGAGAAGAAGAAGCTGTTTTGGTTGTTTTAAATATTTATGCGATTGCTAAGTTGTTTTGATTGATTATGTTCCTTACGGACCTGATGCGGCTCACTTACGAGTGCAGAACTCACACAGGCCCGCAGAGACAGAAAGCTGAATCATGGTATAAATAGTGTGATGTATGCTGCGTCTGCCCTCCCCAGAGAACTGGGACAATACTGTGAAGATTTTTAGACCACATGCACGTGGATCACTAGGTCTTTGCAAAGTGAATGGGATGAGAGTGTACTCCTGCTTTCACTGTCCTGATTAGTATTTTAAACAAATTAATTCTGCATTTTTATAGTGCTTTTCCAACCATGCACACAGTAGCAAACCGGTTTTCGTTAGTGGCCTTCAGTCTCAGTTCGTCCCAGGACCCGCCGGTGATGTGATGTGAATGTGAGTGAGAGAGTGAGCCGTCTCCCTTGTCCTGCAGGCGGACCCCACTCCCAGTTCTCTGCCGAGTGGAATGCGTTCTCAGCAGCCCTGGTCACTGTGGGCTTCTCTGTGCTGATGGGTGAGTCCAGACCAGTCCGGAGCGCAGTTCTCTCCGTGCCTGTGGGCGAGTCAGACCAGGAGAGAGCCCAGTCACAGGGCCATCACCATGGAAGGCTAGGCAGTACCACCAAGACCCCAGCCTCATGTTGTTAACGGCTGTCCTACTGGGATTGTTCACTGTGAGCTGAGCAGTTTTACGCTTTTCATTAGGGGACAGAGAAACGTTTGTGAGCCGTTGGAACTTCACGGTGTCGTTAGTCTGTCAGGCTCAGCCCAGGTATGGTGTTATCCTGGTGCTCAGTGTTGCGCGGCTGTGGTTCTGACTCTGTAAGAGTGCGTCCAGTGTGGAGATGTGGCAGGCGCTCTGTGCTTCAGAGCAGCGGCCTCGTCTCTGCACTGCTGCGGCCTGCGTGTTTGCCTGTGCTGCAGGAGTGTCTGCTCGACTGGGGCGGCAGGAGGGTGTGCACGGGCTCCCGGAGGAGGTGGCAGTGCCAGTGGCGAGCGCCGCTGACTGTGCCGCCTCTTCACGCCTCTCTTGCAGTGAACTACCGGGGCTCCACGGGGTTTGGGCAGGACAGCATCGTGTCTCTCATCGGGAACATGGGGAGCCAGGACGTCAAGGACGTGCAGGTACTGGGGAGGAGACGAGAAAGGTCTAGGTGGACAGACGGGAAGAGGGCAGCGTCCGCCCCGGGCACATCCAAGCGCTGGACACGCTTTGGAACTGACAGGAAACGTTACGAAGGGGGGAGTACCGTACAGCTGTGCAGATACGGGCGTGTAAAACTATAAAGTGGGCGGCACAGGTAGAGCTGCTGCCTCGCGGCCGCAGGGCTTCAGGTATCTGTCCGTGTGGAGCTTGCATGTTCTCGCCGCCATCGTGCGGGCGTCTGCAAAGTCTGCAAAGGGAGACTGGTTTGTGGTACAGGACGGTGGGCCTGGTACATGACACCCCCTCCCCCCAGTGCGGGGAGACCCTTGAGAGGCGGAGCTGCGAATCTCGCAGGTGGCTGTTGACCCCCCCCTCTCTCCTCCCCTGCGCCCCAGAGAGCTGTGGTGACCCTCCTGCAGAGTGACGCGACCCTTGACCCCCGCCGAGTGGCCGTGCTTGGGGGTTCCCACGGCGGCTTCCTCGCCTGCCACCTGGTCGGCCAGTACCCCGACTTCTACCGCGCCTGCGCCGCCCGGAACCCCGTCATCAACTACGCCACGCTGCTGGGCACCAGTGACATCATCGACTGGTGAGCTTCAGCCAGCCAGGACAGGACAGGACAGGGGCAGGGCGGGGCGGGGCCGTGCGGGGCCGTGCGGGGCCGGGCAGGGGCTCTCTGTGCCACGCGAGATGCAGGAGGCAAGACATGGTCTCTCGCTGCCTGGGGTCACTTCAGACACGCGGAGCGCTCCGGTTGACCAGGATGGGGGTTGGGTGCCAAGGCATGAGGCCGCGGTGGCGTTGGGAGCCCCCGTGAAAGTCGCTGTCGATCTCGCCCTCTCGCAGGCGCTACACCGCGGTGGGGTTACCATACTCCTTCGACCAGCTGCCCACCGCCGATGCCCTGGCCGCCATGCTGGAGCAGTCCCCCATCGTGCACGCCCCCCAGGTCAGCACACACACGTGCGCGCGCGAGTCAGGGCGAGTGTGTGTGTGCACGTGTGTGTACATGAGTGAGAAGAGTGTGTTTGCTCGAGGGTATGTTTGTGTGTGTGTGTGTGTGTGTGTGTGTGCACAGGTGTACGTGAGGGGCAGGGCGTGTGCTCTGCGGTGTGTGCTTGTGCGAGGACGTGTGCGTGAATGCGTGTGCATGAGGGTGTGTGCGAGAAGGCGCGTGTGTGGGGTTGGTATAGGATTGTGTTCACGATCAGCTCAGAAAGATGATCAGCGGGTTCGAAGGATCTGTTGAGTGTTCTGCGCTTGTGCTTCAGTGTACCTCTGAAAGAAAAAGCTGCTCCCACTTTCAGTACCTGTTTTTCAATGATAAATGGCTTCAGCACAGTCGGCTTATTTTCTGTTCCGCCAGCAGCCGCCTCGCGCCGGCGTTGCGGTCTGAGCGTCCTGCCGTCTAACGTGTCTGTGTCTCTAGATTCGGGCTCCGGTCCTCCTGATGCTGGGAGGGAGAGACAAGAGGGTGTCTCCACACCAGGGGCTGGAGCTGTACCGGGCAATGAAGAGCAGGGGCTCCCCCGTCAGGTGAGGGCTGGAACTGCAGGGATGGCCTCACAGTAGTCCGACCCTGGCGTCTCTTGGGTCGGAAACCCGAGGACGTCGGTTTTGTGTTCTGTTCCTTTTCGGGAGGCCAGGGGTGGGGGAGTCAGAGGGGGCCGGGCTGCCACATCCGGAACCCCACCCACCCTCGCCCCAGTGTGCATGACCTTTGACCCCGAGGCTGACCTTTGACCCCCCCCCCAGGTTGCTGTGGTTTGAGGAGGACGGTCACTCCCTGTCTCGAGTGGACACCCAGTCCAGCTGCTTCGTCAACGTAGTCCTCTGGTTCCTCCGGCATCTGGACGTGTGCTGACCGGGCTGCTTCTGCGCTGACCTGCTGACCGGCGCATCCCAGCACTCCGGGACGCTGGCGCTGTCCGAGCCCTGCAGGACTGCTCCTCTCCGGGAATTCTTCTTTTCCAGCCTGGACTCTGCAGCCCCTGGCGCTTCCTGTAACTGAACTGCACTGTCTCCGGATTCCTCTGGGATTCCTTTTTCTCCCGAAAACAGAGATGTCTCGGGGGCCCGGAGTAGACAGCGGAGGGATATGTACTGATTTTGGATCGGTGGTGCTCCAGACATCCTAGTGCTGTTAATCCGACCGTCTTGGTGGTTGGAGTGCTGGAGATCTTTGCAGAAGCATGGAGGTCAGGTTTGTGTCTGCAGTGTAGCCCTGTCGCCTTAGCCCAGAGTTTCTTCTGTACCCCCGGCAGTCAGTGTGTGGGTCGCCCCGCCATCAGTCGGGAGTCACCACAGAGATTTGAGCAGTGGTTCACCAGAATGGATTACTCGCAGAGCACCATGCAGTGAGGAGAGCGGGATTTAATATCCCCTATGGAATGATGACGATAAAGACGTTCCTATCGCAGCCTGGCCTTGTTCCTCGTCCTCCTTTGCGGCAGTACCGGGAGCTGCCACCAGGGGGCGATGGCGCTCTTCACACGAGTTTCCCGTCCTGTGTCAGACGCTGCAGCGTGTTGTAAGGCGCAACGCTTTAAATAAACAAGAAAGTACCGTTAACGACATTAAAAAAAAAACAACATTTTTTTTTCCTTTGGCTTTGAATCGGTGTTTGTGTGGTTTCGCCGAGTGCTTCCGCACCTTTTGCGCTCAACAGTGTGAGCGAGATGCAGACCCATCGTGCTGACCTGTGTGGCTCCAGGCTGCAGCCCGGAGAGGTCGGAGGATCTGCTTAAAACGGCAAGTTAAAAGAAAAAAAGGATAAGACATTTGGAGCCCTTAACAGTAAGCTGAAGAGGTGGAGGGGCTCTGTAACAGCAGCGACAGGTTCTGCGGGTGGGGGAGAAACATTTATCACCTCAGATACAACCTGCGAGAAGAGCGTTGTCTCTTTTTCGTGTTTTCAATTTGCATAATTCTCTTTAGGTTGCAAACGGAAATAAAAGGTCGTCGGTTTGGAGCATTGTGTTATGAGATCTTGATACTGCTGAGCTGAAAACATTAACATTTGAAAGCTGTTGAGCTCATTATAACCGGAGTGTAATTATTTATTCTGGCAACATTGTTTTTTGTTCTTCACGTCATTCTGTCGTTATAGATGATTTAAAATCGCCACGCCTTGCAACACAGGAATTTCGAGACACCCCGGGGCGGCTACACGATATCGTCCGTGTTTGAGTGTTTAAAAGCGCTTGTTTTCTTGAGCTTCTGATGGATTGGGAGGGATTTGCTTGGGGGTTCAAGATTAATCTCCAGGGCGAGGCCCCGTTAACACGCGGTGGATGTTGGGCGTTCGAGCGCAGTTCTGTTTCGGTCCACAAGGGGGAGTGCCAGGGGAAAAAAAGAGCCGGCTGGATCCTGTCCAAGCTGTCGTGTTCCACTCCTCCCTGTCAGGGGGGGTCGGGCTGAGCCCACAGGAGAACCAGGAGAGCTGCCAGCAGCTCCGGCGTGCCTCCGACGACTAAACCAGAAGACAAGTGCAGGTTGGGAAGGGGATGAGTGCTGTGTGCTGTGTGGTAGCACCCTCGGCTCACTGTAGAAGCTCAGGTGGGGAGCTGCGTCAGCAGGCGTAGGCTGCAAAGGAGCAAGTAACAGGTTTATTCCCTGCTGAAAAGAGAAGAAAGAGAACACAACGTTTCGGCCTTGGAGCCTTCTTCAGGTGCCAGGTGCTTCTTCACACCTGAAGAAGGCTCCAAGGGCGAAACGTTGTGTTCTCTTCTTTTTTTCCAGCATGGAATAAACCTGTTTCTTGTTCCTTCACTATAGCAGTGCACCCCTGAGAGTGGTGCGTGTGTGCCAGCGGTCCTCTCCTCACGCTGGGACCTGCGGCGCTCTTGTCCGGCGCCCGATCTGCGGACACGCAGCAGAAGGTGTGTCCGGATGGACTCGTGTGTCTTGATTGACCGCGGAGCCTCTTGCCCGCCCCCAAGGAGGCACCCGTGTTGAGCCACCAGGGCGGCGCTGGAGGGGGGCAGGGCAGAGGGGGTGTCCTCTGCTCCAGGCTCTGTTTGTGTGGGCGGGAGGGAGGGGCGGCCCGTCCTGAATGCGTGTGTGTCTTCCTGTCCTGTCAGCTCGGCGTAATGGATTGTCCCAGTAAGCAGCGCAGCAGAGCCTCCGTCTGTCACCTCGGGGAGGTAGAAGTTAGCTAATGCATGGACTTTGGCAACCCTCTCTCCCGGTTCCATTCCTCAAGGGACTTGTAGGATCTCGGAAATAATGATTTAGAGTCCTGGGCCAGGCTTTCATAAATAACTGTATCAGCGAGTTGAAATCTTTTAAATCATTCAGGAAAAAAAAAATTTATGGGCTAGGCAGCTTGAACTGATTTTCCTTGAACTGTTCTTTTTTTGTAGAAGTTTTTTTTTTTTCTAGGTTAGCAGCAGATTGAAACCGTGCCTCCTCATGAAACTTCCCTCTATCAAGAAAAACAGGATTTCTTTCGATTTGTAAAGGCCTTGCATGTGGAGTCGCCCTGGCTGGGATTCACACATGCAGTAATTTATCTCTTGGATGAGAAGCTTTCTTTTCCAGCAAACACTCCAGTGAGCCGGAATGTTGGTGAGCTGTAATTCGAGTGAATATGGAAACACGACACACTTTCAGTATTATTTTTAATTATTTGCCACGCTGTAGTAAATCTTTTATATAATTGAGTTATGGAGTAAATTACTCCAGTAATAAAAATCCCTAGCGTGTCTCCGATCAGCAAGCAGAGAAGAGTGGAACAGTGATTTAGGGAGTAAATGTTCACTCTAGAAACCTCATGTATGTCTCGGTAAAACTGAAGTAAATGCATTAGCATGGGAAAGATTGCCAGCTGCTTGCTGCTTACTGCCTCTGATTAATGAGAAGCTGGACAGCAGAGGTGAGATTGGAAAACGTCAGCAGACGCCGAAGCCCCAGGTGAGCTCTGGAGAACTCTGCACGCTGCAGATCTGCAGTCTGGGAGCTGAGGTCCATGTAGACACCCGATACAGCCAGCCAGCCCAGAGCGCCAACATTTCTACACTTGGAAACGATTTACAACTTCTTTCCCCACATCGGGCGGGCAGTGCAGTGTACCTCGTGACCTCTTCCCCTCGGCTGGGTCGTGGTGGTGGGGGGGGGGGGGGGGTCTCGGAAGTTACAGGCTGGTGCCCTGGAGCGAGGGCGTGGGCGTTAACCAGGGGCCACGCGTACGAGGCGTAGCCCCCGTTTCAGGACGTCTTGCGGCTCATTGTGGATGAGGTGAAAGAGGCCACAGTGACACAGGTGCTGAGGCCGAGGCCGAACCCAGTCCCGAAGGTCACGCTGGAATTCCAGCGGCTCCGAAGGAGATCCCGGGAGCGGGTTTGGCCTGCTGCTGCGTTTTTCCAGGCCCGCTCCTGCGGCATCGTCTCGGCCCGTCGAGCTGCGCCGCCGCCGAGAGACCTTTGTTTTGCTGCAGAATGACTTTCTTTCTTTCCCCTGCTGCAGTGATTTAACTGCGGACGCAGTGATTGTTTTTCTAAGCGGCAGGAGGGGGGAGTACAATAAATAAGTGGCACATTACTGCCCTGGAATTTTTAAACAGCGAGGTCCCGGGTCCTCATTCCCAGCGCTTCGATCTCCAGATACCGGCCCGCGGGCCCGCCAGCGCGATCGGGGCTGCCGGAGTGACAGATGTAACCTTGTGCGCTGGCAGACTGTGGATAAACAAGTTCCTTCCCCCCACCGGCGGGGGAGTTTCTCCGAATCGGGCTTCGTTTTGTTGAATTTGATTTTTTTCGAGTCGCAGGAACAAGGCCTTGCTGAGGAGCCGGCAGGATCCGGGTCACAGTGCAACTTGCTATGTAAGCACCTTTTACTGATTGAGCCACTCAGGAAAAATCTGATCTTTTTGTTTCTTGACAAAAAGAAGCATATTCCACTTTAAGAAAACTGGGGGAAATCAATAACGTGCATCATCATCAGATATGGTCATTGTTGTTACCGATTGTCATGATTTTTTTAATGACAGTCATTTGTCATTCTTTTTTTTTTTAAACGTTTGGTCCGAGTGTTGCACATGAGCCGGTTCTCCCGTACGCGGCCGCGCTGTGACCGCTGTCCTGGCTCGGAGCCGGGCCCGGCTCTGCCTTCGCGAGCCGGTCCAGACGGGGCCCGCGGGACGGGCGCTGTGCGGGGAGCAGGGCCAGCTGCCAGGGAGCGGTTTTCCCGGGTCTGTGATCCAGCTGCTGTGAGAGCCGGGGCTCCCAGCAGGCCGTGCGGCTGGCCACAGTGCCAGCACTCTGCTCCAGCTCGGGCTGAGCGCGTGCCAGCTGTCCTCACCCCTGCCGTTCCGGAGCTGGGCTCCACGGGCAGTGCCAGCAAAGGGAATCTTTTTTTTTTTTTCTTTTGTTCTGTTTTGTTTTTTTTGTTTTGTTTTGTTTTTTTTTTGTTTTGCTCCAGAGCAAAATGTGTTCCCCGGTTTCTGGGAAAGTCATTGCCAGGAAAAAGGTGAAAGACCAACTGGAGAAATCGAACCTCCCCTCTCCCTGCTCGCCTTGCCAAAGAGCTCCGAGAGCTCGTTAAAGACGAATCTCTGGTGGATTTTTACGAGCTTGCGGTGTGACGCGACTGCTTGCGCAGGCTTTTGAAGTCTGTGTGTGTGATAGCTGGCCAGTCCGGCCCAGTGCGAGCCGAAGGCACGTGTATCGTTTCCCTGTGGGGGGGGGAGGCTCCTGATGTTTCACGTCACAGGATGGAACGGGACGAGGTAGTGATGCAGTGATGGAGTAATTAAACGAGTTTTTGCGCAGGTCAAATAGAAAACGAAAGTGTTTGTGCACTCTCCGAGAGCTGAGGGGCGCCCGGGCCGCTGGGTTCTTTCTGAACGGTTTTCGAGACGCTCTCCCTTGCTGACACGCTGCTCTTGGCTGGGAAAGGGCGGGGCCGGCGGCTCGGCGTTGCGATCCTGTCGCTGCGTCTTACGGCCTCGCCTCGTGTCCCCCTCAATGGGCCGCCTGCTTGCTACGCCGCCCCCTGCTGGGCGAGAGGCGGGCTGGCACTCGGCACCTTGCGCTCCGGGTGCCGCGGTTTTTCCTCTCTGGTCCTGCCGTGACAGTAGGGAGAGAGGGGAGCGGAGCTCTTCCACACGCAGGCTGCGGGTCACCGTGGTGTGTCCCCGGAGGGCTGGAGAGGGACGACTCCCTTTTCCAGGGGTGGTGTTGCCGCTGTGTCAGTGCTCAGAAGGGCAGGACTGAGGTTCAGAGCAGAGGAGGCGTGCTGAGACCTCGTCCGTGCTGACGCCCTGGGCTGGCGAGGTCATCTCATGCCGCTGCTGTTATTCTGTGCTTGGAGGAGTGAGCAGTCAGTGAGCTAATGCAAGTTAATTACTTAATGCGGTTTCCTGCAGTGGCTTCGTACTCCAGCTCATCCAGCGCAGCTCAGCATCCAGACCCAGGGGAGGTCTGCCCATCCCCTGTCCTTTTGTCTCTGCGCTGGTTCCTCGTCTGCTTCCGGCCCGTTGGAGCTGGAACCCGCGGTCAGATGTGATTAAGTGGCTCGCTGTGGAATTAAAGATTCAGTCCTGCTTCTCCTCTCCAGCTCCCCTCCTCCTCCACTCTTTCCCTGTTCCTCCCATGTGAGCTCAGTGTGTTCCACGCCTCCTCTATCGCACAGCGCCTCCTGCTGGTGGCCAGTTCCATCGCGCTGCCAGCACGCAGGCGAGAGACCGTGCAGGACAGTAAGTGATTGCACCAGGTCTGGAGTCCTGGAGTTTCCCTGCAGGTCACTTTCTTTAAAAGAAATTGCTGTTAAAATTCCTGGACATGTCTTTAGTCTACAGGTGAAGTGAGATTGCTAACACACCAGTGCCTGATTCATTAAGAAAGTCCGGTTCAGCAGGAGTCAGCCGAAGCCTGGAATAGCATGCCGATGTGGGATACGTCTCTGGACACGCGGCAGGCCTGGGGATCGGAGGGGTGAGGCTGCCGGAGCCCTTCGCTGCCCTCTCCTCTGGGCCAGCGGTCAGTCCAGGGCCGTGCAGGGTGATGGGGAGCCTCAGCAGAGGCCGCGCCCCCTCCCCTCTGACCCCAGGCCGCGCCATTCCTTCTCCACCTCCCTGCTGAGCCTTTGTCATCCACTCTTCCCAATTATCCAGGCATCCGTGTCAGATTTTTCGCTATGTGAAGAAAGAACAGGCTGGGAGACTCCGAGGATGATGAAGAGATAGCAGACCAGCATGATCAGTGCTGTCAGAGGGTCTCACCCCAACATCTCTTACTTATTATTCTGAATCACAGTAAATAGTGACGAGTCTAATTATTGAATGAGCTGCAGACTTGTGAACACTTCCAGCCAGGGATGAATGTGTTTTATACTGGTGCATTTTTTCACCAAGCGCCTGTGAAAGGAGGAGGAGAAATCCGTTATACCGTCTGTGCACCACAGCCCGATTTCCCCGGGTCCTGCCCCTCTTCCATACGTTAATCCTTATTTTCTTTCCCAACCTTCAGATAAGCTTTCCTTCATTTCACTGTCGGATCATGACTTGTTTTCCCGCAGGCTCTGGTTCTTCCTGTGGCGGAATTCTGAGCGTACTCCGAACACTGGGGGGGCACGTCCATCCGAGTGCTGGTCAGTCTGGACGCCGGTCAGGCTATGTGCTGGTCAGTCTGCAGGTCAGTTAAGCTAAAGGTTAGTCTGTGTGCTGGTCAGTCTGCACACAGGTTAGTCTGTGCACTGGTCAATCCATGTGCAGGTCACCTGTGCACTGGTCAATCCACATGATGGTCATTGTGCATGCCGGTCGTTCTGTGTGCTGGTCAGTGTGCAGGTCAATAAGTGCACAGGTTATTCCATGCACTGGTCAGTCTGTGCACAGGTCAGTCTGTGTGCTGGTCAGTCCATCCGTAGGTTACCTGTGCGCTGGTCAGTTTGTGCACTGGTTAATCCACATGCTGGTCTATCCACACGCTGGTCAGGCCGTGGGGTGGTCAGTCTGCACATCAGATCAGTCTGTGCACAGGTTAGTCTGTGCACTGGTCAATCTGCGTGACGGTCCTTCCGGTCAGTCACATGACGGACAGTCTGTGCACCAGTCAGTCCGAGCGAAGGTCTGAACGAGTTCTCTGCCTCAAGCGCCTGTGAAGGCAGTGTCTGCTTTCCTCCTGGGGAGCACTGTGAGTTTCTTCAACTTGGATTAAAGACGCTCCGTTTCCCTGGTCCAGTGGAGCCTGGTGGCTGTCCTGTGTGGGCTGACGGGCACAGACGCCCAGCGCTGGGCTTTTCTCGGCACAGCGAAGTACGAGGGGCAGGCCCGCGGGCCCTGTGTGCTGGCGCCCCCACACTGCTGAGAGCTGGCCTGCTGTCCGGGGGGATTAGAGCCCATTAGACACTCAATTAGATCCCAGAGATTTGGCAATCAGGTATTTAACCCCGAGTCCGAGCTGCTGAGAGGTTTATGAAATGTATCCTGATGTCGCTCTGACTGTCCCCTCTGGGCAGACAAGGGCTCCCGTCTGGCAGTGTTTATCGCAGCAGCCCGGCGAGACGGAGGAGGGCACGGTGCCCGAGGGCCAGGGCAGAGAGGAACACGTCAGTTTGGCGTGCTTTTTAAAACCGCCAGCGATCTCGGGGGGGGGCTCCCTGCGTCTTGTGTTTTCACTTCCATAACCATACAAACAGCGGCCAGTTCAGTTAATGCCCCGACAAGGAACTCTTAATCATAACAAATCTCGGGAGGGAGACGAGGAGAAGGAACGGTTTCTCGTCTGTTTCCAATTAGCGGTCTTTAGAAAACACAACTCGGGGGGAAAAAGAGACCTAAAGGACCGAGACTGCGCGCGGGTTTGGAAAGGTTTCGTCTTGGTGACGATGTCAGCCTTTAATATCAGAAGCTGTCCCGTTCCCAGTCGAGTAGACGGATACTTTATCTCCCACTGCTGTGGGAGTTGGTCTTTGGTTTCCCCCATAAAAGCACAAAACACACCAGAGAAACGTAAAAGTTAAAATAAACAGGTAGTGGGGGGGTACATTCAGATACTGGTAGCTGGTAAAACGCTTGTGCCCTGAACGAGAGCTGTAGGTTTTTGTTCTGGTTCAGGTCGGCAACACGTCTGAACCCCGATCTGTCGCCTCCTCCCCCATTTCCTATTTTTACTGCTGCTTCAGTGATCTTGTTCGAACCCGATATCTCTCCATCCAGACAGGCACCAGAGCTCGGGACTGATGATCCCCCTTTCCAGGTAACCTGCCCCGCTGCATTAAAATGAGCAGACTGAGTGTAGCGCATAGAGCAGCCCCTGCGAAACACCAAGCACAACAGTGGAGCAGCCACAGGTGGGGGCGCCGTATGGCCTGGCCTCCCTCTGCTTTGGTTGAGAAGGGGAAATTTCTCAAGGGCCCAGGAGGTCAGAGGTCAGAGGCTGGGCTGTTGTAGTGGCTGACCTGTTGACCAAGCTGCCCTCGGCCACCCCCGCCATCTATCTGCATGGTTCGTGTTCAGTATTATTCAGTTCATATTAAGAGTGCAACCTGCTCCAGGGGTCGCTCTCCCCCTCGCGTCGCCTCGGTCCTGCGCCCCTCCGCGTGTCCACCCTGCACCCTGAGAGAGCTGTGCTGGGCCGGACTCATCCCCAGGGCCCGCCGGCACGTGGAACGGGCCGCTCAAGTCAGCCTGAATGAGTGAAGGATCGATCTACGGGGAGTGAGCACTAGTGATCTTTTTTTCTGACTTGCACCAGCGGCCTGAGGCAAGGCTTACTCGTGCAGGAATCTGATGTTGTTTTAAAACTTTCCAAAAGTGATTTTGCCCAGAATTGACACTTCGGGCAGTTCTGAACCTTGTGGTTTCCAAAGCACTGCTGCCTCTCTGTGGCTTTGTGGTCTGGTCCTGTTACATTATTACAGCACCTTCCTCGGGAGCAATTTACTGGGTTACTGCAGAGCCTCTACACTGCCTCTCAGAGTGATTATTGTAATTGTGCAGAAACCGAGAGAGAATGACTTCTCTGCTCCCTGGCCTTTAAATCCCAGGACTGTTCGTGGGTCTAGAGAGATCCGAAGTGGTTTTTACATTTGTATTTGATTCTACAAAGCATTCGTGCTGCATTTGGCTCCCTCCCGCTGCTCATGGAGCTGCTAGAAGAAGGAGGTCAAGACTAACAGCTGGTGCTGCGTGTGGGAGCTGTGAAAGGCCAGGCTGCACCAACGACAGGCTTGAGGCTGTGGGGACAGCCGGGAGAACCCTCAGGGCGGTCTGGGGTCCCTGCCGGTCCTCGTCAGGATCCAGGAGCTGGCCCGTTCTGCAGGGCAGCAGAGGAACCTGTGCATTTCCACACTCATGTGGCGAGCTTTTGATAACCCCTGGTTGAAGCCGGCGTCCTTCCTGGGCAGCCAGAGCACCAGGTCTCTGAGTGATTCAGAGCTGGCGGAGAAGGAACTATTTACACATAAAGAGAGCTCTCTAACAGTGATAAGGCTGAAAGGCTCATTCATCCACACAGAGCTTCTGCTTGTGATTGGCCGCACGCGGTATCTTACCTGCGGACAAGGCCAGCTGAAAGCTGGGTTAGGGAGATGTACTGGGGTCGTGCCCTTTGACCCGCCAGCTATCGGCTATCAAACCTGTCTTCACATCCTTGCTGATGATAAAGAGTGGGGGGCGCCGATCTGACCTGCAGCCCCGCATAATTCTGTACTGTCTCTCTTTCGGAGAGGACAGGGGTTTCTGGGGTGGGGGAGGGCAGTACGGAGCAGTGCTAGGGGGTTTTCGGTTTTGTTACCGAGGGTCATGGGTGCAGACACAGATCCAGCTGTTGCGTCCAGGAACGAAGGTACTTTACTCCTCTTGCTGTCGCCCACCCAGCTGGGTTAACACCTAGGATGGCCCAGCATTCCAGCCGAGGAAATTCCTGGGCACCGGACTGACGGCTCTGGAGAGTCAGCGTGCTTGTGAAGGACTGCAGCTGGAACAGGCTTACAATAATGAAGTGTTCCAAATGAAAGGAGCCGTTTGACACATCTGGCCCGTTTGGTAGTTTGATCCCAGGATCCCATCCAGCTGTTTCTCGAAAGAAACCAGGGTATCGGCTTCAACACCTTGTCTGGGCGCCCTGTTCTCCGCTCCAACAGCTCTTTGTGTAAGGAATTCCTCCTGTACTCAGTTTTAATTGCTCTTCCCAGCAGTTTCTCCTTCTGTTCTCTGGTTTCGCTGTTGGAGCACGGGTGAGAGTCCACATCTGGAGTTGCAGCTTAGATTGTCGGGGACAGACGGAGGGGGAATATCAGGTTTGCACAGCGCAGACCGGATTGATGTTACAAAATGCCGCATGGGATGGCATGAGGTTGTCGAGCACGCACACAAATTGTTTCTCATGTTGAGAAAGCAGCGAGCGTGCCACAGTCACCCAAGCGCCCTTTGAACTTAACGCCAAATGGCAGTCTGAGCCCCCCAGCTGCTGAGATTTACATCCCTGTTATGAAATATCCTTCCTGCAGAGCTTTTCATAGCTCCAATAAAAGTAATTAGAGGAAAGACGTGTGAGGGTTCTGTGGGAAACGGGGACAGGAGGGTCAGTGTGTGCGTCCTAATGCCCCAGTACAGTGACGGGGACTCTATACTGTAAAAAGGCGCTGTCCTTCGTGTGAGATGTAACACTGAGCTCCTGACTCTGTGGTTATTACAAATCCCAGGGCATTTCTCGAAAAGAGTAGGGGTGTCTCCCTGGTGTCCTGGCCAAATCCCCCCCCCCCCGGTCTTCACCAGTCATGGCCTCCTAATAACCCCGCTCTCTGAACTGGCTCCATCACTCTGCTCTCCTCCCCACTGAGTGTCACGACCACCAACCTGCCCAGACCAGCCCACAAGAGAGCCGACCAGTGCCAGCGGCGGGTTGATAATTACAAGCGCCGCCGCACGTGTTAGCTCAGCACCACACTCCCTACCATGCGGCAGGCAGCAGTACTTAAGCCATTCAAACCCGCTTCTTGCTGCTCGGTATTGAGTCTTCTCACAGAGAGCTCTGCCTCGCGTTTACTCGGAATCTCGCCTACGTTACTTCTGGAGACTGAACTCCCTTTTGCCTCTCGACCTTGGACCTCGCCGCCAGATTTTGATTGTTTGCTTCTGTTAGTATTTTCTGGATTTTGAACTACTGTACCTTCCGCCTTTCGACCACGACCTGGCCTGACGTTCCGGCTTGTTTGCCTGTCTCGTTATCTACCTGCTCCTGCGTCTGCATAGGATCGGCATATCTCTTCGTTGGGGATTCCTTACACTGAGAGCTGGTGTGTGGGGAGCGGACTGGCGCATCATCCAGGTGGGGCTGCGCACTGGTGGGGGTGGAGGGGGTATAGCACTTTGAGCGGGGTGTCCAGCTCCTGAGCGGTGTGCCCTGCCTGGCTGGCGGGCTCCCCTGGCACTGTCAGGAGGGTCAGACAGACCCCTGCACAGGCGTGATGGGGGCTGGTTGGGAGCCTCTTTGTCCACATTTGTTGATGAAGAGCATTTTTTTCTAAAAGTAACCCTTCCCCAGCACAAGCACATTCCTCCCTGATCCCTCTCCGCTGGGACGGGACGTGGCGTGTGTGACTGGCACGGGTTGTGTTTTCACTCTCCTTGGGATTCTTCTCCGGATTCTTCCGGGAAGCAAACCCCCAGCCCTCCTCTCCTCCACTCCATCAGCGCTCGGAGCGCTCCATCTCCAGGGCCTCGTCCGGCCTGGTCCAGCCCGGCGACGTCACGGATCAGTCAGCGCCTCGCCGGTTGGCGAGGGACCGCGGTCGGATTAACCCCCTGCCCCCGGCCCTCCTGCTTTGGGAAACTCCATCGACCCCCGGAAGGGGATGTGAGCAGGAGGGCAGGGGAGGGGGTAACTGGAGAGGACCTCCGATTAGCCCGCTAATTAGCCGTCAGCCGTCAGCTGATGCGAGGCGATAAGGAAGCAGACGGTTTTCTTCCGTGCTGCCGGGGCAGATGGGATGGCTCCCTTTCGGGGCCGCGTGACCTCGTGATCCGGAGGATTTCAGCGCGGCGTTGGTTCGGGGGCGAGGAGGAAAGCTGGCACTTTTCTTCTTAACCAGCGCGATCCCGTTTACCCAGCCCCTGTCCCCCAGGTGCACTGGAGTGACGGGGTCTGAAATCTCACCCTGTGAGTGGGAGCGTGTGCTCGGAAGGGGGTCTGGTTGAGGAAAGTCAGGCCATGTCTATGGGGAGGTGTGAGCAGCAGTGATGCCCCTTGGGGAAACCATGCTCACAGGTGGGGTTCCAATACACCACACTTCTCTGCCTGGCTCGAGTGCCCTGCCCTGCTCCTCCCCTCCCTAGGGCTGGGGCCAACTGTGTTCTCCTCCCTGTTCACAGCATCTGGAGCAGAGATGGCATTCCCGGACTGCAGGCAGCCCTTTTCTGTGCGGCGGAGTGTCCTGGGCGTGTTCGTGTGTCTGTTTGTTCGAGCTCTGATGAGCAAGGCGGGTCCAACCTCAGGGGAAAAATCCGTACAGATCCTGCAGGCGTCCTCACGTCTCGGACAGAGGTGACGGAGCGCTCTCTCGCATGTCTTTGTTTCAGTGCGATTAAAGAACCCCCCCCCCGCCTTCCCGGGACAGGGAATAAGAGGGGTATTCCTGGAAGAAGACGCAGAGCAGAACAACAAGCAATGGCCCCGTTTGCGGACAGTGTTCGCCGCAGATCCAGGAACTTCCCAGCCTCCTGCGTCTGCAGCGCTGGCTAGCCTGGCTGTAAGAGTTTGGCTCGAACCTCCCACATCTTCAAAAGTGTTTCTATTCAGTCTCACTGCCCCCCCCCCCCCCCCCACCATCCCACCTCCCCTTCCCTCCCTGTACCCAAAGAAAAGTCCTGGGACTGTGGAGAAGAATTCCGTGATATCTGGGGGGGAAGGAATGGGGCGGGAAAGCAAGGAGGAGGAGGAAGGACGAGAAGTGAAGAAGACTGCGGATGTGTTGATGTGCCGATGGCCGCCGGGATTAAGCCGGGATTAATCCGGGACGGCGGGGGATGCTTTGAGGGAAAGGCCTGGCTCTCGGAGGGAGACTGGGAGAGGGAGGGAGGAGAGAGGGAGCTGTGCCAGGGCCGAGCGGGCGGGAAGAATGAGGCTCCCCCCCCTGGCGGAGCGTCACAAAGGTGGCCAGGGGGCCCCGGTGCGACCGCAGGGCACGGAGGGCAAGGGCCGTGTCAGCGCCCCCTGTGGCTGGGGCTGGCAGAAATCTAGTCCCAGGCTGTGCTGGGGCCTGGGGGGGGTTTTGTGCGTTGGGAGGGCGCTGCTGCCCTCTCTCGGCTGGGGGGGGTCCTGGGAGCGCGCGCCGGTCTCTCTCATCTCTCGAGCGCTGTCCTCTTCTGAAAGGCAGAGCGGCGCAGGTGTCCTTGCAGAGCGAGACGGCCTCTTTGTGCATTTGCCTTTCGGAAAGAATAACGGATTATTGTTAAAAAAAAAAGAAATCAATGGGCTGAACACATCATCGGTCTTGAGTAAAAAAAGACACCAGCTAGTGAAAGGAAGCTTAACTTTTTCATTGAAAGCATTCGTTTTTGTTGCATGTTTAATGGAGGCCTCTTTCCTGAGGTGTGTGAGCGTTTGGGCAAAAATTTTAATCCTGTGTGAGCAGACGTCCACGAAAAGAGAGAGGCTGCATCGCTCAGGCCCAGCGACAAGGTTTTCCAGCTTCGAACCAGGGAACCTTCTGACTGCAAGAGTTAACCCAGGTACCTCCCAGTCTTTTATTCCAACCTCTTTGTGAAATTGTATTTTAAACTTTCACAGCCGGAAGTAGATTGCTTTGGATTTAAGCATCAGCTAATTAACCGTGTCCTGGGGTTGTCTGATTCCTTAAGAATTCTGGGAGAAGACAGGAGGGAAGGGGGGAAAGCTGGGCTTCCTGGGGGCTGTTCTGAACTCAGACAGCAGCGGCCCACACCATCCTAACAAGCGGGGCGCACTCGGTCTTGATGAACCCCGACTTTGCCACAAGCTCAGGAGGAGGCACTGGGCTTCTAATTCTGTGTGTTGGGGGGTGGCGAAGGGGTGTGTCTGCGTCCGTTCCCCTTCAAAGCACATTAAAGCGCAGGCAAGGCAGCCCGTTTGCTTGAGCAAGCTTCTCTTTCGGGACCGCGTCAGCTTGTTTTGTGCGAGAGGAATATGGATTTCCTGTAGCCGGCCCAGCGGAGAGCCGGCAGGTCCGTTATCTGCAGGGCCGCGCACAGGTCAGTAGTTAGTGCCTGGGTTTCTACAGAGCGTGCACACACTGTGGATTTCGCTGGCGCCCAAATCAGTGAAGCAGTGGAGAGGAAAGTGGAGGAAAGCCCGGGTCTGAATCTTCCCATCAGACTTGGTGCAGAGGTGATCGCCTCCCCCCCCCCCCCCCCAGCAGAGAGAGGGTTCTGGCCAGAGGAACACAGGGGGCTCAGTGCCCCCCGGGTCACCTTGTCTTTCACCCGGCAGTCTGCTCTCACTCCTCACTGGCACCGGGGGATTCATGGAGGTGGACGGCAGGAAGCCCCATGAATGCAACACGCTCTGCGCTGTGTGTTCAGTTCTGCTCTGCATCTTGCGCAAACATGGAGCTCAGTGCTGTGCCAAAACCAGTAGGAACGCAGGCGGCGAGGCTCCAGACAATATGCCAGAGGACACCAAAACATCTGGGGATCTGGTAATGAAGAAGGCTGTTTTACAAAACAGTGGGAAATGCACACAGGACAGCAGGAGTGTAACACAAAGCACAGATGAGTACAAGCACAGCCTAGTCACACTCTGGTCACAGCTTGGGCACAGTCTAATCTTAATCTTGTCGCAATCTAGTCGCAATCTGGTCGCATGTGTGTGTCCGGGCTGTGTGGCTCAGGAATCCGGAGGCGTGCCCAAGTTAACCTGGAGCCCCTCCGCTGGCACGCCACTCCATCCAAACCGGCCCATTGATTATTTTTCCTGCACCTTATCTCTGGGAACCTGGAGCGTGTTTATTTGTTGCTGGGGGTCTCTGCGTGGTGCGGTGTGGTGCGGCGTCGGCCTGTTCCACCTCCCGAGAGGTCTGTGCACAAGAGGGAGAGGTGAGACCTACCGCCTGGCTCTCCTGAACAGTTTTCTCTCTGTCTTTTCATAACCCTGCACGGGCCTGGGCTCGGGAGGCACGCAGATTAATAGAGGCCCTGTCGGGCCGCGGGGAGATTCATTGTGAGACATGGAGACACTGGTTATCTCCATTGATGGGGGCTGAATGGAGAGAGCTTTCTGAAGAGGCGCTGAAACAAAGGCCTTTCTTCATGGGCAGTGGGGCCGAGGGGGCGGGGCGCTGGGCTGACATTCCTCAGCGAGACTCCCGACAGGTTTATCTGGGGTCTGTTTGAGTTTCATCTCCGGGGGGCTGGGGAGGCAGATCAGACCGGAGGGGAGGATGCACATGACAGGCTCTTCTGCTCTAACAGAGAAAGATGGAAAGTGAGCTCTCGTGACGCCTGTGGGATGGTTGACAGCCCTCTTTTTTCCGCTGTGTTTTTTCTTGTGCAGCATGCACAGTTTGCACTGCTTTCCCGCTAAAGAGCGGATCGACGCACCCAGACCTTCTCTCCGAGTGCAGGACGTGAGCCCCTTGTCCCAGCTGGTTCGGTTGGTAGTTAGTAGCTCACTGATCTCATCCAGCTGCGTCTTGAGAGAAACCAGCGTGTTGGCTTCAACAGCATGTGTAAGCGAGAGCCTCCTGTTCTCAGTTGGTAAACAACAGGGGATTTAAAATTTAACATGATTCCAGTTTATTTTCAGATCAGGAGTCTGCGGTACAGCCCTCCCTTGGTAAACCTACAGTGACCTGACAGACAACTCCTTAAACCCAAATATCAAAACTTGTTTTTATTCACCCAGGGTTCCCAGCTCCAGTCCTGGGTGTCCAGCAGGGATTGTGTGTCTCCTTAAGTCACGAAAAGCTCAGAATGTGTTAATGAGTCCCAGCTGGAGGTATAGTTGGCCCAAATTATCCCTTCTGCACATTTAAAGGGATGCAGAAGACCCTCTGGATTCGGGATCCCAAGATTCCTGATCCCTGAGGGAAATCCCTGAGGAAGTCCCTGAACTGTCCCATTCCTGCAGGTGCAGAGCCCACTGCTCTGTCTCATCGCTTGCTGCCAGTACTTCGAAGCTAAACGTGTGCTGTCCTGCTGTGGACATTCCCCCCTTGCCCCTTCTGACAGGAGCGCCTGAAACCCCTTCAGTTTGTGTTTGGAGAGGAATCAGACTGTAAGTCCACAAGGAGCTATAAAAAAGCACCTCCAGCTTTTTTTTTTTGTGCTGGTATTGATTCTCATTGCTTTCATGAAAGAAACGGTGCCCCTAGGACTTCAGGCCATCTTTCCAAGCGAGTGGTTGGGATACCCCAGTGGTTACCTTCTCTAATAAAGCCGACGGGGCAGGGTTAGGGCGCAACGTCACTGGCGTTTCGTTTGAAAAGAAAAATCTGCTGGTCAAGCTACAGGAGCTCAGGACGTCGGAGGCGAGCTCCCCTGTCACTCCCTCGAGCCAGGGAGAGGCGTAGGCCGGGCTGGCGCGGGGCAGGAGACAGGGCTGTGCCTGTCGGGACGTTAGCAGGCGGTGTGCCTTTCATGATCGCTTCAGAGGGCAGCCCCCTGACAGAGGTCATCCCCTGATTTCCAGAGCGCGATCACTTTTGCAGATGCTGCAGGGAGAGCTGCTGCTCCCTACCTGTCATGTGTAATTACCGGCGCTCTCTCTCTGGGCTCAGTGCGCGGATCCTGTTTCACTCCGCAACGATGATGTTTTTCCAATACGGAGACTGAAGGTGCGGTGGAGCAGCCATACAGAACCCTGGCAGCGGTGAGGGACTGAACCGCCTGGCTTTGATTTCGGAGAGGCCGGTTGCTTTCAAGGGCAAGGGTCCAGGAAGGTGCTGTTTTAGGTGAGCCGTGGTTTTTTGGTGAGGCGATCTATGCGGCGATCCATGTTCAGCACAAAGTCTCCCACGCGCTCATGGAGGAAACCCTTGTGTAGGGTCTGGGACAGCTGCTCTCCCCTGGCTTTCTTCAGTGGGTCCAGGTGGTTAAATGTCAGACTGTCCAGGTGTACAAGCAAGCGTCAGACGATCCTCCACACCCCTTGTCCAATTACGCCCATCAGAACGCAGACAAAGGCTCCCCAACTCTTAAACCAATAGATCTACTGTAAGTTCTCATTCGTACCTGTAGATGCATCCTTACTCAACACTTGATGTTCTTTGCAAGTGCGTATGCGTGTTCTTGCTGTGCCTTTTATTCTTCTTCGTCTGGACGTCAACTGCTGCTGCCTGCTGTGATATGTGATATGATTGCAGATCCTCCTGTCACAACCGAGCGCGTCAGCGTGCTGTAGCACGTACCTGCTGCTCTGCTCTGAAGCCCCGTTCCTCCGCTGCGCCAGTGTGCCTCTCCTGCCCTTCAGAGCTGCCTGATGTCCGCTCTCCACATTGACAGTGTCTCTCAGTGCGCTTTATAGAGCCGCTCGAATGGGACAGAGTCAGCACAGGGGTCATGCATTAGTAAACTACAAGAAGCGGCCGTGATTCAAGTGAAGGAAATCGGAGTATCAGAAAACAAAAGCTGCCGTATAGCTAGCAGTCATAAATAAGGGGTAAAATTCAGGGCGCCGTGTCAGGTTTCTGGAAGATGTAGGGGAAATTTCCAATTTAAGTGCGAACATTGACCACAGGCCTGGAGGGGGATTTGGGTGAGAAGCTGACCTTAGCCTTCATGCTCAGACAGAAGGCAGAAGGCACGGGAGGCAGGTCAGGGTTTATGAGCCTCAGATGGGTTTGCACAGGACACCGGGGGGGTGAGCAGCGTTTTGAAGGAGAGGCCAGAGCTTTGATGTCCACTTTCCACTGCGGAGATCTACTGACAGACAGGGCCTGGGTTAGGGCAGTGCTGCCTGCCCTGTGGCAAATCAGAGGGAACAACCTCACATCTGTCAGGCACCATTTGCCAGCATCTGGGCGAGAGGAGACACAGAGATGGGAGCAGCAAGATCACAGAGCTGGCCATTCATGAAACAGCGGCTTTGAAACTCTGATATACAGGGTGGTGTGCTTACAGTTAGGCTCAGTTTTGATTTATTCCAGGGTGCAGTATGTTTACGATTTACCCTCTGCTCATTATTGGCAACTAAATCAATAAGGAAGATAATAGCAAACTGCACCCTGTCCCGGGACAGGACCCCAGTCAGTCGGGTCCAGGGCAAACACACACACACACACACACACACACACACAAAAGGGCGATTTAAAGTCATCGATTAGCCACGTTAGCACATCTGTGGGAGGTGGGAGGAGCACAAAGCACCTGGTGGGAACATGATGTGAACACGCAGACTCCCCACAGAAGGATCACCACAGAATCCTGCCTAAGAGTGGCGGGGAAGGTGTGCTAATTGCCGCACCACCGTGCTGAAAAATCACTTTATCAATGGACAGCACAAAGTCAAACGACGCTTAAATGAGGCTTAAAATGTCACAACTGAGCAGAAGATAATGCATAAAAAAGTCAGATAGACTCAGAAATGGCAGAAGTGCTCAGCTGTACTAACAGGTACAGCTTTAATCTTTTTTTCCCCCCTGGAAGTGTTTTCCTAGGGCGCAAGGCAGGATACTCCTTGGGCAGGACTCCAGTCCATCACAGGACAGACACACACAGATACTTGCACCGGGGCCAATTTTCCCCAGAAGCCCATCGACCTGCCAGTGAGCTTCTCGACGGCGGCAGGAGACCCGCACCGACACGGGGAGAACATACGAACTCCACGCAGACAGCACCCCAGCTCCGGCATTGAACTCGGGACCCCAGCGCTGCCAGGCAGCGGTCATAACCACTGCATCACAGTGTGTCCCAGAAAGGAATTCAAGGTATTGTTAACAACTCTCTTCGTCATCGGCGTTAATTTTTCAAAGGTGAGGCAAGCTTCTCTTAAGGCTCCTGAATCCCCGGTCTGTGTCCTTGCCTGTCCTCTCCGCAGTGAGCTGGGAGGGATCTGTCGGTGGGTTTTGGACTGGACGGCGCAGGAAGAGGCCGAGGGCTCCCATCACTTCTGTGCTTCCCTCAGGCCGGTGAGCGAGACAGGACGCCCCCACCTGACCCCACCGAGGGGAGCGTGGCGTCACGGAGCCACAGCTCGGAGCGGAACAATGGCAGGAAGCTTGTAGGAGACAATACAGCGCGACCTTCGACCCCAAGAGCCAACACATCAAGTGAGCCGTGCATGTGCATTCGCAACGATTAATGGCGTGACGCAGCGTGTAAGACATTAGACACGGCTTGTAAGACAAAACCTGACGGGTGGAGGCCGGCATATTTTAATAATGGCTCTGCGCTTCTTAACACGACTCCCCGCTGTCTCCTTGCAGGAGAAGAAAGCACAGGGGCGCACAGCGCCGCGCCCGAAGACTTCATGAAGACGAATCGCAAAGGGAGGGGAGAGGAGGGCCGGGATTAAGTCGAAGTGTCGACGAGCCCCCCCGGCCACGTCCCAGCGTCTCTCTCCTGCCCCCCTGAAAAGCTCCCGGCTCGGCTGTGGAATTTCCAATGGGAAGGTGGGATGAAGCTTCTATTTCAGCTGGAACCCAGAGCCTTTCCATCTGATGCAGTTATGAAAAAAAACGGCCTTTTTTTCCCTTAATTCTCTGGGTGACATTTGATTTAGCGGTCAGAATTCAATGCATGTGAAAAATGCATTCCATAACCAGCTTTGCCTGGGCTCGGGGTCGGATTGCAAGGGGATGATGCAGTTAAGCCTGTCATTACCGCTCAGTGCGTCCCAGGCTGCGATTTCAGAACAAACAGACATGGCGAGATGCTCTTTTTTTAGTCATTAAAAAACAGGATTTGGCGAGAAAACAATGGAGCGCTGTAATTGGAAGCACGTTAATTTGAAGAAATTGCATGGTTTTGCTGTAACTACTGTGTAGAGTTTATTACTAAATAGTAACATTCCCTATTCATACACAGCCACAGTTAAGGAATTAGCTCATTTTAGCTTCATAATAGTATGTATTCTATATGGACAATATTTATTTCTGTATTTACATATTCCCAGTCATCCTTAATGTGTGTGGTGAAATGTGTATATTATGTTACATGCAAACTATCCTGGAGATGTTAGAAAAAGCTGGCGTATTTCACTTTAATGCAGATCTGGTAATAATTTTGAAAAATGCGTGTATAATGTTCCTGCAACTAGACTCTTTACTTCTTCCAATTGGTGATTCCCACAGTGAGACCGGAGAGGTTCTGTGTCCGTCTCGGAGAGTGGAAACCCAGGCTGGCTGCGATGGCAGCCCCCTGATTGCTCCTGCGGTAGGCGAGACGTTGGGGGTGTTTCGTTTTTTACTTCAGAGCTTGACGGGATTCCAGGCTGCCTCTGGAAGTCAGCTCTGTGATCAGCCCTCAGGCCCTGCAGGATTTAATATTAACCAGGTTCAGGTGTCCCAGAGCCCCTGCACTGATCCTCCTTTCAGTCAGCTGCTTCATTAGGGGGGTCACTGCTCCCTGCTCCCCTCTCGCTGCCCGCGCGCTCCAGCCCGGCCTGATGGGACTTCTCTCTCCGAGCCCGAGTGACTGATTATCCCTGTCTAAACACGCCACGCATGCTCAGGGCTCAATTGGGCCCGCAGCTTCAGCGGAGAAAATTGCTTCCAGATCGCCGTAATCTTCTGGGAAAAGTTTCCAATGGATGAGTGCCTCTGTGTGTGTGTTTGTGTTGTTTTGTGAGTGTGTGTGTATTTGGTGTAACAACACCCTGCTTGGAAGCACAGCCGTGTTTCAGGAGAGTGGCAAGAGTCTCTCGACCTGCGGATTATTTTGGAGGTTCCCCTGTCAGCGGGGCGAGCTGCAAGCTCACTACGGGTGGGGGGGTGAGACCGGGCAGACCGGCCGAGCATGCCGCGGGGCCACTGGACTCGGGCACGGGGCCCCGTGGCTCACCTCACACCGGCACGCTCCGGATCGCCCCGCGCTCGTCCGAGCGGCAGCCTTTATCTCCTCGTTTCAGAGTAAGGGGGCAAGGGGGAGCTCTGTCCGTCTGAATCTGGCTGGGAAATCCGGAGACCACGGTGCTCAGGCACGGCCGGGAGACGCGGAGAGATCTACCTGAGCTCTCTTGTCTCTTCCACTAGCCCGTTCCACCCTCCCCCCCCCCGATGTGAAACTGGACAGGCGCAGCAGATCCGCAGTGAGGTCCATCTCTCAGCACCCCTGACACCAGCCTGGGGTCTCTCCACAGGGCCACGGGGCCTCAGAGGCTGATTGCTGCTGTTTTCTGCTGTCGCCTAGACTGTGCTGGGGAAGAGAAGGCGGTGAGGGGAGCGAGAAAGGCCCGGGCTGGGATTTCGCACGGTCGAACGACTTGACAAAATCAAAATGAGCAGCGTGTGGCCCTCCTTTCAGGTGACCAAGCCTTCCATTTCTTTGCGTTAATGCATCAGCCCCCTTGGAGAGCCTGTTGAATAGGGCGACGGACACACTACCTCCTTCCTAAATCCAGGTAATCCAATATTCCAACAGGAGGCCATGCTGATCCGACCTCTGACCCCTGACCTCTGACCCCGCCCTCTCGGACAAAGGAGCACATGATCCCCATACCTGCCTTCCACCTCAAGCCCTGGAATCCTCTGTGCAGCTGGGCTTCTTAACACAATTAAAGTCTTTCAGTAGGACCCCGAATCTCAAAGGAGCGTTTCTCACCAGAATCACAAAAAGTCACAGGGGATTTCAAGCAATGGGATACAAAAAAAAAGTTTGTTTGTTTTTTTTTTTGTTTGCAAGTTAAGCTGGCTTAATCAGTGTCGGAAAGTGAGCCTCCTTCCCAGTTCCTGAGCACACAGAGGGCTGTTGGTCAATGGGATTTTTACTGTGAAAAAAGTGGCGGCTGAGAACCGAAATATTAATCCCAACACTTCTACAGCTACTGCCACTAATATTAATCAGAATGAAGATAACACCTAAGCGATCGGATGCAGCTTATTCGACAGGCTCAGCGGTTTTGTCTGTTCAGTGTGGGGGGCCTTGTGGGGTGGGGGATTCTGCACCCTGGGCCTGCAGGCAGCTCTAGTCTGCGCTGCACTGTGCTGCGCTGCAGTGTATCGAGCAGCCTCTGGGACCTATTTAGTGGCATTTCGCAAGAGGACTCGGAGTGGGCGACACAGGGAAATGGGGAACTAGCCAACGGCAGTGAGGGGTGAAAAGACAGGTGCTGGCTTTGCTGGTGTCCTTGAGGAGGTGTGTGTGCAAGGAGCAGGCTGGTGATGTGAAACAGGCTCTGCTGGTGTTGCCTGTTCTCTGCAGCTTTGCAGCTTTTGGGTGGGGGGGCGGGGCTTGGCTGGGCAGGGGAAGGGTGTGGCATGATTGGGTTGGGGGGTGGGGCATCCATGGACTATGAATGAGTGGGGTGTGGTGGGAGGAGCTTACTGGTTGCCTGAGCCACATGGCTTCTGGACCCACACGAGCCCGTCGGTGCCCTGCCCGGCACAGCCCACCAGGGTCCAATTGTCACACTCTGCCAGGTGTGCACCCCCCAAATCTCTCCCACCCCTTCGCCCCACCCAGAAAAAAAATGTAAAAGATTAAAATATCCGATTGTCAAGTGTGTGGAGCATTGCAGGATGCTCGATTATATACAAACACTGGCATCCGTGTTTCAGGAATAACATGAAAAGACGGAAATGGGAACTACGCAGAAGCGGCAGTAGGAAGCGCTTCTGTGAAATCGTAACGGAGTGCTGGAGTAGGAGAACAAGGGCTGCTTTGCTTCGGCCTGATGTTCGTCTCTCCACCCAGTAGAAACGACAGACCTTTCCGATCCTTCTCATTCCCAGATATTTCCAATTAAAAACGTGTCTGGAATTGACTCTGGTCTCCTGTGGCACTGGGACAGCTTTAACATGTAGTGGAACAAGAGAGGAAAACTGACACTGCTGCCTGCTTTTCAGACTTCACAGAATAAAACTCCAGTCTTGTCAGTCTTTTCAATGGGACTTTTACTGCGTTTTCTCCAGGTGTAGTTTTATAGGCGAAAGACCAGAAACCCTCATTTTCAACGGCCGTCGTAACCCGGCCCCTGTGGCGCTCGCAGTGGATATGTAATAGAACGTGTTGCACGTAGTAAATCCTTCAGATTTGTTTGAGGTTGGGAGAAAAAAAAGCACAAAAGTTGTATCTGTACAGGGAGAAATTGTTAACACATGGTCCTGACCGCCTTGTGAGCTCGCAGGCCTGTCCTCAGAGCGGTCACAGCCTGGCGCTGCCTCGCTTGGCACTGACAGAGAGGATTGTGTTGCCTCATTTTTTTATTAAAAAAATACATGTTGCATTTTTGTTCAATTCCGCTCTCTGATTTTTTTTTATCTTCCCGGCTCACCGCTAGCCACAGAGGCACAGTCTACTGTCCCATGCGAAGCCAGAGTCCCGCTAGGGTGTCCCTACTGAGCGCGACCCCTGCGCCTGGACGTGACACACCCAAGGCCTTCGGCCGCCTGGAGGGCAGACGTCCACCCCAGAGCCGCGTTGGAGGTCAGGCTGCAGTCAGGGCACTTGGCAGGAGTGTGGCACAGCACCTTGGATTCTGTACTTGGAACTGGAAGGTTGCAGGTTCACATCCCAGGTTGAGACACTGCTGTCGCCCCCTTGAGGAAATGGTCTCACCCGGCTTATACGCCATCTATATAAGAGTGCAAATGTAAGTCAATACTGAGCTTGTTCCACACCTCTGTCACCCTTTGTGTAAAGAAGCATCTGCTGTCCCGATGGGAGGATGTTTTCTGGCTGTTTCATTGAGAGAAACAGGGTCACCATCTTCAACAACATCTCTGAGGAGGTTGTTCCACACTCCCACCAGCCTCTGTGTAAAGAAGCGCCTCCTGTTCTTGGATTCTGAACCCTTGTGTCAGATCCCCCCTCAGCCTTCCATTCAAGGATAAAAATGGTCCCCTGGGCCTGTCAGCACTAGACGCCGTGTTTGAAAACCTCGTGTCCCTTTCTCGCTCCTGTAGTCGGCCTGCTTCTGATTTCACAGCTGCCCTCTGGGTGTCTCATCTGGAACTGGAACTTGCGGTCTCACTCGTCACTGACCACTGCTTCTTTTCCTGGATCTGAGCCGCACCCCCCCCCCCCCCTCCACTGACTGAATCGACCCCGAAGACGCCTTAGTCCCGGATTTAGGAGAAGTGACAACGAACACAGAAGCGGAAGCTCTGGCGGGACGCGTGTATTTTGTAACGCGAGGAAGTGAGCTGTGGTTTAGAGACCTGCGTCAGGACTGACATTATAAAGACAGAACAAAAGCCTCTGAGTGGAAGGACGCTAACAGGCTGTGATGCACATGTACTTCCTGACGGATTCTCAAGCGGTAATTAGCGCTAATCTAGGAAATACCCTGATTAGCGTCAGGAAGCCCCAGATTACTCTAAATGACACCCAGTGGGTTTATCTTCTTCCCAGGTGATCCCTCATAGGTCTACACTGCTGTTGTTATCCAGTAGGAGGCTTGAGGGTCTCGGGGCGTGCCAGAGAGACTGGGGTGATCTGGCCTGAGCACCCTGCTGCTGGGTCCCCCAGCTCGGGCAGAGGAGTGCTGTGGAAATGGCTGAGGTTTTTTTTTTTACTCTCCCCAACGATTCTCCTTCTAATAAATGCCCGTGAGATTCCACGTCGGAGGTCAGCACACCCTCCCCTTGGCAGACTGAGGACCCCGCGCTTTCTGCAAGGAGCAATCCTGTAAAATCTCTCAGCAGAAAAGACCCGGAGACAGCACTGACGGGATAACTGGGCTTGAACCCGGAGCCGGGTCACCAGCACCGAGAGAAAGCTCTAGGGTGTACACAGAATGGCTCGGAAAGCTCCATGAGGGAACGCGGTATCATGGAGGCAGTCTTGAAGAGCATCGTGTGTCTGCGGGGGCTCTGTGTCTGTGTGATCTGGCATCACTGTCACCCGACACGGAGGGGTTCACTAACACTGAGAATCAGGGCTCTCACCGTCTGCTTTGAGTTTCAGAATATGAACCGATCTATGTACAGTAACAATGCTCTCATTGAGTCAGGAAATTCATCGCCTGCGTCATGTGACTGTAAGATCTGGGCTCACAATTAATCCCAGACCTGCTATCAGACTCCTGGCATTCAGCTGAGCCAAACAGTGTATCCCAGGTGGCTCTATGGCGAGCAGGGAAGAGGGACGAGGGGCAGGAGAGCTTGGTTGCGTGATTTCCGGCGCTGGGTATCTGAGCTTCTTGAACACAGGAGCTCTGCAGCTGCAGTCTGGTGCTTGCAGTAGTTAGAGCTGCTCGTGGAAATCAGCTGGTTTGTTGGGGGCCTGTCCTGCTGGAATGAAGATAAGGCCTGCTCAGAGCCATGGGTACTTCCCCCCCCCCCCCCCCAGCTGATCGAATTTGGAAGCATTTTCGACATTTTAAATGAAAGCGTCGGCGCGCCTTGCTCTGCCTGTCATTAGACACGATGGGAGTTACAGTGCCCACTCCCCCTTGCCCCAGAGCCTTATACTCCAAAGTGGGCGTCCTGACCTGGGGCCGACACGGCACGCAGGAGGTCCCCTTCCTCTGTCAGCACCCTGATTAATGACCGCCCGCCCGGACGAATAAACAAATACATATGGAGCACGGGGGTCAAAGGTCACGGTCAAAGACGCCTCTGCTGTGACGTTGTTTTCTGTTGCGCCGGGGTCATGACCTCGTCGAGCCTGGCGCGTTGCTGCACAGCCTCACTTTCCCCTCTCCGGATGCCAACAGCTGCCAGCTCGGTATCCTCACTGCTGCTCCTGCTGCCCTCCCTCGGCGTGCCACCAGGAAACGCCGGGCGGGTAAGGACACTGGTGAGGCAGCCAAGCTAGGAGGGACGGCGACGCACAGGCTCGATGCCGGCTCTTGGGCTTATCGCTCTTATCCACAGCGTTGAAGGTCGCCCGGAGCGGCGATGACTCCGGGCTGAGTCGGGTGGCCGAAAAGGCAGAGCTTCCAGGAATGGCTCTGCTCAGGCAAACCTTTCACAGTTCTCCTGGCAGACGGAGGATCCGGGAGGAGGCCTCTGGAAGTCTTCCAGCCCTTGGCCACTGCGCTGCGGTAAGGGATTGTGATCCGGCAGGGATGAGGAGATGGGAGGGGAGGATGGGGGCAGGGATGGGTTAGACTGCACTGGGCCAGATGTGAAGATAAAAAATCTAAAAATGGCACCCTGAGGAGATTTTTTTTATGGAGGGGAAAAAGCACCCTGAAGAATTTTGATCAGAATCTTGGAGTTATGAAAAGAACTTTTGTGGTGGAGTTTGCTGAGGAGCAGCACATGATAAGCTGGGCACAGGAGGCGTAGCTTGTTCCACGCTCCCACAACCCTTCGTGTAAAGAGGTGCGCTTCCCCGCGGCTTGCAACTGTGTTCTCTGGTTGGTGCTTCACTGGTCATTCCGAAGATTTATAATCTGACTTGACTCGGTTCCCCTCGTAATCTGGTGCGTTCAAGACGAAGAAGGTAGAAGGGCTTGTGGGATACTGTCAGCTGCTGGGTGATGGAGCCAGGACGACTGCCCGATGTAGCATCATCTTCAAAGGGAACTCTGCTGAGTGTTTGGTTTGTTTCCGGGTTTGGGTCAGGGGTCAGGGGTCAGGGGTCAGTGCTGCAGGGGAAGCCCCCACATTTTTACTCTCAGGGCTTTTCTTTTAAAGGACACTTTTTTTCTGTGATTTATGTATTTACGAGCAGCTTTAAAAGCCGGACCTCCCTGTTTGGTGGCTGTCCCTAATTTCCGTGCTTTAGGCGGCCCAGGGTGGGGTGGAAGTCAGGGGTGGGGCTGGGATACCTCGTGTTCCTGCAGCGTGTTGAAGGTGGGGCATTAAGCGGAGCTGCGCTTTCATGCTGGTGTCCAGGCCGAAGTGACGTTAAACTGGCTGGGCTGCATCCTGCTGGCCCCCAGGGAGTCGAGGTGCTGCATCTGTTCCAGAGAGCGACGTTCTGAAACGAGCAAGAGAAACGAGTAAGACTGGAGGGCCAAGCAGTGCTGCCTTCTCAGTACCCGTCCGCCTTAGAATTAGGGCCGTAGGTCTGATCTTGTACTGTACAACACGTGTGGAGAGCACCGTGCCCTGTTCCTCTCAAAAATAAGACACGAGTGCCCATGTGGTGTTGGTGCAGACGTCCGCTGTCTTCCTGGAGCAGTGAGCACTCCGTCTGCGTGCTAACCCTGACGTCCTGGTATTGACAGAGCTCACACCCCGTAGCCTGAGGACAGATTCGACTCCGACAGTAACTGAATCTGTAGCCCAGCGCTCAGGGAGGTGCTGTATCCCACCCGTCTGCGTGCTGCGGGTGTAACAGGCACCGCAGATTCACACAACATGAGCAGCGTGTGCTCAGCTCAAGCCCTTGTGTGCCGGGCTGACATTCAGGCTCAAGAGAGCGGGACACGAGGAGTTTGAACGGGTTCAGACCCGACCCCTGTGCCCGTACCCGGCCGGCTTCACCCGCCTCGAGTTCAGGTCCGGTAACTGCTCTCCTGCCTGTGGAAGGTTTGCTAGGAATTAGCAGAATGAATATTAAGTAGTTCTGTGAAAGACAGGCAAATAGAAACTGAAAGAGATGTTAGCTAGACAGACAGACAGGTAGTTTAGCGAAAAGGACAGACAGATAGTTTAGCTAGACGGACAGGTAGGTCAGCTAGAAGGACAGACAGATAGTTTAGCTGGAAGCACAGACAGATAGTTTAGCTAGACGGACAGGTAGGTCAGCTAGACGGACAGGTAGACTGTGGGATGAAGTGGTAATGCTGCAGCTCTGTGTTCCTGTGCCAGATGCAGACAGACCCCAGACAAACACAGTCAGAAGCACCGGCTGTGTGTGTACTGGGAGCACACAGGCTTACAGCAACCAAAGGTGCTGCCAACGCAACACTGTCCGCTGTGTGCTCCCAGGAGACAGCCTGCCCTGTCCTCCACCTGACACCTGCGCAGACAGATCTGTTAGCGTCCTGGAACCAGGCCAGCTGCTTGCTGCTGGAGTGTGTCGGCCTGGACAGGAATGTTCTCTGCTGTCCCCCGGCCGCAGGCTCTTCTTCACAACTTCATTATTTTAGTTTTTACTTTCCCTTGGCCTGGCCTTTTTTTTAAAAAAAACAAAACAAAAGCTGAAGGCTGAGGCTGAGGGCAGGAAGAGAAACCGAATCCCCGAGCACGCCCCCTGGAGAGATTCCAGCTGCAGTAACATCAGTCAAGCCTGGGCTCTAACAGCCCTGACCAGCGCTGCGACACGGGCACGCAGCGGGGAGATTTATCACCCCCACAGCCCACCGGCTGCCTGCCGACCGCATCCCTCCCCGTGCTCCTCGCCAGAGCCGCGAGACATCCGGGCCTGATTGCATTTAAAAGTCAAATAGCCCACTGGATTGGCTCTGCACTCATGCGGCCACTCGTCCTCCTTATTAGGGAAACGAGGGAGAGGTGGCGCGAGATGAACATCGTGTCACAGCACGTCACAGTAATCCTAGTTTCCTGTTCAGGCGCACGGCACCTGAACACCTGAACCTTTTGGAAAAAAGAACACAAGAGACACTTATTTAAACAATCGTGGGAGTCTGGAACCCAGCCATGGTGTCAGAGCTAATGCTCTGGATTCTTTCAATCCCCACAACGTATAGGCCTAGCTCTCTTGTTCAGGTGAAAAACAAGCACAGGGCAATCACAACTTGAGGCACTTCTTTACCCGAAGGGTGGTGGGGGTGTGGAACAAGACGTTGAAGACGGCACACTGGATTCTTTAAAGAAACAGCCCGATGAGATTCTGTGATCAATGAGCGACTAACTTACCGAGCGGGCCAGATGTGCGTAGCTGTCCTCTCGTTTGTAGACCTTGTTGTGTTTTTCATGTGCACGGCATTGCACAGGGGCGTAGGGCTTGTAGCCCACTCAGCCCACAATGAACCTTGACCCCCGCTCCAGGCACGACGGCCCGCCTCCGTGTTTCATCTGGACTCGATGCAGCGCAGCCTGGCCGGTCCCTCGGAGGGGCTTTGCCGGGCTTGAGCTTCCATCATGCTCGTGCGCGAGTCCAGTGTGACTCCAGGGCCGGGCCAGAGCTGAGCCCGTGTGTAAAACAGCACAGGAGGGGTCACCCTCTCTAGGCATTCCCCGAGCTCTAGAGGGGGGTTCCCCATCCTGGAGGTCCCCCCCCCCCACACACACACACGCACCTGCTGGGTTCTGTTGTGAAACAAGCGAACCTTGAACTGACCCAGTAACAGGAGTCATTAGAAGTGTTTCGCTGTGCTCGGCTCTTAACCACGGTGGAAGCTGAGTTTTAATTATTGCGTTTTGAAAGCTAAAATAACAATCTCGTGGCCATTCCAATTAGCCCAATTAAAGCTTCAAGTGGGTAATTAAGCTCGGCTCTTGGGACCAAGACTGGGAGCTCCCTGCTGTAGAAATAGGCATTATTGCAGCCTCTGGCTCCCAGAACTGTGTTTCAAAAATGCCTGCTCTGTGAAATACTGTCTGGGTGTAGGTGCTACTTCAGCAGAGCTCACACAAGCCCAACACAAGGGCAGGCTGGCAGTGGAATCAGACGGGGGGGCTGGTTGCTCAGAGAGGATTGTGATGCACTTCTCGGCGTCTGTTTTTTTAAAAAACACTTTCCGAAAAGTGTTTGGTTTGCCTACTGGGTAATCCCGAGTGTCGGGTCGGGGTGTTCCTCCTCCGCGCGGGTTTCTAACCCTGCAAGATTAGATTCCAGCTGAGCCCGCGCTCGGGGAGGAATGAGAAATTGAGGGCAATTAACGAGGGCGAATAAGCAGGACTTCAAAAGAATCGTCAGAGTTGCAACATGGTCTTTTCAAACGGGCTGGTGTTGCCATGATTCAGACAGCCCAGGAATGCGACTCCGTCTTGTGTCCAATTTGCGGTTTAAATGAGCTGCGGCTCCTTTTGAATTTCCGAACGAGAACAAAAACAACAAAAGATCGTTTTATAAAAAACAACCTGCGACCATCTCTTGTAAAGGCGTATCGCACAAAGGACGCTTCATTAAAAGTAACCCTTTCTGACACCCCCGTGCTGTCCGGGAGTTCACCGCGACACCTGGGAGCTGGCCTCTCCTCCCCCGGGAGAATGACGTTAATTCAAGCTTGCGCTGGGGCTGTGCTCACTTAAGAAACGGGGTCTGTGGGGGTCAAAGCGGGTCACTGGAAAGCTCAGCCCGCACGGAGGCTAGGTGACAGCGGGCTGGGACACCTGATGCTTCCGAAAGGCGCAAGGCACCGCTGATCTGGAGAAGGTGGGGCGCTAAGCGAAGCTGCGCTTTCACGCTGGTACCCAGGCTGAAGTATTTTGAACTCGCTATTGGAGGCGGGTCTCAGCAGTTAGTTTCCTCAGTGTTTTTTTTTTTGCTCTTCGCTAAGAGATGCGGGGTGGGTCTTTCTCAGGCTCCGACTAAAAAAAAAACCACACGAACGGGAGAGATCCACAAAGTCGAGACTTTGCTGGCGAGGGAGGAGAAGCACCGGCGTTGAGCGTCTGCGGGGAAATTTCAGGCGAGGCTTGCCCGTGAGCTGCGCCCGACTTCTGGGGACACCGGGGGACCTCTCCTCTCGCCGAGCCCAAACAGCCGAAACACCGCTCATTTAGAAAGAGAGAGAGAGATCCGCACTCGGCAACACAGACGGCAGAACCGCGGAGATCCAGCACCCAGGCGCCGTGTCGTGACGCGTCGCCAGAAGAGAAGTCCCTCATTTCCGAAAGAAATCATGAAGGAATTTACAGCCGTGTCCCAGAATCTGCCAGCGGTTCTGCTGGCGGTTCTCCACCTTCTCTGGGCGGACGCGTCCAAAGTGAATGTGCCCCGACTGCGCCTGTCTTATAAGGGTAATGAATTCATTCATTTATTTACTGTGGGCACCGACCTCCTCTGTCGTTGCGGTTTTGCTGGGTACATTGCTGTCCGTTCGCTGCTGATTCGGGTTCTAAGGATTTTAGTGAGGGACTGTGTCTGACTCTGTTACGTACATTGAATATCATTCATTAACAGCTATGATATCCGCAGGGTGTGTTGGAGTATTGAAGACAGAATTGAGTGCTGCCGAGCTATCTTTTGACAGTATATTCTGATGACTGTCAGGTTGAGGCGAGTGCTACTCTTCAGTCGTCACCTGGACAGAATAACACTTATTTTATTAAGACGTCCGCCGGGTGAGCGACTTTAGGGTACTCCCTCTGCCTAAGGAAAAGCACTACCCGGTATCCTAGCGCGTTTGCCAATCTCCAGTTTAACTCGCGGTTCAGCGGTTAATTTGGGGTGTGCGATGTTTTAACTGGAACTGTGGGTCACACATTCTTCACAACCTAACAGGCACCTTTGGCGCAGATGCAGATCTTCACAAAACTTTTTTTTTCCCGCCGCCAAATCCAAGCTAAACTAAAAGAAAAACCCAGAAACATTTATTTTTCTTAGGAAGAAAAAAAAATCACTTTTACTTCGTTTTTCATGTATAATACCCAAATACTGTGGGGGAATATGTCTAAGAAATGGTCTTGGTCACCGCGGGCTCAGCGAAGGGCGCAGGGAAAGATCTTAAAATTTCGGAAGGGAAGACTTGGGAGCTGCTGTTCGGCGAATAAACTGAGACTCAGTTTCCCGTTTTCCTTTTTATTTTGTCTGCGAAAGTGTCAGGTGGCCAGAGCGCAAGACAGGCGAGCGAATCTCTCCTCCGCAGAGCCGCCTCGCTTGCCCGGTCCTTAATTCAATTACAGTCACGAAAAGCGCTTCTGCGCCCTCACCGCCGGCACGCTGCTGTTTAATTAAGACGCCAGTTCGTGTCTTCCTCGGTGTCCTTTGCAACTTCAGCGCTTCGCGTTTCAAACCCGCAGTACCCGTACTGGCGAAAACCCCACTTTATTTTATTTTTTTAACTCGTCGTGAACGAGGCTGTGCCGAGTCAAAGCTCCTCACGCACGCGGGGTTTTAGGGACCGGGTCTGCCGTGGAGGGAGGCAGGCCGGCTTGCGCGGAGTGACGGTCACGGCTCTGCCGAGGGTTGCGGGTTCGAACCGCGGCCGAGAGCTCTGCTGTTCCGTGCCTAAGCGACGCGCTGTAACTCTTCGACAAACCGTTCAAGAGCTCAGGTCTCGGCCGACCAGCAGCCCAGCAGCTGACTGTTTCGAAAGAGTAGACGCACAGCTGGCGTTTTAGAAATATGGGAACTTTTTATGGGGGGGGGGGGGGGTTACAGAAAGCTAATGTTACAAGGTCCCAGGACGCCCAGCATATCCCGCGCACAACTAAGATTAATCCCCGGCTCGTCAAGATTGTGATAACTCGGTCAAAGGTCAATAAAAATGAACTTCTAATTTGTAGTGTCCACGTTCCAAGGTATATAGATTAGTGCTATAAATCAACAACGTTATTAATGGCCGCTTAGAACTCAGTGTTAACGCAAAGTGTCATTTCTTTATCCAGATGTGGCGGCCAGCGGTTTCTACCCAGAGCGCGCCGGTGTTCAACAGCCCCTGGTGGTTTAGCAGCGGCGGGCTGTCGGGCAAATCGCTCTTCGCGCTGGGTTTACCGCCCTGCTGTAGGTCCGGCAGTACTCTACAGTACATTTGGATACGGCAAAGACATTCGCTCTCTCTCTCTCTCTCTCGCAGCGGGGTGAGCGACGTGCGCTGGGAATAAACGGGGAATTCTGCATTCCCGATTTAAATCGGCAATTTGTAAGGACTTGGAACACAGGGCTCTGACGAATTCACTTGCTGATGGGCTCAGTGAAACCAGCAGCGGCCAGATGTGGTTCTTGAGAGAGAGAGAGAGAGAAGGTGCCGAGACTTTCCTGTCGTGCCGGTCCCGAGAGGCGCTGTTCCAGAGGCTGAGAAACTGAGCCACTGAGCCACCAGGATTGTGACTCTCCGGGATCACACCTGGCCACTCTGACAGGTGCCCGGGTTCATGAGTGTCCGGGCAAGCCGATGTTTGCTGCCGCGTACAGTATAAACTACGGGCAACGGGACTGTGCCTTTAGACAGCTCCACTCCAGTGTCTCATAAGATTTTGCGGCTTATCAATCCTAAACCCAACCCAATACTCGCCTGTTAAAAGAAACCACACGTTGTGTTGCGTGGCGTCGTGGGGATTTTCTGTTTTTGTTTCTTTTTTTTTCCCTGGTGGGGGGGGGGGGCTCGGTCTCGGTGGTCGGCTCTCGGTTCTCTCCTGGTTTTCTAACGCCTTCCTGAGCAGGAGAGGAGCGCTGCCCGGTGCCGCCTCCGCCGCCTCCGACCGGGAGGGAGCCTTTCATAACGAGGCTCTTGTAACGCAGCCGCCCAGTTCTGGCTGGGAAAACGCCGTCGGGCTGCCAGCGCCGAGGCTCAATAGAGCGCAAATTGGGGGGGGGGGGAGAAAATCGAATCGGGCAGAAAGAGGGGAAAAAAAATAAAGAAAATGGTTCAGTACTGGGAACCATTGCACCAGGACTCGATTTGTTTTCATGAAGCAGGAGGCCAAAAGGCTAGACGCAGCACCCTCCTGGGTCTCTCTGGTGCCTTCCCCACCCTGCCAGGGAGGCCTGGGACCCCGGCCACGGTGCGCAGAGCTGGGAGTCTCTCTGTGGCGCTTTCTTGGACTGTAAAAACGCTTTATAAAACCAGACTCTCAGGATTGCTGCCTCGCGACGCTGGGGTCCTGGGTTCAGCTCCTGGGGTGCTATCTGTGTGGAGTTTGCACGTTCTCCCCACGTTCGTGTGGGTTTCCTCCAGGCGAGCGTTGTTTCTGGTTTCGCGCCACAGCGCAAAGACAGGCTGGTGGGTTGATTGGCTACTGGGGCCCATGGCCCTGGTGGGAGTGTGAGGGGGTCCGTCTGTGTGTGCCCCATGATAGACCGGCGTCCTGTCCAGGGGGTACCCCGCCTTGCGCCCATTGCTTGCTGGGATAGGCTCCAGCTCCCCCCTCAACCCTGAACTGGAAGAAGTGGTCAGAAGGTGGCTGCATGGATGAATTAAATCAATTAGTAACAATGCAATGGTTAAGCACACAGAGGGAGAAAAAAAAACATTCCACAGGTTCAATTCCGAATCCCGTCCCCCTGACCCCCCGCCACCGAACATGATGGCCTCTCACCCCCTCTTCCCCTCCTTTGGCTTTAAATTCTGCCAGTTCCTCCTTCAGATTGATTGTGCGTGTGGGAGGCAGCCTTGTTTGCAGTAGGAAGCAGGGAAACGGCTCTTGAAAGCTGAGCAGTGCGAGTCGTAAAAGTCAGGCGAGTGGACTGAGAGTCCTAGGCTGGGATCTGTGAACTGGGGCGCAGATTGTGAACCCCTCCTGTCCCTGAAGGGTGGGCACACGTCAGCGCTGTAAATTAGGCCACTGGGAAGGCACAGGCACCTTCAGAGCCTTCACAGGCCGAGAGATCTCGGGGTTTGACTCGGGCAGAAAGGGGCTCTCTCCCTTCCCCAGATGGCACTCTGGGGTTGTGCTCTTTATTTGTGTTGAAAGATGAATGGCTTCGACAAACCCGATGTTTAAAGCAGAGGCGTCTGGCCTCCTCGCTCAGCCGGACGGGTTTCCAGAGATGACATGTTCCGTCTTCTGGGGTGGAGCGGCGTGGGTAGCAGAGGTCCCGAAGAAAGGCAGATGTGTGCATAGTCAGTGATTCGCTGTTGGAGTTCTGTCAGCGTTGCGCAGTGTTCCTTGTTTTTGAAGTCTCTTACAAGCTCTGGAAGAATGTTAAGGAGCAGAGTCCGTGCCAGCAGGGCCGGTCCTGGATGTCGGCTCCAAGACTGCGCAGGCTTTCGGCAAGGCGGACAGATGTGCAGAGCTGGTGTCTGAGCTTTTGTCTGTAATGTCATAATCAAACCCCCTTTCCTCCTCCGCCAGCCCTGTGTGCAGTGAACTTCATTTACAACGGCTGCCGTTCCCCTGCCTGCTGACCGAACTCCAGGGTCTGAGGCCGGGCAGGCAGTCCTGGACCTGGAGGGGCTGGGGTGTCGAGGGGTTCCCCTTCCACCTCCTCCCTTAACGAGCTCCGTCAGTTGCTGGCTTCGTTAGCGCGTAAGGGTGCTGCTGCTTTAAAGACACCTGGTGCACCTGCAGGCACAAAGGGCTGTGTGTCCCCCTGTCAGGCCCTCCAGCTCCTCCAGCAACGTCTTCGGGCCTTTCCCCGAGCGAAGACACTGAAGGAGAGCGAGAAGCTGTGTGACGGGCTGGGCAGGATGAAAAGCACCCCTTCGTGTTCGGGGCGCCACAGTCTGTAAGCCCCAAAACTCCAGGAGCCACATACTGTAGTAAAATCTACGGGGGGGGGGGGGGGAGGGAAGGAGTGAGCACGGATTCCTGACGGATCGACTCCAGGCTGCGCCATACTGTGTCCCAGTTCATTGTCCAAGAGGAAGAGATTCTGTCTCTGTTCCTTTATTGTGCTCTTGGGATGCAGTGTTTGTCCATGCAGAGTTACTGCACTCTTGCTCACTTTATGGCTGTGGCGGTTTCCTGTGCTTTTAGGAGCCTGGGAGGTAGAATGTGTCCCCGCCGGCCACTGCGGTTCCTCTGCTCACTAGTAGGAGGCTCCAGCTCCACCTGCGGCGCTAGGCAGACAGTTTCCCCCCCAGTAGCACTCACTGCCCTTGGTGCTGCTTCTAGAATCTTCTGCAAAGCATTAGGGATGGGGTGTGATCCTTCATTCAGAGGAAAACAAATTCGGACCGGCTTGTGGAAACAATAGGCCATTGTGCTCACTTCCTTGGCTGATGGCTACCTATTAAAATCCAGGCAATGCGTCCAATTAGGTAATATAGTCTGGCATCAGGCCCTGGTTTACACGGCCACCACATCTGGCTGGAGTCTGAGGTTTGGCCTGGGGCTCTGCTCTGTTTCGTCAGCGGGGCTCTTTGTGCTGTACTGACTGTGTTCAGCTGTGATTCTGCACACCTGCCACAGGATAGGAGCAGACACCCGGAGTCTCCCGTCACGGTGGGTGCCTCCGCTGGGCGTGGAGGTATCAAGGGAGGGGTTGCTGCGATCTGCCCCTTCTCCTGTCCTGTCATTCGCCTTGCTCTGCGCGGGCTGTAATCTGAGGCCCAGTGAAGCACCAGACAGACCGGTGAAGTACGGCTGTGCGCATTGTCTAAGGACCGGCCTGCACATTCAACCACACAGCTACCCTGGCGCTGAGAGGGGTGCCAGTCATGGGCGGGGCTACAGAGAAAAGAAGAAGTTTAGTATAGGCAATTCAACCTATCCAGTTTGTGTCTTCTGGGAGGGAGAAGACCATGCAGACTCCACACAGAAGGACCCCTCGGTCTGGATTTGAAGCCAAGACCTGTGAGGCAGCAGTGCAAGTCGCCAGGCCTGCCCGTTTTTAATTAATCCGTTACACAGCCCCATCTCCTGTTCTCCTTGAGGTTTACTGCGATTTCCCCCAGGTAAAAGCACGCTATTGGTTGACTGAGAAGAGCTGAGCGAAAGCAGGGTAAACGCACGGTATTGCCTTGGCCAAAGAGGCAGGGGTTCAGTGCAATTTCACCGCTGCCAGCTTTCAACAGGGCTCCCTTTCCTTCTTTATCTGGTCTTTCGTCACGTTGCCCGACCCCAGGGTCCGAGGGAGACCGAAATAAACGGATCAGGAGCCAACCAATACAAATGGCCCCAGGAGCTCTGGAGTCTCCTCTGTGATGTGATATGTTCGAACCCGGGTTCGATGGTTAAGCCCACCGCTGCTGCGCTCCTCCCTGGCCCCTGCCTTCTGTCCTCCGCTCGCACAGTACTGAGATGATGGATGTGGTTGTTTTAAAGTTCATTACTCGGCGAATATCCTCTCGCCTTCCCCCAGCCGTGTGTAAACAGACGGCGCGCCTCTGTGTACTTTACTGTGCAGAGCCTGTTTCACTGTGCCAGGGGGGTTCACGGCTCGCAGGAAGAGTGTTCATTTTCCTGGGCGAAAAGCTACACCTCGAGCAGTTCGGACCCCTATAGCGCCGTACGGATGTTGTGTGTGCTGTGGCCTCTGCTGCCCGTGTTCAGAGGCGAAGAGCATGAGCCCAGGAAAGCGGTCAGTGCCATGGAAGAGACTGGCACAGCCCACCCCTCTGCTGCAGAAACAATCTGCCTTTCTGTTCCCAATAAGGAAAAGGGTTGATGTTGGCTCTAGAATTTTTTGTTGCTCCTTTTTTTAAATCATCGTGCAAGACTGGGACTAAGCTCAGTCTCTATCAGGCTGTCTGTCTGTGAGTCTTCCTGTCTGGCTATGTCTTCATCTATCCCAGCTGTCTTTGCATGGCCAGGTGAGTGCCAGGTGAGGGCAGGGGTGGTGGGAGACCCTGGTGTCTTGCCAGGACACTGTCCACTGGGCACTGGGGCTGTGGCGTCAGTGGCAGAGCATCCCAAGAGAAATCGGTACTCAGCCCAACTAGTCAAACGAGAGCTGAGAGTCACACGCTCAGCACAGGACGGGCCGCCTCCTCCTGCCGGTCGAGACTTTGCCAGAACAGCCCAGACAAATGGGCGCTAAATTAGGGAATTTCTACAGTCCAGGAGCTGCTTCCGAATGGGGAAAACACCTGGCGTGGGGGCTGAGGATGGACTTTGGAGAAACATGGAGTTTCGTTAGCCAAGCCCTGTGTGTGTTCCCTGCTTTCTTGTGGAGACAAAAGAAATTTCTTTTTCTGTGGTCTCTGGCTGCATCTCTCCCTTTTCTGGGATTGCTCTCGTGGCAGCAGTGTGGCACAGTGCTCAGGGTACTGGACTCGTTCCTGGAGGGCTGCAGGTTCGAATCCGGGGTGAGATACTGCTGCTCTACCTTTGAGAGAGTTAATTCACCCAAGCTGTGCTTGCAAAGTGCCCTTGTGCATCAACAGGTGCAAGCCAAAGTTGCTTTGGATAAAATACATGAATGCTATCAGTATATTGTGCTAGTGTTATGTACATGTTGTGCAAAGTGGTGCTGGTGTATATAGTGTAATGTGCACATACTTATGTACTGTACTGTATGTGCTATCGGTTGTTCTGGTTGAAGCCAATGAATGTTACTGTTAGAAGATTTATGCATGAAGGTCAGTGTATAAATCCTGCCTCGGAGCACACCAGACATTGTGAAGACAAAAGGTTATGTAGGGATACACTGTATTTTGTACAGCAGGATGAGATCTAAACCTGTGGAGCTGTAATACTGTATATCAACCTCTGGAACAGAGATGAGTGGCATTTTTCTTCTAACATGATGGAGGTAATTGCTGACAGTGAAGACAGTGTGGTGATCAATCAGAGTGATAGTTTGTTCCTTTCCTCGTGCATCTGGTGGCCTGTCTGGTGATCCCGTTTTCCCCAGGAACGCAGTGGAAGACATAGTGCCGCTCTGCGCTATATCAGGCTGGATCTGGGGAACGCGCGACAATAGAGCTGAACAGCAGAGCGATTCGCAGCTTCTCGGCCAAGAACAACACAGGCAGGTCGCCAGCTGAGGGTTTCTGTATTTTCTTTCCTTGTCCTTCCATTAACTCAACAGAGCGAACAGGCAAAAGTGAAAGAGATACTTGTTATTCCAGGTGAAACAATAAATTCATTCCAATGAGGTATGTTTTAAAAAAGAAAACCTGTGGCACAAGACCTACACAGTAGCAATTAGCGTATTATTACACTGATGGAAAATTTAGCAGCTCCCAGATCTATTGTAGATTTTCCAGCTACTGTTTTTTTGCAGAAACGGCACTGATGTAGCAGGAGAGCAAAATGTTGCTTTAAACCCATGCGATTCCAATAACTGTGATTGCTGGTGCACCTGGTGTTGTCTTTCACGCAGGAGCTGTGCAGACTGTAAAACCCGTCGCGGCTCAATACTTCGCACAACAAGAGCCTTTCTTGTCCGTCTCGTGCTTCTCCCAACGTGGCGCTTTTAAGAGTTTGTGAATGGAAAGAGGCCGTTGGGTCCATCTAGCTTGTTTCAAGCAGATAATCTCCTCCGGCCATGTCCAAGGGTATGGGCCTCAACAGGTTGGCAGGATAGATTGTTCCAGACTTCCACCACCCTTTGTGTAAAGCGGCCCTTCCAGGAGAGAAAACAGCGACGGAGTGGGTGCTGGGCACGTCTCGCGTGCTGTGGCAGGTGGAAGCTATGAATAACAAGCAAGCCGCAGACTCATTCGTGCCCTGATGAGGGCGCGGGGTTTGAAGGAGGTGGTCAGATTCCTCACATTCTTGGCACGTCCCTGCGCTATCCAGTGGTCTTGAACAAGGGGGATTGTGCAGAGCACACTGCACGTTGTGTGCGAGTCCTTCGCCCTGGTATGCAAAGCGTGGCATTGGTCTAATTCGGTTCAGATGTTGTGAGCCAAGCACGCTGTATGTAGCACTTGGTCCTTCCGTAACTGTGCAGCCACAGTACCTCTCCATCAGTGACCGCAGGATGTGTTTTGTGTCCCCCAGTGCACAATTTGACCACAGACTATGATGCACCTCATCTTGGCCTCACGATGGTGTGGGCCAGATGTAAATTCTGCGTGAGCACCTTTTCAACTATCCCCCTGCCTTCACCAGCACGCCGTAGGTGCAGACCTGAGTACACGGAGTCCCCAGCCTCGTGCTGTGGGCTGTGTACTCCCACTGCCCTTGGCTTTCCCAGTTAGGGTCACGCTGGAGAGGTACTGCAGGTTAACGATGTGCTGCAGGTCAGATGGTTGTGCTGTAAGAAAAGGGTGTCTGGCACATAAAAACAGCACTTAAAAATGGTACATAAAATCGGTTGTGAATGAGAGGAGGCTGTTTGGTCAAGCTGGCCACGTTTGATAATTAGTAGCTAATTGATCCAGCTGTTTTTTGAGACAGGCCAGGGTATTGGCTTCAACCAAGCGACTGGGCAGCTTGTTCCACTCTCCCACCACCCTTTGGGTAAAGAAGTGTCTCCTGCCCTGTTTTCAATGCAGGGGAAGTGGCAGGTCACTGGAAGGCCGAATGTGAGTTGTCTGCGTTCTTTCCTTGTGGTGGAAACCTGTGCCCAATTAAGCTTGGATCTCATTTGAATCGTTTGCGAACGCTGGCATGTACTCTCGCCGCCAGCCTCTGGCTGTTTAGAAGACCCCGCCATGCTAATGGCTCTGTATTTTCTTGGGAGGAGAGCGAAAGGAGATGTTCCAGCCTGCTGGCCGATGGTTTCCTGCTGAATCAATATTATCCCGGGGGTCTGGTTACAGGGCAGGGGGGGTGAACTGATCACTCAGCCTTCTCGCAGATTAGTGGATTAGGGGGAATCGAGCCAGGAGAGGCAATTACAGCCGGAGACGGGGGCAGTCGGGAGGCAGAGGCGAGATGTTTTTCCTTCCAATTATCTGGACAAACACCTAGGACAGGGAGGGGACGAGCTGGGGCAGATGCATGTCAGAAACTTTGGCCTTGGGGCTCCATACTGAGGCGTGTGTTGAGCCGTCTGGATGGAGCAAGGAGACTGGCACTGGCTTAACTCTAGAGGAGGCTGGAGGAGAGGTCAGGATAAAGACGTTCTCTCTGATACATAGTTCTGCAGCATCTAGGTTGTCTTTTCCAGGCGCTCTTTTTAGTTACTTGATTGATTTCCTTTAACTGGTCTCACTGACCATCTTCCTCAGGTCCAGATCATCTGCAGATGAACAGATTCCTAAAGGCTTGCTCTCCAGGATGGGGTTGGACATGCCCAGTGTGGGTGGGAATCACTCAGGACCAGTGAATCCTGTGGCTGCAGTCTTGATCCCTGAACAGAGAAGGAGATCATATATAAAATCGTCACTAGATAAACCTGCAGGGAGGAATGTCTGCCCTTTCCAGAGCTCCAGCTCTCATTTCTGCAGGACTGAGAACAGGAGATACGTTTACACAAAGGAGGTGGGAGTGTGGAACAAGCTGTTGTAGAGAATACCCTGGTTACTTTTGACAAATGGCTGGATGAGATCCTCAGATCACTTAGTTGCTACCAAACAAACCGATCGGATGGGCCAAAATGTCTTCTTCTGCCAGTAAACTTAAATTCTTGTTTGTGTTTTTTCTTCACTTTTATTCCTCTAATATCACCCCGTTGTAAGTGCTGGAGTCCCCCGATCCCCCTACTGTAAGCTGTGAAGGAGGCACAGAGTTCTCGGGGTGGTGGCTGGCATACTGTACGTCCCAACCCTGCCGATTTCTGTCAAAAGCGCACAGCGCAAAGCTGTGAAGGAGCCGAGCTGCGAGGCTCGTCCTGGCTTGCGGCGCTCGCTAATGGATGATGGAGCTGTGAAGATCAGTCGCCAGCTCTGGCTTGGCAAGTGTGCTGTCAGCGTCTCTGGAGCCCTCTGACGAGCGCTGGAAGGTGGAATGTGGTGGGAGAGCTCTGCCACTGACAGATCTGCCACCATCCTTCGTCACGTTTTCCAGACGCAGCCTGTCGGTCCGGCCTGTGGGGGTCTTTCAGGTGTCCGTGGATCTGTTTTCCTGAGCTTTTTCCGAGCTTGCAGAAGGTGCCTGTTGAGCATCTGATGAAAACTCTGCTGGCTCTTCCTCCTGCCCCTTGTCAGGGCTGTGCTCAGAAGTTCTGTTAATCCCGCCTTGCTCTAAGTGCTCTAAGGGTTACTTTGTAACCCAGTTCGTGGTAAGTGTTTATTTTAGCAGGATTGCTAGCAGCTGCCTGCGTTGTTGGATTCTGACAGAGCCATGAGGATACCCATTGTTTTAGGCTAGGGAGCAGGAGGAAGCAGGCTTGCTTCCTTAACACACTGGGCTTTTAGTAACAATGCAGGGACAGGACCATTTAGAACAGGAGCAGGTGAAATTCCTATGCTGTTGCTGCTGCACCGATTTGAAATTTTGCAGAAAATACAGCAGACTAGTCCGTTGTCGGGTATTTCCAGCATCTGTGTTTCTGCAGAGCAGAGACGGACCCCCACAGCGGGCACGCTCCAGTGCTGAGCCATTCCGATCATCCTGGTATCCCGGTCTTTTCTGCCTCTGAGTGTCGGTGAAACTCCGTGCTGTTGAACTCCACAAGCCTTGTTTTCCATCCCACCATCCCTAGTCTAGAAGAGTCTTGATCTGCTTGCCAGAAAAAAAAAACCCAGGAGCGTTCTGGAGGATCCACATGTCTCCAGCCCTGACCTCATTCCGGAGCACCTCCTGAGTTGTAACCCTAACCCAGGCCCCAAACCCAAAGACTCCGCTGGTGGGCACAGACAGCGAGAGCCCCTCGCGGTCGGATACCCCCGGGGAGTTTTTGGGGAGACAGATCAACAGTGTGCTCAGTGACAGGGGGTCCCCTGAGACCCCAGGGGGAGGGAGGCAGACTGCCCAGGCAGGCTGGGAGCGTATCTGTCTGCACGCCCTCCCTGCACATGTAACCACCCTCTGACAGAAACACAGCCACCGCATTGACAGGCTGTCACTGTCTGTCAGCACCCTGCCTGAGCGATACTGACTGAGCTCTTTAGTGCGTCTGCTTTGAACTGGGGCACCAAACCAGCAGGGCGCTCAGTGCTGAAACACCTGGGATATCCAGTGTCAGGTAGCTCAGTCTTTTCGTAAAACTAGGCCACTGCTTGAGTATTGAGCTGCTCGTGTTAACACGGCAGCTGGCTGTAGATTTGCCTTGATTGGTTTGATGTGCTTTCATCTTCTTGTCCATCACGTCATGTGCTTTCTGTCCGCTTCTTCCACTGGGATTTTTTTCCGGGCCTTGTAGACTAGCTGATCTTGGACAGGACACACAAGAGGACTGTACAGATGTGTAATGTGCTGTGTGACTACGTTACAACCATATACTACCCCCAGCCTCAATTCTTCTGGCTACAGGGAAGTAGCGAGTTAAACAATCCTTCACTTTATCTAGCAAGAAGTGAATGAACAGTTCATGGGAGTGCCTTTGAGCTCACAAGTCATAAAACTGTTGAACAGCGTGCTCTTCTCCAGAGACCAGAGACGGTATTTGAAAGTTCTTGGCTCCCGGTGTTTGGTTCCACCTTGAACTCCAGCCTCTCCTCTCAGTTTCTTTACTTTCTCAAGAAAGGAGCCTGGCTGCTCCACAGTTCCTGTCTGCACAGCACAAAACCACAGCAATCTCTCCTGGCCCCACATCAAACGGGGTGATGGGAAACTGCAGCGTGATCCCAGGGCCCACACAGACGCCGAGACCCGAATCTCGCTCTCACTCGCCCCGGGCACAGACACAAAAACACATCCCAGCGGCCCTTGGGGTGAAGAGACCTGCGCGATCCCCGCTGGTCTCCTGCAGGCCACCTTTCACCGGACTCATGAAGAGTCCTGAACGAATCCCGCTGGCTGATTGAAGGACTCTCAGTGAACTCTGCTTCTCGCGTCCTGTAGGATTTCCATTCACATCCGGATTGGAGAGCAGAATGTTTTTTGCGGGGGCTGTAAAGCAGAGGCCTGACCTGCCGGCCCAAGGCCCAAGAGTGTCTGATACTGGCCCGGCCCATAAATGGTGCAAACATTCTCTTTTAACCCTGTCGTGTACTGCGGCCCTGTATGGGGAGAGGTCTATCCTCCTGTGCGTTCAATGCCAAACTGTCCTTTTCTGGACTTACACAGGGCCTGGTGGTGGAGAGCCCAAGGTGGTGAAGCCGATTGTGACTGCCTTGAGCTCTGGCTCATTCCGGCCGTGCTCAAGTGGAACGTTCTTGCGCTGTGTGATGGCTGCCGGGCGCCTCAGTGTGAGGGGTTCTTGGCTTTCCTAGCGCCAGGGGTGCAGAACAGCAGTGAATGGGGCTTTGGTTAAGCTCTTAGGCAGCAGCTGCCTGTGTGGCCAGGCCAGGCGCGCCCAGGAATTCCTCGGCTTAGCTGTCGGGACAGGTGTTGCGGAATGGAGCTGCTGTTCCTTCTCCTAATTCTGACGGACAGCGGGCGGCATGCTAATCCCCGGGCGTGCCTGGGTGTCGGGAGGCTGGGGGCTGGCTGTAACCCTACCCTGTGTCTCCCAGGGAGCACAGCCTGGTCCTTCGCTCACAGTGTGCGCTGTTCGGCCCTGACCAGCTGCCTCCGTCCCCAGTGAGTCGAACGTCTATTATACAGAGACAGGACGATGAGCAGGCAGGGGAGATGGTCCCACGCATCGCTTTTTGACAGAGCGTCCTGTTTTAACAAATCAGGCCTCTAGTCACCAGATTTGGACATCTGTTTTTATTTGATTTAGTCTGTATGTTTCCAGTTTTCTTCCTGCTGTATTTGAAGGTGAGCCTGGGCGAGGGCAGACACTGGCGCATGGCACTTCTCTTTCAACCTGAGGCTGCTCCTGGGGGCCCCACAGAGGCCTGCAGGGACTAGGAACAGTTATCTGATCCCCCAGGAAGCAGAGACCACTGTTGCAGGGTGTGTTAATCCCCATGTTTCAGAGAGAGAGCTGAGTAAACGCTGACTCCTGGCAATTTAGAAAGGAGCCCGTTTGTCCGACTTGCAGGCCTGGAGAGAACCTGCCTGGTCCCGGGTCAGGAGCACAGAGAGGGAATGACCCCAGCATGGCTCCACACACTCCCTGAAACAGCCCCGCGTGCGTGACAAAACCTCCCTGCTGCGAGGTGCATCTGATTCAGAAGGGGTGGGTATGTGTCGGTGGAGAGCTTCAGAGTGGATCAGCCGAGAAAATAAGCTGTATGACATCCGAAATTGTCATTGTGGTTTCAAAAACACCCTCTTGACACGGAGGACGTGCTGGTAGGATACTTCCTTTTAAACCAAAGCACCACTGGTTATGATTCAACAGAAGGTGACTTTCCAGAGTTTTCTTCCTGATATCCATGTGTTTTTACAACTTTGTCCTCCATCTCGGCCTTTTGAGAGCCTGGTTTTCTGCAGGGTCAGCCTGTGTGAGTGAGAGCTGGAGAGGTGAATTGCCTCACTCCCTCACTCCCTCACTCCCTCTCATCCCCTCCGTGTGCTGCAGATCTCCTGGCCTCCAACAGGTCCTCGGTGTTCAGCGGTAACCGCGGCTCCCTCAGCCTGAGCACCATTTTCCTGGACGAGTACCATGACCGGCTCTTCCTGGGTGGACGAGACGTCCTGTACTCCCTCAGCCTGGACCCTGCCAACCCGGATGCTAAAGAGGTACTGTCTTTCTCTAGGGCAGGGGAGACCAGCTGCATCACAGTGCGCTTTATCTACCAGACAGACTACTGTTTCAGTACAGACAAGTGTCTTCACGCATTACAACTGTAATACAGTACACAGACCACTATCCTTACCAAGTTACAGTACAGGCAAGTGTCTTCATGCATTACAACTGTAATACAGTACACAGACCACTGTCCTTACTGGGTTACAGTACAGGCAAGTGTCTTCATGCATTACAACTGTAATACAGTACACAGACCACTATCCTTACTGAGTTACAGTACAGGCAAGTGTCTTCATGCATTACAACTGTAATACAGTACACAGACCACTGTCCTTACTGGGTTACAGTACAGGCAAGTGTCTTCATGCATTACAACTGTAATACAGTACACAGACCACTATCCTTACTGAGTTACAGTACAGGCAAGTGTCTTCATGCATTACAACTGTAATACAGTACACAGACCACTGTCCTTACTGGGTTACAGTACAGGCAAGTGTCTTCATGCATTACAACTGTAATACAGTACACAGACCACTATCCTTACTGAGTTACAGTACAGGCAAGTGTCTTCATGCATTACAACTGTAATACAGTACACAGACCACTGTCCTTACTGGGTTACAGTACAGGCAAGTGTCTTCATGCATTACAACTGTAATACAGTACACAGACCACTATCCTTACTGAGTTATAGTACAGGCAAGTGTCTTCATGCATTACAACTGTAATACAGTACACAGACCACTGTCCTGAGCTACACTACAGACCACTGTCTCCATGCATTACCACTGTCTGCACAGTATATAGACCACTATCCTGAGTTACAGTACAGACAACTGTCTCCACACATTACAACTGAAATAAAGTATATAGACCACTATCCTAACTGAGTTCCAGTGCAGACCATTGTCCCCATGGACTCATAGCTGTAATACAGAATATAGACCACCATCATAACTGAGTTACAGTTCAGACAACTGTCTCTATGGAATTATAAAAAATGAATCATATTGATTACAACTGCAATGTGGCATAATATGTGTAATACCACACGCATTGAATGATACTGGAGACCACTATCTCTACTCAACTACGATTGCAATATTTTATGGATCATGAATTATACCTAAACCACTAGATACAGACCACTGCCCCTACAGCATATCAAGTTACAGTACAGAGTATCCGCTGGTAGTCTGTTACACTAGCATCACAGCTGTATAGAAATTTCGACCACCATTCTTTCTGAGTAAACGGCACCTACAACACACAACGGACCACTGTTGTGCCTGAACCCCGAGTGCAATAGAGTACGCTACCTGTTGGCTTTTTAGCGTTCTTTCTTTAGCAGTAGTGAGTCTGCTGGATCCCACTGAAATGTCTGGGATTGGGAGGTGGGAGTTTTGGGAACATCAGGGAGCTTATGTCTGGAGAATTCCCTTGATCCCATTTGCAGACACAGCTGGGCTTATCCCTCCTGTCGGTATTGTTTTTGGGGAGGTTTCCCATTGAGCTGTCAGGCATCTCCTTATCAGGGCCGGTGCTCTTTTCCTCCCAGACTCATTTACATTCTCCAGACACTGCTGCAGTAGTTTCCCTCTTGGCCTCCAGCCGCTGCCAGAAACTTCAGTGCTAAAATCTGTTGCTCGGAGTCTCAGAAAGCACCTTCTTCCCTTCTCTTCCTTGAGCATCTTGCGCCTATAAATCTGGCCTTATCAGCATCATGAGCGCGCGGTGGGCACGGGGAGGGGGGGATTTTGGAGTTCCCAGGCCGTACGGCAGGATGTCGCTGTTACAGCGACTCTGCCTCGAAGGCCAGGATCCCCATGGGTCCGTAGGGACTCGTCCCACTCTGGAGCGGGTGGCGGGGAGCTGATGCCTACAGGGATTGTGGGGTTGGGGGTTGACTTCTGAATGAAGTCGTTTAGCTGCTGGAGATGATTCGTGGAGCCTGCTGGGAGTCTGGGGGATTTTGCATGTGGGCATGTGCAGGTGGATTTAAGACTGAACACGGGATTATTTCCTTCCTTAAGCACCGGTGCTAAATCTTCACCCGAACACCACTCATGGCTATCTAGGAAAACAATTCCCAGCTGTGTTGTTGATCTGTCAAAAACACACTCGTCTTGGGGGGCTGCTTGCAGCCAGGTCAGCATGATTTGTCTAATTTTCTGAGGGCCTCACCCCTGAGCCTGTGTCACCCCCCTGTCTCTCCACAGATCCACTGGCCCCCACTTCCAGGAAACAGGGAGGACTGTGAGCAGATGGGCAAGGATCCGCAGGTGAGTCAGGGCTCAGGAGGCCCAGACCTGCAGCAGACACACGTCTGCGCTCCCTCTTGTACAGCAATGCACTCGTTCACATGCAGGTAGGACAGTTATCCCTAATTTGCGCTGTGAATTTAGGGAGAGTGTCCAGGGTAGCAGGGGCTCATTTGGGTGATGCAGCTCTCTGGTCTCTGGTCTCTGAAAAGTGCCACAGGTGCCCCGAGGAGCAGGTCTTGTGAATCACTGGGTTGGTTTCCCCCGCTGTGTGCTCTGCAGGCGGATCCAATACGGGTCGAGACCCGGACAGCTCAGACATGGAAAAGAAGAATTTTACCTCCACCCTCACTTGAGAGGTTTAGAAAACGGCATCCTAATCAAATCAGCAGTGAGCTTCAGAAGTTATCGGTATCACATGGTTAACACCTGTGCCCAGGTGTGACTGCGCTGGGCCTGTGTGATGGATAGTGGCTGAGCTCAGGGAGGGCGAAGTTGGCTCTGCTACTGCAGTTACAAAGCACAGCCAGGGGGCTGGTGTAGGACTGTGAGCCATCTGTTCTCATTTAAGATATTTCTCTCTTGTTCCTTTCACTAGTGCAGAGAGTTCATGTGTCTTGCTTGAGGGGAACTGCCTTTTAAAGTCCCTCTCTCAGACCCAAGCCACGGCCAGCCCTAGTGGGAACTTCTGATGTTTCAGGTGAGGGACAGTCCCCAGCAGAGTTCTGATTCTCTCCATGGCTGAGCTGTACGAGATAATGCACACAGAGATAAACACGCAGGCGTTTTCCACAGGGGAGGCAGGAGCCTCTATACCTGGCGAGACGGGTCTTAAATTCTCTGCACTTGTAATACAATATATAGGGAAATTCTGCCAGGCCTCCCCTGACTGCTCCTGCTGTCCGATCCCCTTTAAATAACGAGTGGATTAAATGTGCTTAGATTTAAGATCCCCTCCTGCACTATTAGGCTGTGTCGGAGTGGTCTGGTTCACATGTGCGTGCAATCAATATCTGTGGAACATTCTGCAAGATCCTCAGCCTCGACAAACAAAGAGGCACTGTGGGTTACCTAACACGGCTTTGGAGAAAAAAAAATGCTGAAAAAAAGCAATTGCTTTGAGCCCGGAATTGGCACGCTCATTATCGCCGCCACAGCGGGCATGATTCTATTTATGCTCTGAAATCCGATAGCCCTATTAAGCGCGCGAGAGCAGCGGGGCTGGCTGTGAGCGTGACAAGGTGGTTTGCTACACGAGGGCGCGGGGCCGTGCGTGTATTGATCTGGATAGTGTAATGGCTGTATTAGGGCCTCCGTTGTGCAGAAGGCCACATCTGCAAGTCTTCAACCCAGAGGCAAATCTTTTCTGCTGTCTTCCTGGAAAACGTTGGCTGCTTAAGACAGCCGTGGTGTAACACACGAGAAACCGCGAGCAGAGGGGCGGAGTTCTGTGCTGCAGCCCGGGCGCTGCACCTGTGTCCAGTGGCCATGCCCTCAGTGTTAGAGCACAAGACCGGGGGCTTTAGCAGATCGTTAATGCGGAGGACTGTCTGGGACTGCAGGGAGATCTCTGAACACCCCCGTCGATCTGACGTTTCTAACTGTTCCGGTGCTGCAGAGAAATCCTGGGCCCTGATGTTTTGGGTGGTGGGAGTGCGTAGTGTTTGAGGCCGATACCCTGGCTTCTTCCGAGAAATGGCTGGATAAGAACCTCCAGTCAGGACCGGAGGCACCCCTTTACACAAAGGGTTGTGGGAGAGTGGAACAAGCTTATTTAGCTACGTGACAGTATCCTGGCTTCTTTTAAGAATTGGCTGGATGAGATCCTGGCATCAATTAACTACTAACTGCTAAAATGGCAAGATGGGCCGAATGACCTCCTCTCATTTGTAACCTTCTTACGCTCTTACTCGAAAATGTGCTGCGCTCCTCGTCGAGCTTGGATAGACGTCCGCTGGTTTGGAAATCATTTTCCCATCGTGGGCCTCTTTTGTGTCTTTGCTGGTTTCAAGAGTCATTTTTCTCTCTTCTGTGGGACCAAAAAAGCCTGTGGAAAAGCTCAACGATTTGTGCTTTTATTCCAAACTTGCTTGAAACAAGCTTGCATCATGTCTGGAGTGAGACTTTCTGTCTTTTAGCTGCAGTCAGAAGCAGTTATTGTATTATATGCAGTAAACACGTATTGTTCTAACATATAATTTATGGAACTGTTATTCAGCTCCACTGTTGCTGGGTTATATTTTTCAACACATTAACAAATTGAAATCAAAACGGGTGTTCCGGTGGTGTGATGCTTCGCACACCAGTCATCCCACTCCAGGGCCCTGGCTTCGATTCCAGCTTGGATCGCCTGTCTGTGTGGAGTTTGGGTGCTATTCGCATTGTTTGTGTGGTTTTTTGCTGTGTGGCCATCCAGGGGGGGGAGCAGTTGTGCACCCCATATTTCTGGGACAGGCTCCGAGGTTTCTGCAGCCCTCCCCAGTACAAGGGGGGGTCTGGTGAGTAGGGATAGATGTGTCGCCTTGTACTGTATATCTGCAGCTGTAATTATCACTGTCCTGACCGGACAAACTAGCTGTTACCCCTCTCTTCCAGCAGGCACAGCTGGGCCCGCCCGTTAGTTCATTTCACCTGCCCGGGCTCGGCACATTCCGTAGCCTTGCCGGACCAGGGCCTTGCCACGCTTCACTGCCCAGACAGACAAAACAAACGTCACCCTGGGGAGGTCATAGGTCACAGGTCACGGAGACCCGGTTGGCTCAGTCTGTACCTGTCGTGGCAGTCTCACCTGCAACCTCCGCCTCCGCCTCCTGTGGGGGGGGGGGGGGGGGCTGTCGGAGACGTAACCCGACGTTCTGGGAGACCCCTTTCAGAGCAGGGCCGTCTTTTCTGCTGGACTGTACCGCTGCCCCTGTGACAGATGATGCAATGGAAAATCAGCAAAGCAGAGGAGATTTACAGCTGCAAGAGGACTCTTAATAAAAGCTCGCTCTCATCTTTAATTTGTTTTACTCCACTTTTCCTAACTCCAGATATTCTCTCCTAATTTCCCATATCTGTGTCTCCATGGTGGGGTGTTGCATGCAGAAAATATGGGGAGAGCATGTCCCCTAAAATGCTTAACAAAAAATTATCTTGCTTGGTTTTTTTTCTGAATAACGCTTCATTTTGAAGGAGGGGAAAAAAACATCCCAGCCTTTCCCAAACTTTAGATTTTGGCGCGTCTCTGCTTACTGCTGGCTCAGACCCTCCCCTCAGAGCCCGTGCCTAATTGGATTCCTAACGAGGGGTAACGGCTGGCTAACGAGTGTGCCTAATCCTGCTTTCAGCCCGGGCCACGACCTCCGATGTGTTTGCCTTAAGATCGTTATCCCGCGGGGTCGCAACCCTCTCCTCCAGGTTTAATTAACCCCCCTGGCCCCAGCCCTCGCTGCAGTATTGCCTTTGCAGCGGGCGGCTCAGGGAGGGGGTTGGGTAACAGGAGGGCAGTGGAACAAGTGCCCTGTCAGGTCCCGGAAACTCAGAATTGCCCCCAAGGACAGAGGAAAGTCCTTCCTCATTTAGGTGAGACATAGGAGTAGCCTGTACGTGTCTGCACGCCACATCAGAGAACTTACTGCAGCGGCGTCCTGCCCAGAGCGACGTGCAGGGCTCATGCACAAAGCTGCCATTGATACCACGGGCTGGGGAAGTGTTATTTCCAGCAGCCCAGCGTGCACACAAAGCGCAGTGTGTGCGCTAATTCATGTGCCTGCCCCCCCTTTTTTTTTTAAACCCTTGTCAGCTTTGACAGAAGACAAACACTGGTGTTTTTCCTGTACCGCTGCCTGTAATCCAGAAGGCATCAGACAGGATTCAGGCATTTTTCTTTTCCTTTAAAGAGATTAGGGAAATGCTGTTAAAGTTTCACCCCCCAATGGGCTGACAGGGAGTGGCGGACACACCCCAGCTCCTCGCAGAACAGTCCAGGGAACTGGATCACATCCATGCCAGTCTCATGGTATTGTGCCCTGACCAGCCTCCAAGTACATTATAAACTGGGTTGATACATAGTCTAGTAGAGGGTCAAGCAATCCGGTCTTCCTAACAGAGGCATATTCCTGTCAGTGCACGCACCCATTAAAGTATTATTCCTGTGTTGTTAGTGTTGTGCGCGAGGTGTAAGGTGTGGCACCTAACCTCACCATATTCCAAACAACAGCCCTGACTTTTAAAATAAAAAAAAAGCTCAGTACCATGCACGCAGGAGAGCAGGTACAGTCAAGTTGCTGCTCCCTACTATTTGGCGCAGGGCCTGACACAGATGCAGGTGTGTGGTGGACTCTGCTGGTGTTTTAATGTTGCGGGGCTCTGCACAGGGCCGCCCGCTGGATACCCACGTAGAGCCTCTGCCAGCAGCCCTGAAATCCCAGCCCTCCCAGCTGCGTGGCCCCCAGCCGAGGCTGGGATGACATGGGACTGCAGCTCATGCCCCACCAGCTCCAGCAGCTTCCGGTCCGACTGGGACCTGGGCCTGGTTCTGACGGAGAAGGGGGCGCAGAAGCTCTCCTCCTCTGCTCCGAGCCCAGCTGCACACTGCCTGCCCCCGAGAGAGTCGGATTGTTGGGCCTGGGGGCCTCAGGCCTTGCCCATTGAAGCAGGCGCAGAGAAAGAGAGGGGCTGTCTCGTTGGAGCCACCTGTTGGAGCTGTGGTAGGCGGAGCTGGTGGACATTAATCTCCCTCTGCGTCCCTCACACGCCTTTCAGGAAATAACCTCTCTCAGCAACTGTAGCCCCTGTGCAGCTGGGCCAACCCATCTCCTGCTTGACCCCCTAGATGAGTCTGACCTCCTGACCTCGGGGAACAAAACTCGGGGCAGGCAGGTTTCCGCTGGGCCAGCCAGGCCTTCGCTCTCCTACGCTACACACAGGAAGCGCTCCTGCCCCTGTTTTCCTGTTCTGCGCTTTGCTTCTTGGCATGCTCCCCCGTCTCCGTCTGGCCCTGGGAAAACAGCCACTGGAAAACATCAGATTCTCATTTGGTTTTATTTTACTTTGTTTCCATTCGCTTTCCTTGGCTCCTCTTGGTAACATGGATGTTTAAGGAGCCCTTTCTGAAGTCAGAAAGTGCATGCAAAAGTCATGTTATTGTTGTTGTCAGAGAATTGTCAAATAGAGCGGTTATTTCTACCGTCAGGGAGAGGGGTTGGACAGGGCCTGGGGGAGGTGGATTTGAGGACTGGCGCTGCCGGCACCTAGCGTCCTGGCCGGGCTTGGAAAGTCATTGCATTAAACCTGAATGGATTTTTTTTTCCCGGGCAGCAGCGTGGAACACCGCGGATTAATTTTTAATCCGTCAGAAGAGAGCTGCAGGCTCAGCTGCTGACACTGTAACCCTGAGCATGAAGCACTTGAAGTACTGAAGCCTGTTTACTCCAGCTCACCCAGCTGCGTCCCCGAATCCGACCTGGGGGGGGGGGGGAGGGGGCGCTGGGGAAGACCTGTAATAGCTTTTCACCCAATTCAAGGGACAGTCCTGAACTCTCCAGCTCACTTGACGCCGCAGGTACCAGCTGAAGGCAATAGCAATAGCTCTTGGTGTTTAATCTCATTGCTCCTAGGCTGCATTTTTAGAGCAGTTTTAACTGATGGTGTTATAAGTGAGAAAGGTCACAGTCTAGCCTGTCTGGCAGTGAGCAGTTAATTAATCCCAGGATCTCCCCCAGCCACTTCCTGAAATACACCAGGGCATTTGCTTCAACAACAAGGCTGGGTGGCTTGATCCACACTACCACCTCTCTTTGTGTAAAGAAACGCCTCCTGTCCTGACTGGAGGATCTCACCCGGCCTTGTCTTGAAATTAACCAGGTTATTGGCTCCAACGAGTTCCTCACCCCCACCACCCTTTGAGTAAAGCCCCCCCCCCCCCCCTGTCATGACATGGGCAGCAGTGAGCGTGTTACCCAGACATCTCCCTCTCGCTGGTCTCTTTCAGAGCGAGTGCGCCAACTACGTGCGCGTGCTGCACCCCTACAATCGCACCCACCTCCTGGCCTGCGGCACCGGAGCGTTCCAGCCAATGTGTGCCTTCGTCTACGTGGGTCACCGGGGAGAGGTGAGAGCCAGCGCCCCCTTCTGCACAGCGGGGCTCACTGCAGGCAGCCCTTTTCAACGCTTAGCTAGATCTTAACTTTGCTTCTCTATCAAAGATCTTTAAGGCTAATTCCACTGAGTAATTCACCTTCTCAATGCACTTGAATATTTCTAGGCCTGGATAAATAATATATGATATATATTTATATAATAATATATAGATAACATATTTGGATTGCTGCCTGGGTGCGATTCCAGACCTAGGGTACTGTTTGTGTGTTCTCTCCATGTTCATGGTTCAATGAACAGATACTTACTGTATTTATGACTAATTAACATTTCTTCCTCATGTCATGGGCATTTCAGAATACTAGCATTGCTTTGTTTGACTGAATGTTTTCTACAATATTACAGCACACACGTTTAACACGTTTAAAGTATACACACAGCAACACCTCACAGTGAAAAAATATGACCATGTTTTATAACAGTCGAAAGTCTAAATATTGCATGGTTTCCAGAATAGTTATATTTCTGTCTCATGAACGAGCAGGACAGTAATCAGTAATTTTAACAGTCTGCGTGGAGCACTGTAAGTTTTACTGCGGCCCTTTTTCCTCTCAGTAGTGTTTCACAGAGCTCAGAGTATCTCCCACTAAGCTGAAACCAAGGAGCTACTGTTGATAAACATCTGTGTGCCCCTCGTATGTCACGTTAAAGAATGACAGGCCATCAATATCCCTGACGCGGGCAGGAATAACGAGATATCTGGCTCACGCCAGGAGAGGAAATTAATCGCACTTGGAGCGTCCAATAAAACGTGCAATAAACGCGTGGCTGGCAGGCGGGTCGTGTCCTTCCCAGCGTGAATTCTCACTGCTTGTCGGAGGGAGAGAAAGAGCCCATTTAGACCAGTGTCACGGGCTGGTTAATGGGGCCACCCCCTCCCTCACCCAGGCAGGGCGGGCACAGTCAGCCTGCGGTCAGACCACAGAGGCGGGCTCCTAATGAGCCAGTGTGGGGGAGGTCTGGATTATCATCCTGCTACCCATCTGGCTCAGCTGAGCGAGCCGCCCCCTGTCCAGGGGCTCCTCGGGGCCTCCTTTCCTGCCTCTCGAAGAGGCTGCTGGGATCTTCCTGCTCTGCGCGGCGGAGTCTTGTGGGAACCGGACAGTGGGGCGATGCCAGCCAGCTGCCAGCCAGGCCCTGCCCAGTGCTGTGCGGCAAGGGCAGACCTGCAGGCACAACACGCCAGCCTGGAATCAGTGCCGTGGCTGTGTGGTGGGAGTTTTTTACCCTGATGAAAGTTTCCCCCTCAAATTCCACAGGTTGTTGTCGCCCGCAATAAAAAAGGAAGTGGGTTTGTAAACCACATGATTAGTGGCTTTAAAAAGCCCAGATAAACCGGTTGCAAGACCAGACCCCAGTTTCTAACAGCTGTCTAGGCTGCCCCCTAGTCCCTGGGCCACACAGCCCCAGCCTCAAGTACCATGAATAACCCGTCCACCAGAGGGCGCCACTGTTTCCATTGTGCGCCGGAGTGAAGAGTAAAGGCAAGGCCATCATGGGCACTAATAGAGAGGCCACACTGAGCTAGGGGAACATTTGTCCCACATGCAAGCTCTGGCACAACCATTTCATATCTTGTTTTCATCTTGAGGGAGGAGGATCACCCTACATTGGTGCCGACATAGATCCCCTCTGTCCAGATGTCCAGATCTCCAGATGCACATGTCTGCTACCGAAATAATCTGTTGAACTGTATTGATTTGTCAGCGATCCCTCTTCCAAGCTCACGAACACTCACGCCTTCTACAGAGGCAGCAGAGGAGACGTTCTAGTGAATCAGGGGCCCCTGTCTTCCAGCTACGGCCTTGCGGTCCAGTGTGCCTGTCCACGCTGCTGTGAAATTGCAGACCCCCCCCTTACTGAGAGGGATGGGAGGCATCTCTGCCCTCTGTGTCGCTCGAGTCACGTCTGTTTAAATCTGCCTTCAAACGGCACAGCTGCTCCAGCAAAGGAAAATAAACTTGGACTACAGAATGGAAACATCCGGGTTGCCTTCTCTCTGAAGAAGACCCAGAGCGGCTGGCTTGACGTGTGTTATGATAACAAGAGCGAGAGGGAGGTGGAAGCCATTTGGTGCTGGAGGCCGGGCTCCGTGCGGCTCTTGGTTTTAGCTTTCCTTGCGGTCAGCCAAGCGCGGGATCGAGGGAGGCTGGGGACGGTCAAGGGGATACCTTTCCCACGCTAGCTCACGGCGCCGGTCAGCGGCTGTCGGAGGGGCAGGCCGGACTGGTCGGCGTGTGTGCGCGCAGCCGTGCGCTGGCCTGCTGGGAGCTGGTCACTTTGTTCGATGGGGCAGTATCCTTAGGGTTTGGAAGCCATATCGCACCCCGATACGGAGTACCGCCCCCCCGAACTGCTCACACTCGCACAGCAAGTGGCCTGCGCTGATCAGCTGCGGGTGGGGGGGCTGACTGCAGGGGGTCTGCTTGGGACAGAGACGCGCCGGTGGGGGGGGGGGTAAGAGGGTCAACTCGGGGCGAACGAGGAGGCAGGAGAGAGCCGGAGCCAGCAGGAGATGAAAGCGAGGGCACCGACCGGGGGGAGCGAGCAGAGGCAGGGTAGCGCTGGTGTCGGTGCAGCCAGCCTCTTCCTCGCGTGGCGCTGCTTGAGATCCCGGGCGGCACCTCCCTCCTGCCACATGTGGCGCGCCCGCGTCTCGAGAGAGCGGGCAGCCATGCCGAGAGCCTGGGAATGTGATAGAGGGGGCTCCAGTGCTCTAACTCCTGCAGAAATAGCCTATGTAAAACGCAGGTACTGCAAACGCCATTCCTTTTATTTCTTACTGGGACTCCCGTTTTTAAGTTAGCTAATCAAGTTAGTCGAAATTGCTTTGGGAATCGCTGCAATTTAAGAACAAAATATGCAGAAAATTTGCATTTCAAAGATTGTGCGTGCAAAGGGAGTGACTTCTCCAGCTTTGCAGCAGGTATCGGCCTTGGACAGCCTTCGTTTCAGTTCAGACCTCCTTGGTGCGCAAGGCTGTGCTACCCAGGAGCCTGCCGTGTTTGTGCCCGCTCTGTCTCGTGCTCCGTGTTTTGTCGCAGTCGTGTTGACTGCCAGGCATTAGCATACAACAGGGCCCTGCAGTTCCAGTCCTGGAAACGAGAGCTGAGACTGGACAAAGACCAGAAGACTCTGCAACCCCTGCAGGTCTGTGGCTCCGCTCCTGGTTGGAGTAGAGGGCTCGTTCTGTAGCGGCTGTCGCAGTGGGAATGCAGGGGGGTTTCAGTGCTCGTATAAGGAGCACGAGCCCTGGGGCCGATAGTGCCCCTGCCTCCAGGGTGCTACGGAGACCTCGTGTTGCCGAATGAAAGGAAAGGTGCATCGCGTCACCTGTTTCCTTCTGGGGTGCTGCAGTATGTTTTGGGGTCCCCTGTCATGGAGGTGCGGCTCCCTAAAAGACAATGTCTCCGTGCGGCTTTGCTCCGCGCGCAGTGTGGGGGACGGGAACTGCAAGGCTCCTGGGGAAGTCTCTAACTTCTTTCAGTTTGCAGCCCATTGACCAGAGAGCCACAATGTACGATTGTGCACAACGGGCCCAAACACCCAGAGCAGGCGAGTTCGTGAGAAGGTCACTCAGCTCTGGACGGGCTGGAACAATGCACAGAAGCTCTACACAGGCCTCGACATTTTCTCAGGGACTTCAGTTACAATAGGCCTGTGATCCATGTTTATTTATGCTTAGCGTTATCGGGGAGGGGAGGATCAGAGTCTCGTTGAAAATTTGACATGTGCTTCTTTTCTTGAAAGTTTATTTGACGGGTTGAAACAAGGCAACATATTGCCGACAAACTGCCAAACGGGCACAACGGTTTGACTGAGCACCTCACGCCCATGACCTTCTGATGGTCTTGGAAGAAAAAAATAACGCCTTTTGATAGTGCTTCTTGTCTCGTGCAAGCTGTACGAGACTAACAGTTTGATGAATTTTTTAAATGCTGAACAGGGGCTTACACAGTGAAGGAGACAATTCCATGAATGGAGTGCAAGAGGAAATTATGTGGAAGTGCATTTAACTCTGAGATCAGGAGGTCACGTCTGTACACAAAGAGTGGGTGGAGCGTGGAACAAGAGCTGCAGCATGGTGGCCAGCTGATGTGAGGCAGGAGCAGAGTGCAGGACCTGTGGGCGTTGAGTAAAGAGGTCAAGTCAGAGGACGCCCTGCAAGGTGGCAACATGAAGCCAAGTGTGTCTTAGATCTGAGACTCCTGTGAACCCAGTGCCTTGGGTGTTAAAGATGTCTTCTGTCTGTTTCATCCCTGTCCCACCCCCCCTCCCTTTTCCCCATGCAGCATGTCTTCTCGATGGATCCAACCAACGTGGAGAATGGGCGGGGGAAGTGCCCTCATGATCCCAGCCACCCCTTCGCCAGCACCTTCATTGGTACGTCCCAGTGCCCCCAATAACTGTGCAGCTTGTAGAGACTCTTCACACCAAAATTGGGTTTTATTTTCACATTATGAAAAAAAAAGACGCTAATTTAGGAATGATTCCTGAAGCACGCAACTTCCCAGAGGGCTGGTGTGTCTCTTAACGAGCAAAACTCAACTTGTAATTGACTTAATTGGTCCAAATCAAATTTCTCACAGCTCTTCAGGTGCAGCTGCTTACTGCAAATTCTGCTCTTCTTTGTCTCCTGCGCACTTACAGAGACTCTATGTCAGAAATGCATCTGAAAAATATAGTATTAGTGCACAGTGACAGCCAAGATCTTGTACTGTTTTTTGTTGTTAAAAAGAGATTTCAATTTGGTTAGGGAGCTTCAGGAAGGACACTGTTTCCGGGAAGTGCAAGCAGTTTGATTAAAAACTCTGATCTAGATGCTAAGCTGATCTCCAGTGAATCGGTTTCCAGTGCAGTGTCTCTCCCCTGTCCTCCCTTATTCCAGTGTAACGTTCAGGGCAGCTCTGGGAATCCCAGGAGGCCCTGGGCTTCAGTCCTGGCACAGAGACGCCGTGACGCAGCCAAGATGAGCTGAACTGCGCCTTTGGACCGAGTCCTCCGAGCCCACAAGGGGCGGGTCCCACCCTGCTTGCAGAAGACAAAATCACATGACCCACGGAGCGCTCCAAGCAAGAGGCGAAGGACTCTGGAAAACTACAAGAATTTAGAAAGAGAGAGGGAGCAGAAGAGGATGGGAGAAAAGTGTGTATTGCCCCTCTCACCTCCCCCACCTGCCAGGCCAGGCTTCGCTCCCCTCCTCCTCCTCCGCGGTGATGAATTACAGCTCAGCTGATATCATCTCGGCGGGAGTCGCCTACGAAGAAAAAGTGATCTTGTCATTCCAAGATTAATAACGCTCTCTCCCCGACGAATCTGAAAGTCGAAAGCCTCACCTCCGTTCTCATCTTCCCCGCAGGAGTGCCGCTCAGGAAACTGTCCGCCCGGGTGTCCTGTTTTGGAAAAGAGCCACAGGGCTGGTGGAAGACTGATGAGGTCCTCTGTGCTTTCTGTGTCACTCCCTCTCCTTAACTGGGCCCTGTGTGGACGAGAACCGGCTGTGCTCCGGGCTCCAGCCCGGGCCAGTGTAGCTCCTCTGCCTGGGGACTGGCGCTGACCTTTTTTTCCCTGGGTGCACCTTTTCCTTCACAAGGAGGTCTCCTGGCTCTTCGGGGAAGTGCTTCCCGGCTCCAGTCCCCGACCCGGTCCGCTCCGATCCGGTCATCGCTTTGGGCATTTCTGCTTTCCGCTGTGACAGGTCGTGACCTGGCAGTGAGATCGCCTGCCGGAGTTCTTCATTGCTTATCATCAGCTCTGCAGAAAGAGCTGTTCCTTTCCTTTCAATATGGTCTATCTTTCTCTCACTTCCTGTCTTTCTCCGTTAAGGTGGTGTTTCCTCCTCTCGCTCCCCTTTCTCTGGCTGCTGAACTCCCTAACTTGCTCTCTGGGTCTCCCAGGACTCTTCAGCGTGAAGGCTGAAACACGAGCCGGATGGCATGAGTGGAAACCACAAGGGGAAGCATCTAAAACCAAAAACAGGAGAGGCGTCTTAACACACAGGGTGGCGGGAGCATGGAACAGGCTGCACAGCCACATTGTTGAAGCTTCTTTCAAAAGCACAGCTGGGTGAGCTCCTCCAATCAGGGCCAGAGGCACTCCTTTACCCAAAGGGTTGTGGGAGTGTGGAACAAGCTTGCCCCGCCATGTGACTGTATCCCGGCTTCTTTCAAGAACCGGCTGGGAGAGATGCTCGGATCAATTCTCTGATAGCGGTCAAAGAGGCTAGGCTGTCGGAATGGACCCGTCCTGTCTGCAGACATTCTTACTTGCTCTCTCTCCCCTCCCCCCCCCCCCAGGCGGTGAGCTGTACACGGGCCTGACCGCTGACTTCCTGGGCCACGACGCCGTCATCCTCCGCAGCCTGGGCGGCCGCTCCACCATGAGGACCGAGACGGACCAGCGCCTCCTGCGCGGTACGGCCGAGCCCTGCGGCGGAAAACCAAGTCGCGAGCGTGCAGCGCCCCAGCCCCGCGTGCACACAGATACCCTTGCGGCGGTCCTCCACTCACCTCACTTACAAACCTCACTTCAGTGACTGTGCAGATGTGGTTTTGGCCATTGTACTGAAAGGGGGTCTGGTGTGATAGGCCGCACATACAGTACACATGTACATACCGGGCGCATAAAGAGTCGCTCTGCTTCAACACCTGTGTGTATGCAAAGTGCACACTGTGGAGCAGTGCAATGTGGTACAAATGCATGTATGCCGAAATGTGTCGGTGACGGATAGCACTCGCCCGTCGGACGCAGACAGGTTAATAGGCTACACTGAAGAAGCACTGTTCACGTTAAGGAACATTGTTCAGACCTCTGTCCTCTGTCCTCTGTCTGTCTCTCGCCTCTCTCAGACCCTAAGTTCGTGGCGGCTCACCTCATCCCCGACAACGACGACCGTGACAACGACAAGGTCTACTTCTTCTTCACCGAGAGGGCCATGGAGTCCGGGGGCGGCGCGGGGGCCATCTACAGTCGCGTGGGGCGCGTCTGCGCGGTGAGGGCGCCCGGGAAACCCCCTGCCCCTAAATCGTAGCTGTAAGGCCCCAGTTCCCAAGGGGGTGGCCAAGCGGGTGTTCGAGGTCCCTTCAGGCCAGTCCAGCAGGGTGACCAAATGGGCATCACATCATCAATCCCCAGAGACACGGGGCTGTTTAATTGTGAACACTTGCGCAGGAGACTGGTTAGCCTGTGCTGCGTCCATTAAAATCGTTCAATAGCTTTCAAGTCTCCCCAGTCTTAAGGAAGGGGTTATTTAAGGTTTCTGAACATCCCTGATTTAAATAGCCATTCAATTTGGTCCAGTGTAGCTCAATAGATAGATACTTTATTGATCCCGTGAGGGAAATTGCAGAGCTTCCTTCCTTGCAATGAAGGTTATTTAAAGCTGGGGGGGAGTGATCTGTGGTCCTGCCCCTGAATAATGGTATAAAACACAAGCCACAGTCTGGAGGGCAGGAGGGGCTGGCGTCTTCTGAAAGATCAAGCTCGGTGCTGCGATGCATTCATCTGCTGCCAGAGAATGCCAAGCTCTGAGGGACTGAATGGCTTCTTCTGTTCATATCACTTGGGCACAAGCTCAACAAACGAACAGGAGCAGTGTCTTGTGCGCTTGCTCCGATTGGCTGATTGCTTGTATCTTGTAGGCGCCCCCCACAGGGTAAGAAAGGAAACAAGCTGTGTGGCTCAAGACTGCACCATCTCATGTGCAGCACCTGATCCATGCAGCGCTTGATCAAGACAGTGTTAGAGGGACATCACCACTTACACTAGACTTTTTACTGGAGTTCAAGAGCTTTGGGAAGTATTTCCCCATGGAAACAAAATCATTTTGCGCCTCTATGTATCCTTCTAGTGCAGGCTCTGTTTTTCTTCAAGCATTTCAAACACACACGTGGTAGACGCAGTGCAGACAAACGCTGTTTCGTCTACGGGGGCCAGCCGGGTCTTGGACTCCATAAGAACTGCTTTGTTACCTGAAGGCAGTGTCTCTGCTCACAGCGCTGGCCCCAAGACCGGACAAGAGCTTGGGGAGACAGCCCTGGGAAGACTCACAACCAGCCCTCAAGATCCAGTGGTGCAAACTTCTGCAAACGAATGTCTGCACTCTTGCGTGTGCAGTGTCACACATACAGTAAACATGTTTTCTCTGTGTGACTGAAATGGAGTGCTTTCAGTCTGTCCTCCTGCGACCCAGCAGTTGGTTTCTCTGTGGACCGTCCGGGAGGTCAGTGTGGGGTCAGCTGCCGTCCCCCCGTTGTGCCTCTCACTATAACTGCTGTCTCTCTCTCTGGAGTGCAGAACGACGCGGGGGGCCAGCGCGTGCTGGTGAACAAGTGGAGCACCTTCATCAAGGCCCGGCTGGTGTGCTCAGTGCCCGGACCGCACGGCATCGACACCCACTTCGACCAGCTGGGTGAGAGCCCCCGCGCGCACACATCCCACCTGCAGCACACCGAGCCAGCACAGCGCCCCCGGCAGGCAGCACGCCGGAACTGACATAGCACCGTTCCCTGTGTGTGTTTTACAGAGGATGTGTTTTTGCTGAGGACCAAGGATGAGAAGAACCCTGATGTTTATGCCATCTTCAGCACAATCAGGTGAGACTGGGCTCGACTTCTTCAATACATTGACCTCTGCAAAAGAACCCATTCTACAGTACACTGAGACGCACCAGACTGTACCCACTCTTCAGTACACTGTGACGTCATCACATAGCACTGCACACACTCTACTGAACCATTACCAACCTGCACTGTGACACCATCACACCAGACTGCACTGTGACATCATCACACAGCACTGCATCCGCTGTACAGAACACTGAGACACACCAGACTGCACTATGACATCATCACACAGCACTGCATCCGCTGTACAGTACACTGAGACACACCAGACTGCACTGTGACATCATCACACCAGACTGCACTATGACATCATCACACAGCACTGCATCCACTGTACAGTACACTGAGACACACCAGACTGCACTGTGACATCATCACACCAGACTGCACTATGACATCATCACACAGCACTGCATCCGCTGTACAGTACACTGAGACACACCAGACTGCACTATGACATCACAGGATACTGCTGTACAGCACCCAATACAGTACCCGGAGCTATAGCAAAGTCAGATGATGGCAGAAATGGTCATGACAATGAACCTGAACTCTAATCTTTTTCTTCCCACCCCCATCCCGTTTCTCACTCAATCTTCTTCACCCTTCCACCCACCACCCTGTCCCTCCTCCTCCTCCCAGCAACGTGTTTCAGGGCTTCGCCGTGTGCCTGTACCGCATGGCCGACATCCGGGAGGCCTTTAATGGGCCCTTTGCCCACAAGGAGGGGCCGGACTACCAGTGGGGCACCTACGAGGGCCGCGTCCCCTACCCCCGCCCCGGCTCGGTGAGTGCGCCGCGCGGCAGCGGCGGCGGTGGCTCGGGGCTCGAGGCCTGCGAATCGCACGTGCCGAGAGGACACTGTCAGCGCTCATCCAGCACCAGGGCATCGACACTGTTACGGCCGTGTCCCTTTATTCCCGGATCACCATAGTGCCCACGGTTATGGGGCTCTGTTTTTAGGAAGGTGCTCTTTATTTTTCAGTGCAGACTGGGCCGTTTCTGGTTAAATTGGCAACCTTCCAGCCCTTACTCCCGGACACAGGCTGATTCCTGAATATTAATAAACCAGCCGCCACATCCCCCTGCAGCTCCCAGTTGGCAGCCCGCTGGAGCTCAGCAGTGTGAGCCTGGCCAGTACCTGGATGGGAGACTCCTGGGAAAGCTGAGGCTGCTGCTGGAAGAGGTGTCAGTGGGGCCAGCAGGGGGCGCTTACCCTGCGGTCTGTGTGGGTCCTAATGCTCCGGTATAGTGACGGGGACACTACACTGTAAAAAGGCGCCATCCTTCAGATGAGACGTAAAACCGAGGTCTCGACTCTCTGTGGTCATTAAAAATCCCAGGGCGTTTCTCGAAAACAGTAGTGGTGTAACCCCAGTGTCCTGGACAAATTCCCCCCTGGCCTTTACCAGTCTTGGCCTCCTAATAACCCCCCTCTCTGAACTGGCTTCATCACTCTGCTCTCCTCCCCACTGAGAGCTGGTGTGTGGGGAGCGGACTGGAGCATCATCCAGGTGGGGGTACACACTGGTGTTGGTGGAGGGGATTCCCATGACCTGTAAAGCGCTTTGAGTGGAGTGTCCAGGAAAGTGCTATAGAAGTGTAAGAAATTATTAATATAGCAGTAATTAGAACTGGCAGTAAAATGTTACTGTATTGTTATTGCTATATTACTGAAATGTTACGACATTAATTCTAATTGAAAATGTGTACTAGTTTAAATTTTTGTTATCATGTGAATCTGCATTTTGTCATTTTTTTACGGGGCGTGAACGTGTTCCTGGCCTCTCTCCCCCTGAGCGGGTCTTCACCTCTCTCTCTCTCCACCCAGTGCCCGAGCAAGATCACC